>NW_028227266.1:83543026-84143026 GCF_978045245.1 Mus caroli
AGGCCTAAAATAAAGAAGCAATTGTCAAGCTGCTGAAATGCCTAGGGATCCTGCAGTCTTCTATGAATTAATTTCAGTCACCTTAGAGAGACTGCCTAGGGGAAGGCTATGGTTGCCACAGGTGAAAGACATCTACCCATTCAAGTTGCAGGTCTTTTACAAAGTCTGGTTCCATTTTTAATGATATCATTTGATGACAACCAGTGATATCTTTGACATATCACCACCTCCCCTCCTCTTCGAAGGCTGAAAATAAAGCTGGGTGGGAGCCCTTCTAGTGCCCCGCTCCCCAACTTTCATGAAGCTCTGTGGGTCCTGTATCTCCCAACTTGAATGAGACACTATGAGACTCTTTAGAATTGTGTTTTGTGAATAATTAGGCCTTTGTTCCCTCTTTGCCATTTTGTGACATCATTAGTCTCTACAGATGAACAAGGTTTTAACCTTTGTGGGTGTGAAGATAACAGTTATGAATTATATATCATATCCCTGAGTAGGAAGACAGATGTAACATTTAAACATAACTTCTCGATTCTTTGTGAAGGAGATATAACTGTTACATGCAATTTTTCTTAGATGTGTACAAAATTGTATTCACCACAGACAGGGTACAGCCAACAAAAACAAAATAAATGACCCCACAAAAGTGTGGCTCAGGGAACTAACAGTTTGGCTGAGACTACTTATAGGAACCTGGGCAGCTTAAGAAAGGTACACCACTGTCTCAGAAAACTTCAATAGCCTAAAATCCTTGGGAAGAAGTGCTTTCTGCACCGTCATAATGGAAAGTTAGTCCAGTCTTGTACAGGTCTTTCTCTGCTAATTACAGCTGGATACAGTTTGGAAGGACAACAGCCATGTCATGCACGGAGATCAGAGCTCCCCAACATTGATGTTCAGTGTGCTGGCACTGCCTCACTTGTTCTGTGACAGGGCTTCTGATTTGGAGGTGGCACTATAGTGGCACTTTCTAGCTAACATACTTTTTTGAACCAAGCACTTAAAGGATCTTACAATGTGAGTGGCATGTAGAAAAATTAATACTTCATAATAATAATTAGTATTCACATTGGGAGCACTGTCTAAGCCTTTGATTGATCATCACCAGGTTATGAAATTCAAGGTTCTATTACATTATCAGACTATTTATTACACTGTTAAGACATTTTAAAGCTTATTGTCCTCATTGCAAAATGTTAACATTTTTAATTGGAGCAGTGCTCAGTAGCTACAGAAAAAGTACCCAGAATTTGAAGCCATGTTGGACTACACAGGAGACTGTTCTCAAATAAGTAAGTAAGTAAATACATAAATAATAAAATATAGAAAATAAAACATATGGAATACTTACAGTTATTGTTGTTGCCTTTTTTTGGACTCTCCTCATAGGTTTTTAATTTACTAAATTTGTATTGTTGATGTAGAACATTCCCTTGAGGGAAGAATTTCTGTCTATGGTTATTTTTATTCATAATATCAAACAATAATAATATGGATATTTATTATACTGAATACATGAATGAATAGAGCAATAAAGTTGTCTCTTAGAGAGTTTGGTGCAGGGGATGACAAGGCAGCTAAGTAAGTGGGTAAAGTATATCCAAAGTTTGTGGACCCAAGTTCAGACCATCAGTGCCCACATACTGAAGTGAGGATGACATGGGGTTTGCCTGCAATATCTGTCTTGGAAGGCAGATACAGGGGATCCCTGGAGTAAGCTGGATAGCTAGACTATCCAAATCAGCAAGCTCTGAAATATTCTGTACTGGAATCTAAGTTGGAGAACAATCAAGGATGAGATCCACTTTCAGCCTTTGATCTCCACACACATGCACACTCACACACATGTCAATATTCGCAGGTAGATGCATTCCACATACACTTCAGAAGCTTGAAGACTTCCATTATAGAGTAAAAACATCAGCAAAAATATTTCATTCAATTACTTTCTACTTTCATTTACAATTTTTCATTAGATATATCTTTGGTACTTATTGATTTATGTATGTTATAGAATTTTAAATTCTATTGAACATTGGAAGATAGACAATAATTACATTTTGCAGCTAACAAATCATTATGGCTACAGAGTTGCAGAATTTCTGAATGTTGCAGGTCTTGGTAGAGTATAGAGAACTGACAAGTACCAGCCACTGAGAACCTATATAGCCTATATAGTTTTGTTTTGAGAAAGTGCTACATTTTAATTCATATTACCCCTGCTCTGAGCCTGATATATCTGGGATACTATTCAACTCCTGTGTCCACTGACATAGATATTATATATGCATGTGTGATATCATAGTATACCAAAATGATTAGATGATAAGCTCCCTTCTTGTGAGAAAGTTTCAATCTATTAAGGAGAAAGAGAAATAATGAGACTCACAGTGGATATCTTATTGCAATTCAATAGTTCATATTACACAAATAAACTCTTATTCTATGAAATACATACATGCTGAAAGTATAAAAGCAAGAGAAAGAAAGATACACACATACAGAGAAAGAGAGAGAAAGAGAAAGAAAGAGAAATTGTCATAAATTCGTAGACAGAGTAGATATAATGTGGGTTCCTGAAAGAGCAACACTGATTGGATACAGTTCTTTTCCTAGAATGTCATGACTCAAGGATTATATGCAGTAGAGGTCCTTCTTCAAAGGGAACTGTGTTATACATTCTATACTTTCAGACTCCAACTCTGAAAAATGTAGAGCAGCAACCATGTACTGAGCAACTGCAAGTCAGCAGAACTGAATGCTGCTGGTAGCCTTGCATTGCAAGGGCTTCCTCAGTACCAACCAAGACCTGGAGTCTGTTATTCTAGTGGACTGTTTTTTCACTGTTAGCTGACTTACTAAATTGCAGATGTCAGTGGTGTTTGCCTAGATTAGGCTTATCAGTAATAAAGTTAATATTATCATTTTCCAGCTGTTTGTTTAGCTTGCAATTGGCTTTGAACTTAGGGACAGAAGAGGGATGATATTTATTGGGTTTCTCTAGAATCCAAATCATCATGTTCAGCCCTAAATCTTTTAATCCAGAAGGTCTGCTTTACATCACAGGCATTCCTCCTCTGCATGCCCCATCCTTTTGGAAGCACACAGCTAAATGGAAGTTTCGTATAGTGACCTTGAATCTATGGATTTATAAAAACATAAAAAGAAGGATAAACATTACAAGAGACATATGTATATCATTTGGTTTTCAATACTCAAGAGTCAATTTTATATATATATATATGTGTGTGTGTGTATGTGTGTGTGTGTGTGTGTGTGTGTGTGTAGCATTGAATATATCTCAAGTACAAAACTGATTTATTTATGGTTATAAGATAGCCCGTATTCCATCATGCCTTCCTGATATTTTTAAGAGAATGAAGGGTTGGTCATAAGACCATATCTCAATATACTAAAAACTATATCCAGGAAACACACAGCCACAATCATTCTAATTGGAGAAAAGCTTGAAGCAATGCCACTGAAGTCAGGAATGAGACATAGCTATCCACAATCCTCACTGCCTTTCATATTGTGCTCAAAGTGATAGCTAGGCTAATATGGCAAGAGAAGAGTATGAGAGATATGCAAACAGAACATAAAATAAATTATCACTATTTGCAGATGATATGATATGATATGATATGATATGATATGATATGATATGATACATTAGACATCCTGCAGACTGTACCCAGGAACTTTTAGAAACCATAAACAAATTCAGCAACAAGGCAGGATACAGAACCATCTTAGACAAACTACAGCTTTTCTATACACCCCCAACAAATACACCGGGAAGAATTACATAGACACAATTCTACTCACAATAGCCTCAAAGAAAATAAAATATATAGAAATAAACCAAGGAGGTAATGGACTTCTACAATGAAAACATTAAAACCCTAAAGAAAGAGATAAAGTCAGTAGAAAATTAAAAGGCATGCCATGCTCATGGGTTCATAGAAACAACATTGTAGAACAGACAATTCTACCAAAGTCATTTACAGAGACCTGATGTAATTCTAACCAAAATTTCTATCTCATTCTTTACAATAATAGAAAAAACAAGCTTCCAAAATTTATATGTAACCACAAAAGATCCAAGACTGGAAAAACTGAGGTGTGTGTGTGTGTGTGTGTGTGTGTGTGTGTGTGTGTGTGTGTGTGTAAGAACAATTATAAGGAGGTAAGAGACCATAAATTAGAGAGAGTAAGGGGAATGGAAGTATATGGACAGGATAGAGAAAAATAAAGGGGGAAATATTATAATAATATTTTAATTTCAAAAATTAAAATATCTTTTAAACATCACACAAATACCATTTCACAGAATCATTTCAAACCACTTTGGAAGTTCTGATGATGACTGTAATCCTTGGCCTTTTCTTATGCATGCAATTGCAAAATATCAAGAATTTATAAAACACCTTTGCCACCTAGAAAAACAGCTCAGCTACTTGCTGCTCTTGTAGAAGATCTGGATTTAGTTCCAAACACCCATATGGCAGTGTATAACCATCTGTAAGTCAAGTTCCAGGGACTATCTGACCTTCTCCTCTAGCCTTTATGAGAACAAGATATACAAGTGTGATATGAGAGTAAATGCACACACACAGCAAACTAACTAAATATCAGTATACTATCATCAACAAACAAGCAAAAATACTCCACAGAAATTAGACCAAATTATATTAAATATCCATACCAATAAAATATTTATTTTGAATTAATATTTTAAAGGTTCATAAAAATCAAGAGGCCATGGTTTTATATTAGCTAAATTAAAATAGTTTTACATAATTGGTATATGCCACAAATATGCTCTCTCTCTATGTTATCCTCCTTGCTACATTGTAAAATTATGATATTCCCACTAAATAAAGTTATAGGTTTTTTGTTGTTGTTGTTGTTCATATGCATACTCTGAGAGAGAAATTATATGTGTCTTAAAACAGACTGAAGTCCTTAACTCTGGGCTGAAGTTTTCTGAAAATTTACCAGAACATTCCAATATAGGTTGGTTTACACTTTCAATAGTGTTTAATTATTCTTGTTCATTATGCCACCATCATCAAAATCATCATCATTGTCATCAGCATCATCACAGTCATTATTCACATCATCATCATCATTGTCATTATCATCATCATTGTTGTCGTCATCGCCGTCGTCACCACCACCATTATTTCACCATCAGCCATCATTACCTCCCATCCATTATTATCATGATTAGCACTGTCATCATCATTGTCATTGTCGTGGTTACTGTCACCATTATTTCAACAGTAGTTATCGTTCCCATCATTATTACTATCGTCATCATCTTTTATTCTTTCACAGTTTTGTATATATTTAATGTACTCTGACCATACTTTCCCAGTATTATTATCTTACCCCTCTCCCTCATATCTAACCCCTCCTTCCAGTTGTGTACCCTGTCTCAAGTTTATGTGTGTGCCCTACTACATTTGATCAGGGATGCTTATATACATATTCATTGGAGGTTATTTGTTTGAGTACCAGCAACTAACTGGTATGACATTGAGGAATAAACATTTTTTTCACAAATCTCCACTTTTCAGTTTTGTGACATTTCTTCACCATGCCCTCTATTACTCTCTAGGGATAAATAGCTACCTAATTTCTCCTTCCCAAACCCACTGCTGCCCTCATTCTATTTACATTAAGCAAGTACACAAAATTAGAAACTCTGACAGCACTGCCTAAAAGTAGTATTTTTAAAGAGTTGTGTGTCTCATTAGCTTATCTGTTCAATTATTTGGATTAACTTGAAATGCAGATAAGCACAAACAGCATTATAATGAAGTATTACATTTAAATGGACCCATCTCATTCTAGCTGTGACCTCTGTTTGCAGGAAGCCCTGGGTCCTTCACCTGTTGCCAGGGAACCAACTGAGCTCCCTGTACTCCTGAAGTACAAGGCACATCAACAAAGAGAGCAACCTGTGCAAGGTGCTCCATGATTGCAGCTCATAGATGATAAATACAGCTTTTGTCTCCCAGCTCTATGTGACCTCTAACTCACTAATGATGCCTCTGTATTCGTCTCTCACATAATGCTTCCATCAAAGAATTCAAATGAAAAGCCAACCATAATTCAAAATTTTAGTTAAATGGCTAATTTTCTGCCCTATTTGTGCATGTGTTAATGTGCCCTTGATTTTTTGTTTTCTCTTTCATCATAGAATCTGCATTCAATTAGAAGATTATAAAAGCTTTAGCAGCTTTTATAATCTTTATAATCTTTATAACTCTACATTTCAATCACAAATAAGTCCATGTTATTCCGGGCCACCATTTCAGGTGACCTCCAGCTTTCCTGGAGATTCTCAGTGACTTATTTTCTCCTGAGTATTATTCATTCATATGCCATGTTAGTCACTAAATCCCCATGGTCTGTGAATGCTCCAGTTCTTAATTAATCAATTTACATGCAGAATTGATGATTAAAGTTACTATTATATATTTAATTATCCTTTCTCTATATACCTGCCGCAGTTTGAAAAGTCACATGGTAATTTCTCTACATTCTCCCATTGGATGCTTCTGATTCATCCAGCTTATATTTTTTTCTGTTAATGAATCATCTTTTATTAGTGCCTTCTCCTTATTTTCCCTACCCAAATGTGAAGCATGTCATTGGTTCTCCCTCTGGGCTTCATTTTGAATCTGTCCAGTACTTGTCATTTGCCACCATTACCACCCACCAGATACTTTGCACTCATTTTCTCATTACTCCCGATTTAGACAGTTTGTGAATGTGGAGATGTGGTAATCCACTATAACATAAGTAGAGCACATGTAAAACTGCACATAACAATCTAATCTAGCAAAGTATATAGTTTAGAAATTGAGGACGGTATAGACCGATAGCGGTTTATTCTTGACACATGGTTGGCCAGGATCTTCAGATCAGTGATGTCCACAGTCAACAGAGAGTATTGGATCATTTTGCTAGACCTAGGAAAGACAAAAGTTCCAAGTCTGATGAACAGTTTCCACTAAATATGTGTCTGTTCTGCACCATGTAAACTGAAAACTTCTGCTTAATTACCCTGAACCAAAGACTACCTGCACTGTATTTAATGAAGTTTCTTTATTTCTTACTTCCCATTCTACTTACCGGTCCATTTTTTACTCAGCAGACACAAATAATTTTACAACAATTTAAATGCAATGTTTTCTTTTGATAGAAATATAGATTTAAATTAAATTGTAAGGGAAAAATACAGAGCTCAATAGCCTTAGTTTCTCTGTTCTCTTTTGATTAATAGAGTTATAAGAAAAGAGGAAACAATTTGAGAAAAAACAAAGGAAAAGAATATCATAGACAGGTCCTGTGCACTTCATTCAAATCTTACAGTGTTATTGACTAACGTCATAAATAGCATGCAAATACTGAAATGTTGAGACAGGACATTCCTGTGTCCATCAGAATCTGTCCCGTTTCCTTGTAGAAAAGTACAGACTTCATATTCGCCCCTGAACCACCTGTAAACATTTATCTGGTTTAGGCTTCCTTCATTTTGTATTTTTTAGAAACATCAATGAACTAATATGAAATTTCACCCTTTCGGAATCAGCTTTCACATAGCGTCTTTCTCTGGAGAGTCCTGAGTTATTTATTACATGGGTCAACACTTCCTTGTTACTGTGACTAATGCTTTCTATATAGATGTATTCTAGAAAGTCACTCCTTCAAGGGTATTTAAATTAGTTCTATGCTTCAGTATTAAGGGGAAAATGCTGTAAAAATTCTTTACAGGACTTCATACAAAGAGGAACCCATTTAAGTCTTTTTATTTAAATTTATTTTACTGATACATACAAATATAAAATTGCACATATTTTGATACCATATAATATTTTAGTACATGTAAATACAATGCTCAAATACAAGTAAACATATTTGTCCTCATGAGCATGCAGGAAGATAAGATTTTATTTCTCTAGTGTAAGGACTCAAGAGAAACAGGGCCTAGTTGCAAGGTGAAGTATGTCTACTGTTTAAAGAATACTTACAAGTATCTACATGCTATTTGTGACTTTTTCTATAATATTGTCAGAACTAAATAAGGAGTACACAATATCTGTCTATAATGTTTCTTTTCTGGTTCTTTTATGAGTTTCTTATTCTCTCTGAGACCATATTCTATTTTATATCATTAATTAGTGGGTGGTTATTGTGTATCTTAACCGCATTTGATATTTTTCTTATTTGTATTTTAATAAGCATATGTGATACTTATATTTTGATAAGTATATGGAAACATCTCATGATAGCTTAATGTATATTGCATATCAGAATTCTAATGGTGTTTAAAGTATTTTGGTATTTTTTTTTATCATGTGTGCGTATTCTCAGGTGTTGTGTCCGGCCAGCAGATCACAGCCTGGGTTCTAGCCTGGAAAGGCATTTTGGAAACCTGGAAGAGAAGAGGGGCTAGGTGGCGAGAGAAAGAAATGTAGCTAGACAGTATTCTGATCAAAGCACAATTTTACTATTTCCAGACACTCAGTTATAAAGGAAGGGGGAGGGAACCCGATTTCCCGCCAAACAATCTCGGGGTCCAGTAGCAGGACGAACACGTGTGTGCCTCCAAGCAGCAAAGAGGCAGGGTCCAGCAGTGGGTGTGGCAGGACAAATGAGCAGGAAGCTCCACCCTTGAGCAAGCAGGTTCAAGCAGGTGGGGGAAGGGAAACCACATCTCCTCCCATTAGTTAACAAAAAAATAAAAAAAAGAAAAGAAAAAGAAAAGGCTGGCCTGAGGCAGAAAAATTATCTATGTTCAATAGTTCTGCCTGAGTTCTTAGGTCTAAAGAAAAAAAAAAAAAAAAAACCTGTTTCCGTGGGATTCCCTAACTTTTCTAATGGTAAACTGTATCTGGCTAAGACTGTCCTTATTATCCTAGTAAACCACTAACAGAATAGCACTGAGCTGTAGGCTCTGACTTTATAATGCTAATTAGTGCTGAATAGGTAACTTCCTGGTTGCATTTTAAGTAGGGCAGTGGAACCCTGGCTAAAGAATAACACTGAGTTGATATTCCTCCGAAATTTTGGATGACAGGTGGGGAAACACGGAGAAGGGGCAAGACCTGCTCCTTAGTACAAGGCCAATTGGCTGTTTTTATTTGGGTGGGAGGCAGTGAAGGGCTTGCCCTTTCGACAGTAGGGTCTCCAACCTCTCTCCCCCCTATTAATTAAGTTTAATAAGGCAACGCTTAACTGAGGTGATCAAATGATTTTCTCATCCGTAGATGAGTGGGCCTTTAACCTTGGCTTGGGTGGACATTGACCCGATTCCTCCCGTGGGAGTTATAATGACCCACATCTGTGGCTCTTGGTATCTTTTGGGGAGGGGAGGCAGAGCCTTAGGTATTTTTGGTTTTTAGCTGGAATCAGATACCAACCTCCTTCAAACCAGGTGTGTCGTACAGGGAACTCAGAAACGGTCAAGCTGGACCTTCCCCCACAGTAAACTTTTGCGCCAAGCGGTAGCCATACTGTATTCGTAAGATCACGAATCAGTACGCGCAGGTCTGAGTTCTGCGCAGTCTTTATAGGAGACTTGTCAACCTCAGATTTAGCAAGGCCTAGACAAGAATTATGTCATTAGTAACACCACGAATTGTGGCTAAAATAGGAGCTGGAAGTCTTTCCTCCTCATCCCTGTTATTCCCTTAGCCTGAGGAACTAAGGACACCTTGCAGTAACAGCAAGGGTGAAAAGCCAGAGGCCAGCTAAGGGACTAAGCCCATCTCTATCAAAATAAGAACTAATTTCTGTAAATATTAGAAAATTTTACTTCTCTAGCTCTCTTGGTAAATCTAAATTTTACCTCAGACTGAAAGCCACATGTTGGAATGTCCTTGGAAGGAAGATAATAGTATCCACCTGTGTGCTCTTGGGGGAGGGGAAGGTATGCCTGCAGGTCCGGCTGGAGAATGTAGATTGACCTGCTTGAAAAAAGAAAGAGATCTAGACAATGAGAAAGTAGCAATGCAAATTTTCTTTTTGGAGAAGTCTAGGTACTTTATTCAGTTGCAAATTGTAAGGCTAAGGCTAGTCTCTGGCCTCCTGTAGGGGAGCTGGCTCAGAGAGTAGCAGGAAAACAGCTTTTTTAGGAGCTTCAGTTTCTAGTTGAATTTTAAGCAAAAGAGGAATTTTAGTCCTCAAGGTGATACTTATAAGAAGATTTGGAATGTGCGTTCATCTGACTAATTAATCTCTCTGGCAGCCACTGTGCTCTATCTTTATCTCTAGAAAAAACACAAACCCAGCCCCTTCCCCAGATTAGAACTGGATCATTTCATTCGTTAGTTAGGGGGTCTTTCCAATTTTATCAATGGATAAGAATTAGAAGTAACTGGATGCCAGTGGCGATCTGCTGCAGACTGACCTTTAATATCAGTTTGCAAATTGTTTAGGACAAATAAGGCAAGATGAGCCTTTGGTGACCTTGGGGGATATGCTCTGAATTAACTTTGCTAGGTAATTTAGAATATAGGAATCTCTAATAATTGGACTGAATATTAGAGCAGTCTAAGATTGAGTTAGAATGGCTGGTCACACTGAAGAAAAGTGAAAAATCATTATGACTCTATTAAATGACTAATTTTACTAAGTCTGAAAATACAGTCTCTGATGTACTATTGTCATAAAGTTAAAAGGCTAGAAACTAGTCTAAACTGGAAAAATGACAAGCAAGGATGGATCTAAAACATGAATTTAATCTTTTAGTCCTTTTAATCAGGCCACTGAGTTAACTTACCTGTCAGCTCGGCACACGAATTACTAATATGCTTCTGTAGCGTTCTGTGGAGAGAACCTGTTTTTCTCTTTCCTAATAAGGCAGCTGTTTTAGGATCAATCTATAAGCCAATAAGTAGACCCTTTTAAGATACTAAAAAGCATTTATTAAATTTGACATTTTAATCTCAAATTTTGAAAATAAAGGTATGATTTAAATAGTGTGCATGGAAATGCACTAAATAGTATATATGGGGATACAATTTCTCTCTTTTGTCTTTTAAGAGGTTAAAGTTTAAAATTTTACAATATCTAACCTATTGAATTAATAACTTGTTGGACAAAACATTTTACATACTTGGCTGTAAAGGGGCAGTGACTAATTGCACTTTCAATCATTTTTCTTAAGGAATGGTTGTCTCAGCTTAGCCCATACCTTCTCTGGTATGAATTTCCTTTATCATTTAATTATTCCATGGAGCTCCAAACCAGCAGTGTCTCTTCCAAAAATCCTTTGCCGTTTCTCAGCCCCACGTTGGGCGCCAAATGTTGTGTCTGGCCAGCAGATCACAGCCTGGGTTCTAGCCTGGAAAGGCATTTTGGAAACCTGGAAGAGAAGAGGGGCTAGGCGGCGAGAGAAAGAAATGTAGCTAAGACAGTATTCTGATCAAAGCTCAATTTTACTATTTCCAGACACTCAGTTATAAAGGAAGAGGGAGGGAACCCGATTTCCTGCCAAACAATCTCGGGGTCCAGTAGCAGGACGAACACGTGTGTGCCTCCAAGCAGCAAAGAGGCAGGGTCCAGCAGTGGGCGTGACAGGACGAATGAGCAGGAAGCTCCACCCTTGAGCAAGCAGGTTCAAGCAGGTGGGGGAAGGGAAACCACACTCAGGTATAATGGAAGACTTGACTCTTACTCAATATGAGTAAAAATCAGCTGCTTGTTGGGTCTTTCAGAGGGCAGTCATTATAGGCCCTTTTTTGTAAGTGCTTCTTGGAATATTTATTTTGCTTACTGTTAAGCCTTAGAGGTTTTTTATGCATTCATTCTATATATTAGACTTCAATATTTTTAAATAATTATTAAAATATATCCATGGATATAATAATTTTTCCTATTTAGGTCTTTGCTTTCTTTTATCAGCATTGTATCCTTCTTAGCACTTAAATATCAAAAGTGCTTATCCATGTTTATGTATTTCTATCTTTTTTGAGTAGTTGCAAATTTTATTGTATTTTATTTTTAATTTTGTAATTCAGAACTGCAGTACTATTCTAATAATCATAATTTTCTTGTGATTTACACAACTTATTTTGTATTTTAATGTTATATCCTCATTTATTTTGATTACAGGGCTGATCTTTCAGTTTTCCCCTGTACCCTCCTTTCTGTTCCTTTTGAAGAATTATTGATGTTATCTATCATCAGGACACAAAGACTTTTTTTTCCTTTGAGATATGTGTGATTTTCTTTCTTTACAAATATTATTATCCATTAATTTTTTTTTTATAGTCTGGACTTTATCCCCCTCCTGCTCCATCCCCTGACTGTTCCATATCCCATACCTCTTCCCATAGTGCCCTCCTTCCACAATCCCTCCCTCCCCAGCAAGTGTCCAAAAAGATGTCCCCTCCCCAACAGACCTCCCTACTCCCTGGGGCCTCAAGTATCTTGAGGGTTAGGTGCATCTTCTCTCACTGAGGCCAGACCCAGTACTCCTCTTCTCTATACATGTTAGGGACCTCATAATAAGTTGGTATATGCTGCCTGGTTGGTGGCTCAGTGTCTGAGATATCTCAGGGGTCCCTGTTAGTTGAGATTGTTGGTCTTCCTATAGGGTCACCCTCTTTCTCAGCTCCTTTTAGCTTTCCAATAATTCAACCACAGGGGTTACCAGCTGTCCATTGGTTAGGTGTAAACATCCGCATCTGACCCTTTCAGCTGCTTGTTGGGTCTTTCAGAGGGCAATCATGATAGGTCCCTCTTTGTTAGCGCTCCATAGTCTCAGTAATAGTGTCAAGCCTTGGGGCCTCCCTTAACTTGGTTTCCAATGTGGGCCTTTTACTGGACCTTCTTTTTCTCAGGCTTTTCTCCACTTTTGTTCCTGCAGTTCTTTCAGACAGGAACAATTCTAGGTCAGAGTTTTTGACTATGGGATGGCAACTCCATCCCTCAACTTGATGCTTGTCTTTCTACTTGAGGTGGGCTCTACAAGTTCCCTCTCCTCATTGTTAGGCAATACATCTAAGGTCCCTCTCTTTAAGTCCTGAGAGTCTCTCACCTTCAAGGTCTCTGGTACATCCTAGATGGTCCACCACCTCCTGCCTTTGGAGGTTGCCTATTTCCATTCTTTCTGTTGGCCCTCAGGGCTTCAGTCCTGTTCCCCCCACCCAATACCCGATCATGTTCTTCTCTTCCCATCTTTGTCCCCTCTCACACCCAAGTCCTCCTCTCCCTCCCCCCTCCTGTGATTGCTTTCTCCTTCCTCCCAAGTGGGATTAAAGCATCCTCACTTGGGCCCTTCAGCTTGTTAACCTTGAGTTCTGTGATTGTATCCTGGGAATTCTGTATATTTTTAGCTAATATCCACTTATTAGTGAGTACATACCATGCATATCCTTTAGAGTCTGAGTTACCTCACTCAGGATGATGTTTTCTAGTTCCACTCTTTGCCTACAAAACTCATGATGTCCTCATTCTCAATAGCTGAGTAGTATTTCATTGTGTAAATGACCCACATTTTCGGTATCCATTCTTCTGTTGTGAGACATTGTTATTGTTTCTAATTTCTGGCTATCACAAATAAGGCCAATATGAACATAGTAGAACATGTGTCCATGTGGTATGGTGGGGCATCTTTTGGGCATATGCCCAAGAGTGGTGTAGCTGGGTCTTCAGGCATATCTATTTCCAATTTTCTGAGGAACGTCCAGGCTGATTTCCAGAGTGGTTTTCCCAGTTTGCAGTCCCACCAGCAAAGCAGGAGTGTTCCTCTTTCTCCACCTCCTCATCAATATGTGCTGTCACCTGAGTTTTTGATGCTAGCCATTCAAATTGGTGTAAGGTGAAATCTCAGGGTCATTTTGATATGCATTTCTCTGATCACTAAGGACTTTGAACATTTCTTTACGTGTTTCTCAGCCATTCAAGATTCCTCTGTTGTGATTTCTCAGTTTAGTTTTATACCCCATTTTGATTGGGTTGTTTGGTTTCTTGGCGGTAAGCTTCTTGAGTTCTTTATATATTTTGGATATTAGCCCTTTATTGGATGTGGGGTAAGTGAAAAATGTTTTCCCAATATGTAGGTTGCCAATTTGTCCTATTGGCCATGTCCTTTGCCTTACAGAAACTTTCCAGTTTTATGAGGTCCCATTTTATCAATTCTTGATCTTAGAGCCTGAGCCATTGGAGTTCTGTTTAGAAAAGTTCCCCCTGTGTCAATGAGTTCAAGGCTCTTTTCCATTTTCTCTTCTATTAGACTCAGCGTACCTGGTTTTACATTGAGGTCCTTGATCCACTTGGATTTGAGCTTTGTGCAAGGTGACAAATATGGATGTCCTTTCATTTTTCTACATACAGCTACTTAGACCGGGACCATTTATTGAAGATGTTTTGTTTTTTCCATTGTATATTTTTGGCTTCTTTGTCAAAGGTCAAGTGTCTGTAAGTGTGTGGTTTTATTTCTGGGTCTTCAATTCTAGCCCAGTGATCAATGTGTCTGTCTCTGTACCAATACCATGCAATTTTTATCACTATTGTTCTGTAGTAAAGCTTGAGGTCAGGGATGGTGATTAGAATTACCCCCAAGATATTTTATATTATTTGTGACTATTGTGAATAGTGTTGTTTCCTAGCAGAAAATTTCCATGTATGGTAAGTGGAGATGGCATGCAAGAATATATAATTTTTAAGGCATTTTTTTATTAGATATAGTTTTCTCCTACTGGAGATGCTGGAAATAAACTTGAATAGAAGTAAAGAATGCTTGCGTAAGCTCATGAGTAGCCTGGATATGGCTAAGGAAATAGCATTTTTTTCTGAAGATTTTGCACTACAAGTACTTCCCAGACTGAAATCAGATAAAACAGTATATTTAAAAAAAAAAAGAGTCAATAGTGAAGGTTTCTACATCTGGAAAGATATGGTTGCTAGAAAAATAATGTATTCCATCACCAATATTCAAGTTAATGCAATATCCAATGAATGAGAAATTGAGTGACTATCTCAATCAAATTGTTGATGATTTCTACTTTCATATTTTTAAGCTGAATATATATTTAGACTGTACATAATCTTAGAGCTCTCAATGGATGACTGCTAACTTTTATATTCAACACATCAAATAGTCTGTGTCTTCTATCTCCTATGCCTATAGCAATATTTTTCTTGTTTTATATTATGGTATATTCTCAAATGACATATGCATAATATGCATAAATGTTTATCTTTTTGAAATAAAAATGTGAAAGAAAAAAAAGAAATAGCCTTGTTGTTGATCAGAAACATGTTTTAAGAATAAAATGATCTCCTTTTTATAAACTGACAAGTAAATTACTCTCAGATATTAAAAAAAAGAAGCTGTATGATCTTTAAAAGCTTATTACAAATTATTTAGCATAGGAGGTTAAAAAACAAATAACGAAAATTTGAAGTAATAGAGACCAAGAATTTGCAGACATCAAGTCAGATCTCCTGTGTCCTCCAAGAAGGACAGGAAGTATAATTCTGAACTAATTTCTATAATGTTGATTAATTTGTCATTCCAAATCAGTAGAATAAGTGTTCTCGATCTCTTGATAATAGCCTGTGGGATTTTAGATGAAAAATATCTTCCATAAGCATGGGTATTTGAGTACTTGATCCTCAGTTAGTGATACTGTTTAGAGGGGTTTAGAAAGTGTGGCCTTACTACAGGAGGAAAATGTAATAGAGAATATATATCTGTGTTCTACTTCCAGTTGGCTTCCTCTGATTTGCCCTTGTTGACCATGTGAATTTTCTGAGTCTAGCTCTTGTCAACATATCTGTTGCTTGCATCATGCTTCCCAACTATGATGGATTCTTCTTCCTCGGGAGCTCTAAGTCAAATTAAACTCTTTTTTCAGTAGGAAGTCACTTTTCTCATTGTGTTCTATCACAACAGTAGAAAACTAATATGCATCCATTGTGGTTTGGGAGAGGTCATCTCTCAAAGTGGCTTTAATTTCCATTCTCCTGGTGACTACGAACAGGAGATAAATTTTAGAATACATCTTTACCCTTTGTTTTAGGTTTAAGAACATTATCTTCATTTCCTAAGCCCATTTGTTGATTGACAGCTGTATTTTCTTGGTGTCTGCTTTTTGAAGATCTTAGTAAATTGTGGATGCTAGATTCTTTCTGTTGTGTAGCTGGTGAAGGCTTCCCCTGTTCTTAGGGTATTTGCTTTCCTTATAGTTTGTGTGTGTGTGTGTGTGTGTGTGTGTGTGTGTGTGAACACGCATGTACATGTAAACTCGTTTGTAAAGTTTTAGATATCCTAATGAACAAATCATGTTATCAAAGCCTGATATTCATCTGCCTAAGAATAAAAGTAGGTCCACATCTATCACGTTACTTTGAAACCAATTCAAAATGGATCAAAGACCTTACCTTAAAACCCAAGACACTGAATCTGCTATCAAAAAAACATAAAGAATATTTTCAAGACAATAACTTTTGAAACAAATTTCAAAAGCACAGGGACTAGCCCCAAGAGTCAGCAACTGGAAGTGCTTTTATTTTTTTAATTTTATTTTAAAGGGAGTGGTACATTCTATGTAATATGCTATTATAGATTGTCAAGGTGACATTTTCAGAGTTGTTTGCCCTGTTTATTTATTATTCTGTTGTTAGATAATAGGTCTGTAGAAGATATTTAATTTCATTTCTGATGTTATTGATTTTAACTTTCATTGTGTATTTCACTAGACATGCCATCCTTCTTAATAGCTTTTCAGAAAATGACCTCATTGATTTGTTGATTTTTCTAGTTTAAATTAGATTTGTTTTGATTCTTCTCTTCTCAGGTTATTTAACTATCATTTAAAATCATTGATCAATAACTTTCTCTTTCAGATATGTCAATTTAGGGCCACAGATACCTCTCGGCACTGCTCCAGGTTTACATACAAGTTCTGTTTTTTGGATTTGTTCTACATTTCAATTATTTCATTGTATTTCTGTAATTTCCCATGATGTCTTTGTGTGTCAGTGTGTGTGTCTGTGTGTGTGTGTGTATGTGCATGACACTCTTTAACTACAGCCTCTGCTTGAGAGATTTTTTGATTTATTGATTCCTTACAGTTGGGTTGCTTAGTTTCCATATCTTTTCATATTTGATTACATTTATTTCAGTGTTGATATTTAAGTGGCTGCACTGGTGTAGTTCTTTTTATTTGTTGATGTTTGCTAAATGACATAGGTTAAGATCATGCTAGAGTTACTTGAGAAGAATGTACACCTTGTCCTGGTATTAGCATTATTATTAATGATAAGCTATGTTGTGGCATTCCGTTCTTTTATTTTTGCTTCTTTTATATCTAATTATCAGTTGCTGAAAGAGAGGTTCTGACTTCTTCAACTATAATTTTATATCTATTGCTCCTTTTATTGTTACACCACAGATATCATAAGAAGGTATCAAATTCCTAAATACAAGCTTATTGTATGTATAGATATCTCTTGATAGCCATAGGTATAAAAATGCAATTAATTTACAAAACTATCAAAGCATGCTATGTAGAAGAGAAAGAGAATAGAATTGGAGGAAGGCAGGAAGGCAGGGAATCTCCACCAACAAGATGAAAGAATATATTGAAATATCTTTAACTAGTCCATCCATATTAAGGTATACTTAATACCAAAAGGCAATTTGTCAAAAAGTACAAATAAGTATACCGTTAATTTAACATGCATTTGCTGATCACACAAATCTGCCATTTATATAGAACACACTCAAATCCACAGAAATATAAGTTCATGAAGAAAGAATAACTTGTCTGTAGACTTGTCTGTCTTCCACTTCAAATATGGTCTTAGACGGTGGAAAATTGGGAACAATGAACCATTTCCACAGGTGTTTCTAGTTTTAGACTGTTTTCACAGAGAATAATCTTAGATCAAGTCTGACATTTGGTTTAGTGAAAATTATATCTTTGGAAAAAAGTTAAAGTATTTTAATAGTAATGTCCATATATCCACCACCTAGGTTCTGTTATTATATTTTATTTTTCTTAGTTCAAGCCTTAAGGCTCAATATGTTTAAGAGGAAATAAACATGACCAGTTTTCTAGTAGTGACAATTAAAACTTTTCTCCCTTTCAGAGACATAATTAAGAAACATCTCACATTTTATATTTTATATTTATATCATTAAATAATGATAATATTTTGAGACTAGGAAAACTTTGGAATGGGTAAAAGTGACTTACTCAGACCCTCAGAATCTATTTATAAAAGCCAGGTGTGGCATCAGGTGCCTGAAATCCTAGCACTGTGGAGGCAAAATAAAATATATATATTAATATCGATATTTATGTCTATATCTACCTATCATCAATATCATCTATGTCATCCATAGCTATTTCTCTTTTAAAATCAACTGACTTCAATTTCCCTGCTGCTATTGTACAGGAGTTTTTGGGCCATGCACTGATGCTTGTTCAAAATACCATATGTCATATCCCCCACCCCAAATTGACTCTCCATCACCCATGATGCCATGAGGCATCCGTGATGCCATTCATGATGGAATGTTGACTGGTTTAATCTTATGCTTATTCTGGACAGGCAGCTGCTGAGAGCTCATGAGCACAGCAGGGTGACTGTGGGCCTCCCCAAATTTTGGCTTTTATGACTTTTTTGTCCTCTATTTCTCTATGTCCCCTAATCCTTGGGGTCAAGGGATGTGACATAGCCATCTCATCTGTAGTTGGGCAGTCCACAGACACTTTCGGTTTTGTACTTCCTCAGCTGTGAGCTTCTGCACTAACTGCTGTCTGTTACACAAAAACGCCTCTCTGATGAAGTCTTAGAGCTGAACTCATTTATGGGGACAGAGATACAAACTTTGAGGTCAGTTTGATATTATCTCCAGTTAGCAAAATAACTAGTAGATGGGACATATAGATTACCCTTGCACACACTATTATCCAGATTTTAAAAACCAAAATATGTTTTCTCTTGTAGAGCAGATCTTAAATCCTCTATAATATTCATTTTCACACATAGGCATCTTGTAAGGCCAGTCCTTACTATAGCTCCTAGAGTCCATAGCTTGGTAAGTAGACTGTTAGTACCCCTTTGATTCAATATCCCCTCCATCATTCCTGAGATATTGTTTCCTGAATTTTTTCAGTGCATAAAGATCGAATTGTATGATATGCGTTATTTTATGATTGTGTTTCATTATATCATGTTATCATTATATCATATCATGTTGAATATTTTTGCAAGGTTGTCATTTTACACTATATTGGATTACAAAGTAAATTCAGTGGCTTCAGAGTGGAGTGATTATAGCCTGGATCCAAATACACTAAGAATCTGCACATGTTTTATTGAGTCTTGAGTACAATGTGATGGATGTTCTGGTTTCTGGTTAGTACTGGGTGAATGAATAAGGAAATGATTGAATGGACAAAAGATGTCCTCAAGACCTCCAAGGGCAAGGACGGGTGTTACTGATGTGCTGGGAAGGATGCAGGCACTCTGTATGTCCAAGCTGCACCCAGCCAGAGACGAAAACCAATGACTTCTGTTAGAACCTGGGAACTTTTGGCTTCTGTTTTCTTTTTTAACTGTTGGCTTATCTGTTAAACAGAGCTGTTAAACAGAGCACATTAACTAAAGGGCTCCCGAGTTCAATCTCACATTTCCCCAGTGCTTTCAATCAGTTTCTACCACTGAAAGATTTAAATTCTGGCCAGTTACTGAGAGGCGGAAAAAAAATCTCTCCTGTGAAACAGTGACTGTAAAGTCTGGCTTCCACCCAAGCCACAGGAACTTTAAACAGTCTGCGGGCTCAGCGGCCACAGACAGGTTCAAACCGAGTGGGATGAAAACTGCTCCCAGGTTTTTAATCTGAGGTCGCAGAAACCCTTCAAATTTCCCCATCTCTCTCAGAGGTAGTGTATAAGATGCACGACGGTTTGGTAAAAATATTGTTCAAACATATTTCACAGGAAATTGAAACAAAGGAAAGTTAGATAAATTGTTCTGAATGTCAGTACTTGTTCAGATGAATGTGCTAATAGTCCCAAATCCGAGCTTGCACTTAATTCAGCTCCGTGGTCATTCCGATATCGTAAAGTAAAAAGATACCTGCTCTGCTACTGTGAGTTCCTCAGAGTCTCTGAGCATCATTGCCTTAATCTGAACAGTTGGGTCACTTGTTACACCTACGTGGGAAAAAGTCCAAACATGGGTATTGACTGAAATACAAGGAACACGCAGTGTAAGAGCCCAGGCGTGTTAGCCTTAGTAAAATGCAATCCCTACAGAAGTCTCCGCATAAACAAACTAATAAACAAATACCTCACCTGTCACAATGTTTAGCTGGATGCATAAAGTGCTATATATACTACCATGTATTTGGTTGATGATTGTGGGAAATATTGAACCACAGATGAGATTTTTAGCTCCAGCATTAATCTACTCAAATCTAAAAATGTTCTGCTCATGTCTAGAGTTAGTATCTAGCGAAAACAAGTGTTGACTGTTTGGAGTTGCCTTTTAGTAATAAAGATTTGTTTTCTCTGGGCGCCTAGAGGAAGCCACAGGAAAGGGAAGGAAACCACAATATGACATGTGGGAGGGTGACTCATTCTGATAAACTAAGTGCCCCTTGAGGAGGCTTCACTCTGCATCCTGTCAGAACACTTCTTTACCAAGGCAGAATTGTTTCATTCTTGAAAATGTGTTATTTCCCTACTGCTTTTACTTAGAACTCACAAAGAGACAAAGAGATTAGTCAAACTACCCCAAGGTTTATTGACACTATCATATTCTGTCTTTCCTAACTTAAAGCTAATGAGATTGCCTATTGCACTATTTGGGGACACCATGACACCATAACTGCATAAGTTTCAAGGTAATAAAGATCATTAAGATGCCATAGCTTATAGAGCATCATTATAGCAAATAATTCTTATATTGTTTTAAAATAAGAATTAGGTAGAATTATTCATACATGACACTTAAGCATATATATATATATATATATATATATATATATATATATATACACACACACACACATACACACACCACACTGGTGGATTAAATAGTTGTAACCATTGCTTAATGCAGTAAAGGTATTATGCACACTGAGTTCGTGCTTTCAACAAACTCACAAATATGTTTTTTTTCCCATGAGTTGTATTGAAAGTCTTAAATTTAATTGTATTAGTGTCGGTTGTCCAAGTAAAAGAAAAAAAAATCATTTCTAAACCAGTGACCAATTTAGTGCTTAAATGTTTATTATCTTAACCACCAAAGGATTTGTCTGTTCACTCACTCAGAAGTGGAGGGGTTGGCTGTGGGTAAGGGTATGAGGATTTGAGTTTAGATCTCCAGGCCCCATTTGTAAGAGTGAGGCACATTGCTGTAGGCCTGTAAGCTTAGTGCCTCTGAGCAGAGGCAGGTGGTTTTATGGAGTATGTTGATCTTCAAGTCTAACTGAAGTGGATAGCTTCGAGTTCCATGGGGGACACTATTTCTGATTATTATAATGTTAACAGCAACAACAACAACCATAACATAGGTGAGGAAGTAGTTAGGAAAATCATTTCAATGTATGGCATCTACATATATCCACATTTGTGAGCACATCAGCACACATATGTGTGCACATGTATGTAACGTAGGAAGTTGGGAACCACATCGCAGTATGAGGCAACTAATATGAGAAAGAGATAAAGCCTTCAAATCATACTTTTGAATTTTAAAATAAATTTTCCTCTCACTGTCTCCCATGGAGACATGTAGAATAATATATGCTTTCCCTAGGAGAAAAATACATTAGGTATAGCAGAAATTTTATTAATAATACATTAATAGATCTTATTAAAATTGTGTCATTGCTTACAGGGTTCACGAGGGAAATAACACTGAGTTGTATTGTGACCTCTGCCCACTGATGGGAAAATAGTTCCAGTTATTATGTTAGTAAAGGAATTGGACTGTTCGGATTATTCACTGAAAAGGTTATTTGTGTTTTGCCACTCTATGCACTTTCTAAGCTCAGTATGATGTCTGCCAAATGGGAAAAAGATGCTCTGAGGAAGAGATTTGCTGCGTCTTAAACCACAGTCTCCTAAAATTACAGTTGAGATACTGAAATAATAATTAGGCAAGGCAGTTAAATAGTGACGAGTTCTAATTCAGACAATAGGACTCAGGTTTTAGGTCATTCATGGTAAGTGTCATGTCTTTCTACAGGAAGAAATATTTTTGTTAAATTACAAGGACTGGATTTAGAAAGCAGATAAAATGCATATAATATAATAAGATATGTATTTACCTGCATTACTTGATTTTTAATTATTAAAGTGATTTGAATAAGTTATGTTAAATTCTTTTTCCTGAGATCTCAAAGTATTTACAAATCAGCTATTTCATGTATGGTAGGCATATTTCTGTGGCACATAGAAGAATTTTTTAAAAATAAGACTCGCTTTAATATCTGAAGTATAAAAAAAATCCAAAAGTTCTTGCAAACTCAAGATGAAATGTGAAGTAACTTAAATGAGGTTTGGTCCTTTTGGGGGGATAGAGGCCTTATTGAAGGAAGTCTACTATTTTTTAAGGTAGTATATTTCTGATTTCACATTGTGTTCCTTCTTAATTATTTGGCCCCATCTCTAAAATTAAAATATGAACTGCAATTAATCTGTTCTTCACCTATGCTTGTGGAATTTTCCAGAATCCTCTGTTCACATTGCTACTTGGCTCAGTTATAAGAGATCAGCCCTTAGACATTTTTATAGCTAGTCCTTAAGACCTTCCAAACCCTCAGTTGGTTCTGTGACATTTTTAAGTGTTAAAATAGTTCAAATGCTTTCCTATAGACTGTGTCCTCATCATTTTATTCACATCTGCATTTGCCACTAATTAATGCCCTTTCTTTCTTTCTTTCTTTCTTTCTTTCTTTCTTTCTTTCTTTCTTTCTTTCTTTCTTTCTTTCTTTCTTTCTTTCTTTCCTTCTCTCTCTCTCTCTCTCTCTCTCTTTCTTTCTTTCTTTCCTTCCTCCCTTCACTCCTCCTCCCCTTTCTCCTCCTCCTCCCCTTTCTCCTCCTCCTCCCTTCTCCTCCTCCTCCTCCTCCTTCTCCTCCTTCTCCTCCTTCTCCTCCTCCTTCTTCTTCTTCTTCTTCTTCTTCTTCTTCTTCTTCTTCTTCTTCTTCTTCTTCTTCTTCTTCTTCTTCTTCTTCTTCTTCTGCTTCTGCTTCTCATAAAAGCTTTAAAAATATCTCCACCTAAGAAATATCTAAAATATATCATCAGTATGCTTTTTAATACAGAGCAGGGTAATTTGGCCACCTGAACTCTTTTGTTGTTCGTACCAAGAGTACTAATATTTTAAGGTCGTTTTTCCAAAACTACTCTGAAGTGAAGTTGGGTCTATATTAAGTAAAAATAACAACTATTTGTTTATAATAATAATTATTGTTAATTAATTAATTAGGCACAGCTATGGTTTTAAAAAAGCTCCAATTATAGCTTTTCTTTTAATTTTTCATATTATTACCCAAAAGATTCAACTCAAAAATCAAAGAATAAAATTGGACTAAAATAGTCTTTGATATTTTATGAGCCTTATAACAAACACCCACGTCTCCTCTTATTTTTCTGAGCAAATTATTCAAGTAAGTTGTATTTTTTCCTTATTGTGGTGTAGGTGTGTATGGGGTGTCACATTTATTTTTAGTCATGCTATAAGAGAATTATATTATAACTATTTTACGTTTATTATGCTTTCTTTCTTTGAAATTTATTTTTTTGTGTATAATAAAACATACTACAGAAGGATCTATACAGACTCATCATACCATATTTAATGTCACACATACACACATACACACACACACACACATACATACACACACACATACACATACACACGTGTCCATTTAAAATCTCTCGTAATTACTGATTAGTGGGTAGCCAAAGATCGAAATGCTATCCACATGTAAAGATTCTAGACAGTAAATGAAAGCTTCAGAAATGTTGAAGGAAAGAAAAAATGGAGGTCAAGACATCTCACAAACCCAGATCATGTGCTTTAATATTTACATACGGTCTGTTTTCCACATGTTTGCAGTACATGGAAGGCAAAGAAGCAACACCTCTTCCTCCTGATTTCCTTCCACTGTTCGTTAGGACATTCCAGGAAGCCAACAATTGGACAAGAAAGTCATGCAAGAACTGTAAAAAGCAATAGGAAAAGGAGCATATATTTTTGCAAAACACTGCTTTCTATTCCAGCAGCAGAAACTATGCATGGCTGTTTATCTTGGTCCCGCTGCCCCTCTGCACTGTCCAACATGGGTTGGCCGGCTGCAAGGCTTTCCATAGTGCCTTACAAGAGCTTCACTATTCGTTAGGGCAATGAGGAGATGCTTTTGAATTTGTTGAGTTAAAAGCTCCATTTAGTCTTTCACTCAAAATGCTTATGTAACCTAAATATTTTTAGTGCCCAGGAGTTCAAAGAAGCTAATGTGTTGTGATTCAAAATGACAAATAGAACACACTAAAAACAGCATTCAAATGTTTTCTTAAGTAAGTTTCAGGGAAATGTGTGGTGCTGTGAATGGAACTCCACATAGTCCTTTGGCCATCTGAGCACTTCCTTCCATGTGCTCAGGTCTGAATGAGTCATTGTGCCTGGCCCTCCTGCTCCCCAGTGGGTCTGGGCCTGACCACTAACCAGCAGTTAGTAGAGCAGAGTTTCATGTGTAGCTCTCAAGTGACAGAAAGGAAAACTCCTTCTGGTAATTTATTGATGAGCTAAGACTACACATAGATGCCTGTTTCCTTCCTTAGCCATCTCCACTACTTTGTTCTGATCTTTAATGGCAGCCAAGGAATTCTTACCAGGAATGGCAAGAACAAACTTTTTCTTACTGAAGGATCAGTTATTAATGAACTTGCAGAATTAATCCATCCTAAGGAACATATTAAAAGGCATGTCTATCACATACACACTGTAACTAGGAAACTATCTGAGACAGAGTAATATCTCAATAACATTCTGGCCTTTTTTCATTACAGAGACATTTGATTTAGAAAAATCTTATTAGTGGAAATATCACAGTCTGGACTCACTTGCTAATGTGATCATTTGTGACACAAAAACTCCTCTGGAGAGAAAGGTAGTAATTAGTGAACTGCAGATGCTACCGTAAGAAGAAAAACTTCCTTATAAATAATGAATACCATCCAAACATTTGAAGCAAACACAGTAGGGTGAAAGTATTCCAAAATAAAGTTACAATCTCTGATTTTATCTTTACATACAATGGCTGCTTGAGATTGCATTGATGGCCACATAAGTTCCATCAACTGTAAAGCAAAATGAAGGTAGAGTGGGCTGTAAAGCCTGCGCTGGAGATCACATCATCACTCAGAACAGTGAATTTCTACTTGGTCAGGCATCACAATTTTTATCCTATAGCAAAGTAATAAGATATAGATTTATGTGAATATCTATTTCTAGTATTGGACGAAATCCTTATAGGTTTTATTTTAAGACATTCTAGGCTGTGAACCATGAGCTCACTTTGGTTTAGTCAAGTAATTTGTATGTACTGAGAAAAATAAAAATCTATCCTACAAAAATATGATTATGTAATTTGATAGTCTCATTAATCCTTCAGGGCATGACTAGAAGTATACTCTTCAATAAAAGTTTGATTTTTGTGTTTTAATTATTTAACTTTAATCTCTTTTTCCTTTTTTAAAAGTCTTCCTTATGTTCCATTGACTTGTCATGCCAGCCAGCTCCCTACTCCAGCATCTCCCATTCTTGACACTACATTACCTTTCAATATTTTTCCTACATTTGAAATGTAAAAGTTAGCTTAGGAGAAGAGAGTCTCTCATCATTATTTTTCCTTCTGCCATAATATCAAAGGGAAGCTTAACAGTAAGTAGGCTTATTGGCTTGCTTGAGAAAGAGTTCAATTATCCATGTCACTGAGCTACCTTCCCAGTCCATTTCAATTCACACTAATGACGTTGTAAATGATAGAAGCAATTGATTTCTCTAGTTGTGTTTTCTAATTCCATCTTCTAATCACATTTACATTTGACATGAAGTACATCCATTACATTTTAGGTAATTTTGTCTATTATGTTTATTCGCTTTAATATTATCATTTACTACCTTAATCAACTTTTTCTCTTGTTGATTTTGTAGTTCAATCACTTTCTGTCCCTCAGAATTAAGAATGAATTCAAGTATACTCAAAACAAAATAATAGGTTTTGTCTTGCAAAAGTATTAAGGGCTCAGCTTGCTTTACTGTACTACCTAATAAGATGACACCTTTAGAATAATCTTTCGAGGAATAATTTTTTTCTTGTCACCCTTAAAGACAATAGAAACATATTCACTAATATAACTTTATCAATGTATAAGGTATAAAGTTTTATCAACATTTTTTTCTACAGCTAGAGATCTTTATGGTACATAGTTTAGCATAATATTTAACATTAACCATTTATATTCAATTATGTTAATATATTACATATTTAGTGAAAGAACATATACTTATAATAGCCATCTCATATATTAATTAGCATATTTATTACACCTGAGTATTATGGGTACTTGAATTCAGACATCAAGAAAACAAATGTTTTTATGTTCTGGGAGTCTGCATTGGGCTTTCTACATTTCCTTTTACTTCTTGATTTTCTCCACTTGAAATCCCTGGTGTTGACTGGTTAACATTGAACTACAGTACTATCCAAATATTTTCCCTTGTTGAAGTGGGTAAATAATTATTTTCTTTAATTAATTCAATAAGTTTGGTTAATAACATCTTGGGACATTACATGTTTTGTTAAAAATCTGTCAATGTTACAATATTAAATTCTACATTCTTGTATTGCATATGAAAATTATGTTCTGTCATATTTATTTGAAAATGATTTAAAGATATCAATATATGTATACATCGATGTATAGTCATGTTTGTTGAAAGGCTTTGGCAATTAATTGTTTAAGAATGAGAAATATATGCAATAAGCATGATAGGCATGATTCTTAGGCAAATGGAATGTCCTGAGATATGCAGAGAAGCACATTCTACACTAGTTCATGTCCACATCCAAACAAAACCTGCAAATGCTTGTCTTTGAAACTCCCTGAAATGAATCTTATTTTCTACCTCCTGATCATCCAAAGTCAATATTCTGTCTTATGGGTATAGCCTGAGAAGAAGAATATAAAACATTGTTATAGTACTTAATGTTTATAAGAACGAGAAAGACAAAAATTCATCAAATTCTTATGAGGTACGATTTAATACACTTTTTGAGGTAAGAAAATGTAAGTAAGAGAAAGTAATCCAGACCAAACCACAACACAGTTCTAAAGGATAACGTGTTTGAAACCAGGTGGTCTGGCTCCAGACCTCATTTGACTGTGTGGTAGGAAGAATATACACAGAATAAAGCTATTTTATTTTAAATTCTACACTAGCTAAATTACCCATAGTTTTCATGTGTGTGGTGAAGCAGAATATCTGCACTGTGATAGAGAAAACCTTATGGTGGTGGGAAAGCAAAAAGACAGTGAAAAGACAAATCTGTGAAGATGAGTCCCTAGAGACCAACTTCCATCAATTATGTCCTGTTTCCTGTGTCGCTAACATCTCCCAGCAGCCATTCAATAAATACCTATCAGAAAATTAATGTACTTATTAGATCAATCCCCTTATGGGCCATCATTTTACCAAAGATCCAACTCTGAGCATTGCCTTGGGGACTGTGACTTCAACACTTTGAGTTCTTTGTAGATGTTTCAGATTCAAATTAAGTACAGGTCAGATGCTAAGAATGTCAGGTTTCATAAATACTTTTGTCTACCCTTGTAGTGGAAAGCAGTCAATAGTTGTAAGGATAATTGTGACCAGATACAAATCAATACTTAGTTACAAAAGTGAGCAGTGACAATTTGGGGTTGCAGAATCCATACACTCACACACTGATTATTTACCACTTTTTATCAAGTTACTTGTTGCTTCAAGAATTACACCCTTTTATTTATTTTCTGATTATAGGAATTAAGATAATTTCAATTTCATTTTGGCAAAAGAGTACATTCATTCAGGTCTCTCATACTTTTCCCATGAAAAAGTTAGCAGTCTGATTAATGATATCAAGGCTTTGGAATAATAGGAACAAGAGAATGTGCCAGAAACACATTGATATGAAGCTTAAACCAGCTTAAACCATTCTCCATAAATAATTAAAACAACTTCTAACAAAAGGTAAGTAATTCCTGGACATGCCACTGTGACATTTTGAAGTATTTACAACTATGCCATTTCTTACCCTCAGTGGGCAGAGATTTTAAGCTGTTTGCATCATGGAGTAATCTTTCTTCTAGCCCCGTGTAGTCACATATTTTCAATGCTTTGTCTTTTATTAATTTCTTCATGACTCTTCCTAGAATTCCAGTCTTCCTCCATGCCTTCCTTTAATATACTCTTGCTGGATTATTCTTCATGAGTGGCATTCCTGCTTAAGTCATGTGAAACCTCTAAAGAGGCATTTGTTCCTAGAGCATTTATGAAAAACAAATTCAATAAAAATCAGTTCATGATTTATTTTTGCTTACGTGTCTGTGTGTGGGTACGCTACATGTGTTCATGTGCCCATGGAAGTCATATAAAACATAGGATCCCACAGAGTTCAATTTCCAAGTTGTAAGCTGTCTGATTGTTGGTGCTGAAAACAAAACTCTTGTCCTCCGGAAGATTACCAAGTGCACTTAATAGTTGAGCAATCTCTTCGGAGCCTGTTGTAAAAAAAAAAATATATATATATATATATATATATATATATATATATATATATATATATTGTTCCTTATTGAACAATTCAGTACTTTGAAACCTCCAATTTCTTCTTACTTTCTCTACGATGAACAGGGGTGACATTCCATACAAACCCGTTACACTGAGTATTTAATCAATCTCCAATGTGTACTTCTGCTCCAAGCTTCAGAAGTCATGCTACTTCCTTTGTAAAATATCGCTTGACTGCCTCACCTATGAATTTTCTCCTTGTTCTATATAATAGTGTTGGGAGAAGGAGGAGAAAATTATTTATATTGGATTCATGTTTATAATTATATATCTTCTCATGACCAAAGCATGTGTTTGTGTATGTGCATGCATGCATGTGTGTGCCTGTGTATGTTTGTATTCATGTGCATGTGTCTGTGTGTTTGTGTTTGATGTTTGAAGTTACTATGTCTGTCCTTGTCATTGAAAATTTTCATCATCAGTAAGAATGAATTTTAATAGATACAAATAATTATTTAGTCACAAAAGTAAGCAATAATGAAGTGTATGTGTGTGTGTGAAAGAAAGAGAGAGAGGAAGAGAGATTTGTTAAGCATAGAAGAAATTTATGAATTATTGTGAATTATAGAGAAAACATGAATGCACATGAATGTATGAAACAAAATTGCAAAATTTTGTGCCAAGCACTAAAGTATCCCAACAAAAAGTGTATCTAGGAAGATGAGCAGAAGACCTATGAAATCTGAGCTGCAACTTCTTCCCTCCCTCTTCTCTTTAAAAGAGACTCTTATTCCTGAGACAAAGAAGATGTTTTCAACAAAATTTCAGAGTCAGCTCATTTGTTACAACTCCTATGCACACAGAACCTTAAAGACTGTACCTTTTTACTGACACTAATCCTTTGTCTCACAGTAGGAATCTGGGAATTGTCAGGGCTATTCTGGAGCTGTCTATGTTTTTATCATTCTTTCTATCTCTCTATATGTTGATAATCTCTCTATTCATTTATTTATTATATTTTTACATTAACATATACAAGTATATAATAAACATTTGAGCATAAATATGTTATTACTAAGTAGAAATATATACCTCATATTTTTCTGAAAAATAGTCATAATAATTTAGGATCCTGTTGGTGAGATACCACCCTGTGAAATATAATATTGAACCAAACTTAGCTCTGCATTTGATTCCTTGATTCTTAAATTAGCAAGAAAAAGGGGGATATAGAATTGGAGTTATGAGTAAGTGAGTAAACTTTAGGTCCCACAAACATACTAGATACATATGAATGTTACCACACAAGCCATGAGATGAACCAAAGAAGATGAGTAGTAATGGCTTCCTCTGATTACTGTCTGCAGCCTAAAATGAAATTTGGAAAAGGTGAGAACAAAACCAGAAGCTAGGATGTTTGAAAGAGCTGATAGGTGTTTGGTCCCATACTTTGGAAATAGGGAATGAGTCCTATTTCATGATTATAGTAAAAACAAAAAGTTCAAATCAGTCCTGCTATGACCAATGAGAGTATACACTCTGACTGACCTTGATGGTTAAAAAGACCTCAAATAGTAAGATTAGATTCTCTGATGTCAAATACAAAAGGCCGATACACTGAAATTTTTCATTGTTTGGATAACAAATGGGTGTGTCATAGTGTGGATACATGGTCCATTCTCTACCTATTATACTTCAGTGCTATCTGTGAGGCACCTGTGGGGAATCGCTAACAATGAAGTTGGAATAAACTTGGATTGTTATAGACTGAGGAGAACGATGAGATTTCAGCCAAACACCATCAGTCTGCAGCACAGGAAGGACCTATGTGTGAAAATGCTCCAAGAGAGAAACTTTACGCAAGGATATGGGAAACCCAATGATAAGCAAAAATAATTTCAAACACCAGCTGCATGCTCATCAGTTGGACATCACCATCTTGCAGGCTAGTCAAGGGAAACCTTCCATCCTTCTATTCCTCTCTTCTTTACTCCTATTATTTATGAAGTGAAGGAAATGAATGTAATGGAATTCAAATAGAAACATACTAGTATATCTTTTTCACATTTCTACCTAAAGATATGATAGGAAGAAAATATTTTAAGTAAATTTTGAAATACCCATTAGCAATGGAATTGAATGTCTTAAATTTTTAGCCAATCTTGTCTTAGACTGCAGGGCCTTAAACAACTTATGAGGGAAAAAAAGGTTCAAGAAATGTTTTAATCTCTTCATTCAATTCTAGTACAATTTGTTACTTCAAAATGAATTTTAAGAGAAAATATTCCTAAATATTCCCCATAAATGATTTGTCCAGCATAGTAATGTGCTGTACATTAATATATTTTCACAATAACAATACCTCTCTTCCACTAAGATAATTGGGAGACTCACTACTTGAATTCATGTTGGAGCCTTTCAGAAACATAATAGCATGTTTTGTGACCTCTGTGATTATTTTCAGAGCTGAAAGGAGCTTTGGATCTAATGAGCACTGACAAGCTAAACTCTAATGTGCCAGAAACAATAGACCATATCTTCAATTTAAAAACTCATTTGAAATTCATTCTGCTCCACATTAATATTAAATGTCATCCTGGTTACCCTGAGTCCATACTGCCTAACAATTGATAGTATTTTGGGTAAAATTCGAAGTAGTCATTGTTATCACAATACAAACGATCTTAAACAGGGAGAGCTTGATATGACAGGGTTACCTTCTAGCAGTGAAATCCACCCACTGCTTTCAGGATATTGCTATTATGTTCATATTTTAGAAAAGAAAAGCATGCAGCCAGATGGTGCTGGAATAGGAAAAGGAATCAATATGCTTCCCTGATAATACCCTGGAGATTTCATCATACTCTTTGTAAGGATAGTTTGGCATAAGGTGCATAATTCTTTGGCCCTGCAAAAATTTAGTAAGTATAGTAACTTGCACTGTATGCAAGACTCATAGGTAAAATCCATAGAACAGACATGGGGATGAATGTAGGAAGCCCTTTCTGAGTGTACAGTGGAATCTAAGTTCCTTGTTAGTCTCTGGTCCTTGGATTATCAAAGACCTAGCTCATGATCCACAACTGATTATTCAATTTCTCTTTTCCAAAACATGCTTCTTATTTTTTACATAGTATTTGAAATTTTTTGATGTTTGTACTATTCTATGTTTTACTGCACATGACAGCAGTTATATAGATTAACGTAAAACAGCAACCTTAGATCAACAATATATAACTATATCTCTATAACATCTGTTCTGCTTTGGTTTGTGGGATACATGAGCTCAACACTTACATCAAACTAAGTTGAGAATGATGGTGAAAGAGTCATTATTATATCTCATTAAGAAGACAGAGTGCAGTGAAGAAAATTAAACAGGAAATAACTTTGGTTTCAACGTAAAATAAAATGTTTATGGCACGAGGGATGTGCTAGAACAAGAGTATCTGAGTGGGGAAACTGGAGAGATGCAAAAGCAGAAAAAGAAGAAAAATAAAGCATTTTCCTCAAATTGAAACTTTGGGAGATGTAAAACAAAATAGTAATTCTGTGTGCTGTTGAGAAAGAGCCTTCATCCTTCGAATTCAATTCGTGTACAGATGGAAGCTGTTGACAAGGTGTTCATTTATAGTCCCTACAGAAGCATCATTGTTCGAAAGAAAAGAATGTAACAGTCTGAAGTAAAATGCTGAGATCATCTCTCTGCAGAAGGTAACAACACCTGGAGTTGTAATTGTGCCCCACGATGCGTGTGATAAGGCTCCTCAGCAAACAATGGGCTTCCTGTGTTCACATAGTTCTCATTGGAAATGGAAGACAAGGCATTTCACCCTGCTCATGTGAATCCTGCTGAGAGCCAGGCAAATAGATTTGTTGCCTCACTACCTAAAACTTCCCACTCCTCCTAGCTTCCTTTTAGTGGACTTGACATTTAAGCCTTCTACAGAGAAGGCTTATTTACATCCTTATCTGTCACCATTATATTTTAACCACAGTAAATCAATATCTTTTTTTTTTTAATCTCCATCTCAGTCTTATTGTCTGAAAATAGGTTCAGTGCATTTTAGATTTTGAGTTAATTTAAGTGTAGGCATATTAAGATCATAAAACACCCCCAAATTACAAAGCAAATGTCTCCTTTTCATCCCATCTAGCTATAGTTCCTGGGTTCTGAAGTCTTGCCTAAGGTAAATCTTACTCCTTACTCTTAATTTTCTGTTAACTTCTAAGTCTTTGTGAACATCCAGAAAATCATCTCTCTCTCTCTCTCTCTCTCTCTCTCTCTCTCTCTTTGTGTGTGTGTGTGTGTGTGTGTATGTGTGTGTGTGTGTGTTTATAATTTTCCTATCAATAAAAATAATCCAGCCTATTACACCTAATTTTTTTTTACTTTGCTTTACAGCAAGCATGACACAAATGGTTACAAATAATAATATAGCCCCATACAAATAATATGCAAACTCTTTTCTGTAGTTATAATTATTATAAACCTGTCATTATTTTGCATGTGTTCTATAATTTATTTGGCAAATCTTTAAATGATAGCTAGTCACTTCACTTCCAAATAATCCCACTACAAAATTATGCAGAAACTAAACTAAACTTGGATATGCTTCACATTTATAAATAGTTAAACTGAAAATTTTAGATTTTCATGGGTTACTCTTTGAATCTATGAACTGTACACATGATGCAAATATGAGGGTCTTAGATGCATACTGTGTTTTTATATGAATTACATTAATACTATACTCTAATACTATACTATAATATTAAAAAATAATCCAACCTCTTCCATCCAAACATTATCTCTGTGCCTTTGAGGAAATCATTTAAATCATGGAGAATGAATTTCTGTTCATTATTTGGTTTGGGGCATGCAGTATGAATGGATGGCTTCATGGCTGCTCCACACAGGCTCTGTTGTGGGCGACATCCAGATCAGTTCCGTGACTCAGTCAATCAGTTCCATGAATGATGGCTGTCTTATTTGCCATCTGTAATGTCATTTTAATACCCATAAGTAAGTATTTGTTGAGTGTTCAAATATTCTGAGGACAAATTGTCTACAACAAGCTAATAATTATTGTTGACATTTAGAAGAGTAAAGAGATTACTAGTATTTAATATCTTGTAAAATAATTGCATTGAGTATATATTATTGAACAGCTACAGAACATTTGCTGAAGTTTTTGTATTGATCTCATGGCCTTAAATATTTAATAATTGGGATGGTTTACAGCTTCGTTAGTTAACAGGGATTCTTAGAGTAAGGTTTGAAATCAATGAGAATGGATTTAAACTATATTTACAGAGTTTTTCTTAAGGTTTTCGGTAATTGGTTTATTTTAGGTATTCTTCAAGGCTCGGTATTGAAGGCATACCTTCTGCCGTCTCTGCTTCTTTTTTATACCGACTTTATGAACATCAAATGAAATCCTTGCTTGGCAGTGTCATTTTTCATGCAATAATCTAGTCTGTTATGTTTAGCCAATAGTAATGTGTTGGAGTACATTTAAATGACTGAGTAGGACAGGTGATCTAATGGTCCCTTCTGAGTTGTCAAATCCCTATTGTCTCATCAGGGTATGTTTTATATGAAAATATATACACATTCCATGCAGGCAATAAAATTTACTATCCAACTGGGTAAAATTAGAAAGGGGAAATGAACACCATTTAGCAATATTGCTAGGAAATAGGAGCTAAGTTTATTTTGAGCAAAGTCAGAGGTACTGTCAGCTAGCATATACAGACACATATACACAACACACACACACACACTATTGGGAGAGCTTCAAGTCTTTGCTATTTTGAAATAAAATTAAGCATAAGCAGACTCTTTATATTTCTTTTGTTTTGCAATCCTCCATCAGCAAACCTTCTTGGCTTTTGTGGTCTAGATTTTTCTTTTTTATTATTAATTATTATTTCTTTTACACTTCAGATTTTATCCCCCCCCCATCCAACTGTTCCACATCCCATACCTCCTTCCCATCCCCCTGTCTCCACAAGGATGTCCCCACCCCGCACTCCCCAACCTACCTTAGTCCTAAACTCCCTGGGGCCTATAGTCTCTTTTCCAATGGGCAAAGGAAATAGGTTGGCGCGGTGGGTCTGCGGTGGGCAAGAGATCTTAAACATTTGCTTAAAAGCCACAGAAGGATGAAAATATTTTGGTCCAGAATGTCCTTAGGTAATACAGAGTATAGAGGTTGTATTATGAGCTAGTAACTGTCAGGTCAACATCCCCATGTTCAAGCAAAACCACTTGGCTGGTTTGTTCCTATGAAAACAGGAGAGTTCAATGATGGTCCTTGATATCTTTTGGATGGCAATTACTTTGAATACTGAAACTTTTTTTTTAAAGCTCCTATAGATAAAGTGGTGCACAGACACTAGGAAATTATTACAAATTCTCACAACCTACATAAACCAGGCATAGTCAGGCAGTGGTGGCACACGCTTTTCATCCCAGAACTTGGGAGGCAGAGGCAGGTGGCTTTCTGAGTTCAAGGCCAGCCTGCTCTACAAAGTGAGTTCCAGGACAGCCAGGGCTATACAGAGAAACCCTGTCTTGAAAACAACAACAACAACAACAACAAAACAAAAAACATAAACCAGGCATGATAGCTTGTGTCTACAATTTCAGCAATCAGACAATGAAATGTGAGAGACAGGGAATCCCTAGAAGTTCATGGGGCAAGCAACCTGCAAATTTGATGTCAGAAGGTGAAGACTAACCTTTCATACAACATATGTGTACCTATATTTACACAGGTAATACATATGCCCCTCCACACAGATAGAAAATGAGTTCCAATAAATTAGAAATTTAATTTTGCAACTGATATTTATTCTCTTGTAACAGTTGATAGATGAATAAAAATATCAAGAAACACTAAAACTGCTAGAAGGGCTAGTCTGTGAAAGTATTTTTTCTTCTATTATTATGCTGACAAATTCCTTTGATTTATTTTACACTTATATGTTTATTAGTGCGTGTGTATCTATATGCATTTGGAAGTTAAAAAACACCTCTCAGGAACTGGTCCTCTCCCTCCAGTATGTGGCTTCCCAGAAAGAAACTCAAGTGTCAGTCTAGGTAGTTAACACCTCTACCCACTGAGACATCTCACTGGCTCTGTACTAACCGTTTACACAATGCTAAGCCTTGCCTTATTATTTTTTTCTGTGCACTTCCTGTTGCATGGTTGTTCACAATTCATGTCTGTCATTAAATGGAAATGGCTGGATATTTTTATATTCCTCTTTAGTTACCAATATAAATTAGTTATCTATATAGAAAAAGACCAGAATTCAGAACAAAAAAAATGTTCTGGTAAACATTACAATTGTTAATTTCTTAAATAGTTTAAATTCCAGTTATTTGCCGAGCGTGGTGGCGCACGCCTTTAATCCCAGCACTCGGGAGGCAGAGGCAGGCGGATTTCTGAGTTCAAGGTCAACCTGATCTACAAAGTGAGTTCCAGGACAGCCAGGACTATACAGAGAAACCCTGTCTTGAAAATCCAAAAAAAGTTAAAAAAAAAAAAATTCCAGTTATTTGGAAAAAAAAAAAAAACACCACAGCTGAATTATATAATAATATAGCCAAGGAAGGAATAGCAGCATGTATTTTCAAAAATATATTTTTTGTTGTAAAGTCTATTGAATGTTGCCATAGACAATGTGTTTAATTATTCCTATCTGCCTTCTGTTATGTGAGGTGTAACACCATGCTATTGAAAATGCAGAAAATAATTGGACCATTTATCTGATTTTTAAATGGAGTATAATTAATCTAATTAAGTTTCTTAGAACCAAGTCCACAGAATTGTTCACTGATCTCACTGCAGATAGAGTGCCTGAATGTCAGGAGCATTTGCGTGCAGAGAGACAGCATAAAGGAATAACTATATATTATTTATTTTCATAAAAGTTATACTTGCTTTTCTTCCAAACTTATAGAGCAACATTTAGATTGTTATGATTCCTAGAGATAAATGAAGGCTTCTGCCACTGCATTCTTTGTCTCTTATGATTAATTCAGATATTTTGACCCATAAGAGATAGGCAAGAGGGAGGGTGTGGATCATTCCTCAGACTACACACCCCCAAAGTAGATTTCATATCCAACCAAGAGGAAGGATGACTGCTATGAACATAGTGGAACATGTACCCCTGTAGCATGGTGGGGCATCTTGATTTCCAGAGTGGCTGTACCAGTTTACAATCCCACCAGCAATGGAGGAGTGTGCCTCTTTCTCTACATCCTCACCAGCATGTGTTGTCACCTGAGGTTTTGATCTTAGCCATTGTGATTGGTGTAAGGTGGAATCTCAGGTTGTTTTGATTTGCATTTCTCTGATCACTAAGGACTTTGAACGTTTCTTTAGGTGCTTCTCGCCATTCTAGATCCCTCTGTTGTGAATTCTTGGTTTAATTCTATTCCCCATTTTTTGATTGGATTGTTTTTGTTTTTTCTTTCTTTTTCTTTTTCTTTCTTTCTTTCTTTTTTGGTGGTTGGCTTCTTGAGTTCTTTATATATTTTGAATATTAGCCCCCTATCGGATGTGGGGTTAGTGAAGCTAGACATTGAAACAACCAGGATGTCCCACAGCAGAAGAACGGACACAGAAAATGTGGTTCAATTATACAATGGAATACTACTACTCAGTTATTAAGAATGAAGACATCTTGCCAGACAGTGGTGGTCCATGCCTTTAATCCCAGTACTTGTGAGGCAAAGGCAGGCAGATTTCTGAGTTTGAGGCCAGTCTGATCTACAGAGTGAGTTCCAGGATAGCCAGGGCTATACAGAGAAGCTCTGTCTCAAAAACAAACAAACAAACAAACAAACAAACAAACAAACAAAAACAATGAGGACATCCTTAGTTTTGTGGGCAAATGGATAAAAGTAGAAAATATCATCCTGAGTGAGGCAACTCAGACCCAAAAGAACATGCATGGTATGTAATCATTAATAAGTGAATATTAGTCAACAAAAAAGTACAGAATACCCAAGATACAGTCTACAGGACTCAAAAAGGTCAACAAGCTGAAGGGCCCAAGTGGGAATGCATCAGTCCCACTAGGGTGGGAGACGAAAGCAATCACAAGTGATGAGGGAGGGACCTGGGAGGGAAAGTAGACTGGGGGTCGGGGAGGAAGATCTAGTATTGGGTGAGGGAAAAGGACTGAAGCCCTGAGGGCCAGCAGATAGAATGGAAACAGGCAACCTCGGGAGGTAGGAGGTTGGGGGCACCCTCCAGAATTCACCAGAGACATGGGAGGTGAAAGACTCTAAGGACCCAAAGTGAGGGACCTTAGATGAAGTGCCCTTGCAGATCCTATCTTGAGGAAGAAGAGAGGGCATCAAGTGAAGTAGGGTTTTGCCATCCCACAGTCAAACTCTGGCCCATAATTGCTTCTGTCTGAAAAGAACTGCAGGGATGGAAATGGAGAGGAGCCTGAGGAAAAGAAATTCCAGCTACAGGTCCAAAGTGGAATCCAGCTCAAGGGGAGGTCCCAAGGTCTGACACTATTACTGAGGCTATAGAGAGCTCACAAAAAAAAGGACCTACCATGACTAGCGTTCAGAAGACCCAAGAAGCAGCTGAGTCAGATGCAGGTATTTGTACCCAACCAATGGACAGAAGCTGCTGACCCCTGTGGTTGAATTAGGGAAAGGCTGAAAGAAGCCGAGGAGGAGGCTAACCCTGTAGAGAAAGTCCAGCAGTGTAAATAAACCAGGACCCCCGAGATTTCTCAGACACTGAACCACCAACCAGGTACCATATACCAACTGATAAGAGGCCCCCAACATACATACAGCAGAGGACTGCTGGGTCTGGCTTCAGACAGAGATGAACCTAACCCTCAAGAGACTGGAGGCCCCTGGGAGTTTAGAGGTCTGGTTGGGTGGGGGGTGGGGGGGCATCCTCATGAAACAAGGGGTTGAGGAGGAGGTGTGGAATGTGGAACAGTCAGAGGTTGGACCGAGGGAGGGGAATAAAATCTGGAGTGTAAAAAACATTAATTAATTAATTAAAAAATAAGAGGAAGGATGACATTAAAACCAACTAAAAGTTGCAAACTCCTTTTCTCATCAGAAGCCTGAGGTATACCTTTAGAGTTGGTGCCAAAAAAACCAATACCTTCCCTAATGTAAGTGATTCTTGCGGTAGTAGAGATGGCTCAGTGCTTATGGATGGAAGGAGAGAACTCATTTCAGTAAACTCTCCTCCTTGGCAGGCACACTGTGGCTCACACGCTTCCACACATAAAATACATGAGTAAAGGTACTACAAAAGCATGAAGACGAACAGCTCTGCAAGGATGCGATTTAAAGGCTAGAAAAATCATAAACATGTACTACTCATAAAGTGTTTATAAATTTAACTCCTTTATAATTATTTTTTCTAGGAACAAATAATAATTAATATGTATAACACTGATTGAAAACCTGCCTTTAGTCTTTGAAGAGGGTGATTATATGATCTTTGGAGAAGAATATGGCATGCACACGGAATGTACAAAGTTTGGTAAGACAGGCCTTAGTAGTCATTTTGTGGGCATTTTTTTTTATTCAGTAATTTTTGTAGCCAAATAGAAATGGTATTACTAGACCAGACATTCTATAATTGAGGGGGAAAAAAAGGTCTTCAGAGCCTAAATAACTGGTCCAAAATAACAAGTAAAGAAACATGAAAATGAGAACTCAAATTCCAGTTAAACTCTGAATCTGCCTCTATTCTGTGCCACTCACTGTCCCAGAACTAATCATCCTCTAGTGTAGCTGAAGTTTAGAGCAGTGTTTAGGCTGAATAGTTCACCTTGTTCAAGTTTTGACCCGGAGACAACGCAGTGATGATGACAACTGTGAAAAGGCTGAAGAGATGGCTCAGTTTTAAGAGAGACTATTGCTCTTTTAAAGGACTTACAGAACATACATGGTAGCTCACAACCAACTGTTACTCCAGTTTCAGAATATCTGTTACCCTTTAGCTTCCCAACTCACTGAATGTATGCAGTCACAGATAAGCATGTAAGCAAAGCGTAAATCTTTAAAAAATAACAATGATTGTGGGGATGTCATCATCTGGGAAGCTGCAATTCATGGGCTGTTTAATTCTCTTAACAAAAACTCCATGTGGGAGGAGTTGTTATTATCTTTATTTTCAGTATTAGTGAACCAAAATTTAGAAAGATTAATTGTCTTGTGTGTCTACCATATATACTAACTGAAACTGAGACAGGACCCTAACACCACCTAGGTACTTTCAGCAAATATTGTGTAGTATTGTATGCTTCATAAATTATTTAAGAAACTTAATTATTTACTTTTTATTAAAAGAAAAGATGGACTTGATAATTGAACTTTATCAGGAAAAGATGCATCTTAGTTCATTTTATCAGGGAAAGATATCTCTGATAATTCAACTTTAATGAGGAGCTATGAACTTCCAGACAAACAGACACACAAAAGATAATAAAAACATACTTAAAAAATAAACCTGTCATAGAACCCTAAAGAAACGAGATGACAGAGACAAAATTTTTAAATAAAAATCATTTGCCCATCATTTAGTTTACACTACATTAGAGTCATGAGGCCCTAGAACTAGAGTAACAGACTTTAATATTTTAAATAAATGTCTTGCCTTATTTTTTTATAATTTGATTTTCCTTTAGTTTATATATTCTAGTACTCAAGAAGAAAGTACTCACAGGAGCCCGAGGGAAGTGAAAATGAGAAAGAATACTATGAGTTGACATGAAAAGCCAGAGAAGAAAGCATCAGGTTAATCATGGCCAGGGTTTGCTCAGTACCAAGCTTCCCTACACAACAGAGCTGCATGAGGCTTCTGATTCTCATCATTGGTTTTGATAGATGAAAATTACTAAAAATAGCTAACTTTATATTGATTATACATATTTCCAAATATTATGAAGCCTGCGATGACACATTTAGGAATATTTCTACTGAAAAATAATTCCCTAGTTCATGGTATATTTAAAAACTAACATTTAGCTTTAACAAATCTCTTATTCAATAGTTCATGGCCTAGCTTATAGAATTAATGGTTATTACCTAACAGTCTATACAGCCTAAATGTGAGGCTAATATTTTACTCAAAATAAAATTAAATAAAAATACCTACTAAAACTACTGAATCAACAGGAGTTTTCAAAAATAAATGAATTGAATATTTTATAGGAAACATGTTACTAAACTGAGTTTAAGATTACTTGCAGTTAGAACACCAGATTGACATACATATTCATATTTCCCCCAAGTAAGTCCTGCTGAAACGATAAAAAGTTGATATTGTATGATATCAAAAAGTAGAAGGCAGTAAAGAAAGACAAATTACCCCCAATGATTTGTTGGCAATAGAGAGGTGTTGTTTGAAGGCTTGCCCAACAGAAATAACCGAGTTCTTGTTAACTACAGCATGGCGTATTCATCAGCATTCCATTGCTATAGAAAATAAACAAGAAGATCAGGGTTTTTTTTTTTAGGGGAAGAGGGCACTCTTAATCTCAGTTTGTGAGGATCCCATCCATGTTTAGTGGCTGTGTATCCTGGGCATGGGGAGGCTGTGTCACAAAGGAAAACAGCATGGTGGAAGGAGAAGCCCAGGAATACTGTTGATTGTTCCTCAGTGAAGAGAGTAAGGAGCTAGCTGGGCCCCACAGTACCCTTCTATGGTTTAACTCAAACAGCCTGACATCTTTCTACCAGTGCCCACCACTCCTCAGGACACCAGACACTAACATGTGCCTTTAGGGCACTATCAATATCCAAACTATAATGTAGATATATTCAAATAGGAACAAATTTGGGATTCAGAGCTCCTCATAGCTTACTCCAGAAAGAGATAGTTGGTATGGAGTCTATTCTGAAATCATATCATGATAAGACATTTTGGCAGAAAAAAAATAGCACAATGACAATAAAAACAAGTCTGTAGCACTCCAGCATTGGGATGGCATTATATTTCTCAGTATTAACAATAGAAATGCAGAAAAGAGTCTGGAAAATGTTCCCAGAACTCTAAATAATCTTCATTTTTAGTTGTATATTCTATAAATGGCCAAAAAATAGTCAAAAATCATTTTCCTATTTTGTGGACCTGAAATTCTTCTCTTATCACATAGCTGAGAAATTCAGAGAAAATGCATAATGCTAAGATAATGATATAAACCATAAAAGAGAGAAACCAACATTTCAGAAACAATCAGAACATTAATATAACACTCCTTGTTCTCTCTCAAATTCTCAGCCTCTTTTTTCACTAATTGTTGTTACACTTTCATATATATATGTGTGTGTGTGTGTGTGTGTGTGTGTGTATACATACAAACAGTAATTTTCTATCTATCTATCTATCTATCTATCTATCTATCTATCTATCTATCTATCTATCTATCTATAATTACTCAGTTTATATTTGGTATTGGATAACTAATGGGTGTGTCCTTCACTCTCAGCCTTCCTGAATTGCCTATAGTGCTTCATGTGGGGTTGAAGTTTCATGGGCTTTCCTCTAATACTTTCCAAAGTTTATTGTGTTCAGTTCATGCATAGGCAGTGATATTGGCGACTATATGGGTATAGTTTCTGCATTCCTTGGATGTTCAATCTAACAGCAACTCACTGTTCTCCCACAGTGATCCTTGAGCTTTAGGTACAGAGGGTATACAAGAGACTCCAAAACATAGAGGCTATTACTATTGCCTTTGGTTGGCACTCAGAAGTGTAATGTTAATCCCAAGTTGATGAAGACTTCTTCCATATCAAATTTAGCACCAACAGGTCCCTGAGGTGGAATTGATCCTAAGGCTTCCTTGCTGAGAAATCTCTCTCACTGTACTTGATGGCATCCTGTAAGTTTCCAAAGAATGGCTCAGCAGTGCAGGATAAACCTAAGTGTGCAGTAGTGGCACACATACCTTGGAATGTAACCAACAGTTTTCTTATTGGATTTAAGGCCTACTCAATAGGAGGAAATCATGATAGAAAATAGAATCCTAGCCAACTACCAGGGACCGATGGAGTCATGGATCTTGGAGAAAAGCCTACAACTGTCAGTCTCCTAAATGAGCATAATTGCTAACTACATTCTAAGTATTTGTACTTATATCCACCATTAAGTGTAGATACACCGTTAAGTGTATCTTCATTAAGGGAAGTTCAGCTTGCAAGAGTGGAGACCACTACACAAATCCACAGTGAATCAAAATGTAGAGTTGTGAAGCATAGTCCCAACAGATACGCCATATTTTTCTTTTATTTTTAATTATTTCTTTTATTCCTTCCCTTTCTTCACTTAAAAATTCTCCGTTTTTCTACTCCATGTTCCTTTTCAAATTTATGATGCTTTTGTTAATTATTGTTACATACACTTATGGAACATACACACATATTCTTCAGTAAATAAATACAACCTGCTCAGTCTGTATAATATTACTGGTATGTGTGTTTTCAGTGCTGACCTGTTAGTGTTGGACTACCAGTTTCTGTGTACTTCCCTAGAGAAGACTATTTCTTCAGCTGTTAGCATTCCTACACTGCCTGTAGCTCTTTTGAGATTGTTTCCTAGGAATATCAGTAGCCACATCTATAAAGTCTTGCTAATATGATTACCTTAACATGGACTGAGTAAGGACAACATCAATAGACATGCTGACATGGGTAGAAAAATGTCTAGAAGGACTATACTTTGTTCTTAAAAAGTAAAACAAACAAACAAACAAAACAATATAAAGCTTCAGGGATCTTTATTTTTTAATGTAATTTTCTATCTTATATGTCTACTTTTATGAACTTTGATAATTTGCATTTTCAATGACTCAACTTACTTTCAGATGACATAAACTTTGTAGTCATGTACTTTTTCATAGTTTTTTATTTAAAAATATTATATCTGTGTATATGTGTATGGGAGGTTTTGAGTGCCTTTGCATTTATGGGGAAGTCGGGAAACTCCTGGGACTTAGATTTCTGCTTCCAACATCTGTGTCACAGGGATTAAACTCTAGTTTTCAGTCTTTAAAAATAAGTGCCTTCACCCACTGAGACACTAATCTAGTCCCATCTACAGTAACTGGTTTATTATTTAATTTATATAGGTGGTCAATAATAAATTACCATTTTGTTTAAAATAATATTTTTTCTCTTTTTCTCTTGGGCTGTTTTTAAAGCTAATTAAAAAAAATACTGCTGGTTTACCTTATTCTTTCATCTATATGTTTCTTTCTATAATTTATAACTTTCTTTATTCTTGCTTAGGTCTAAACTTTCTCTTCATCAATTTCAAAAGATCATAGGTCTATCTAAAATTTTTTCCCTTTCCTTCACTTATGCTATGCTTTATATCTATTTAGCAATGTAAAATACTGGTTATTCTTTATCTCACATGTTATAGTATGTTGTATTTTATTTCTATTGAATTCAAAATTTAAATTGATTTTTGGCATTTCTTCTTTGAGCTATTGGCTCTTTCAAAATGTATTGTTTGGGGATGGAAGGATGGCTCTTCAGGTAAATGTACTAACTGCCTAGCCTGGTGAACTGAATTTGATCCCCTCCCCTAGTTCCTCATGGTGGAAGGAGAGGACTGACTCTCAGAAAAACATGTTATATGTACAAGTATACACACATATACAAACACACTGTAACTAAATAAAATATTTTGTTTAATTTTCAAATATGTGGATTTTACTATTTTCTTTTTTTTTTTTAATTACTGCTACTACTACTACTACTACTACGTGATAGGATATGTATGTCAGAGTGTTCATGTTAAATTGAACTTGGGTCTCTCCTTCTAGCTTCCTTTGGTTCCAGGGATGAAACAAGGATAATTAGGTTTTGTTGTAAGCAACGTTGCCCATTAAAGCCATCTCACTGGGCCTGATTTCTGCTTTCTTGGTAGAATACAGACCTTCATTTCTAGGCCACATCCCACCATCTCAATCTGTTCGTCCCTTTGAACCTGTCTGGGGCAGGGTTGAGAAGCTGTGTTGTGACCTGACTGCTCTTAAATTTTGTCACCTGGCTTTTTCTTACTCTTTTTTCATGTATACTATATTGAACTAAATTATGTGATGTGCAACTCTCCACCACTCCAAGAAGATTATAAGAGGTCAGACATTTTTTTGATCAAGGGATTGGTCCATTGACTCCTCAGGTAGAGTCTGTACAGGGACGCGCTCTGCTGCCTGCAGCCTGAAGAGGCACTCCCACTTTGGTCATGAGTTATCCCTGTGAGGGTGGTTATCCTTCTCACCTTATCTTTCTCTCACTATTAAGAAAGTTCCTCCCCAGGTTTTCTAAGACACCCCCCAATTCCATTTAAAGCCAGCCCCATTATTGCTTGGTCTCAAATATCCTATGCCATCTTCTATCTAATACCTTTGAGTAGTTTTGAGCTACTCTTGACTGCTTTCTAGCATAATTTTCTTGAAATATGAACTACACCTTAATATCTTTTAAGGAAAATTGAAGTGACGCTTTTATGGTTCAGAATGTGACTTTTCTTAAAAATGTGTGCAGTAGCTTGAGAAAGACTGATGTTCTGCAGCTGAGAATAGGATGTTTACAGTGCCCATTCGATCAGTTAACTGATCAGACAGGCCCTGTCATAAGAAATCTCATGCCAGGAGTGGTGGCGCACGCCTTTAATCCCAGCACTTGGGAGGCAGAGGCAGGCGGATTTCTAAGTTCGAGGCCAGCCTGGTCTACAAAGTGAGTGCCAGGACAGCCAGGGCTACACAGAGAAACCCTGTCTCAAAAAAACAAAACAAAAAACAAAACAAAACAAAACAACAACAACAAAAAAGAAATCTCACTAAATTTGTTTAATTTTTTTTGCAGTTCTACTAATGTCAGCCACGTATAAACTAACTATTTAAAATGGTATAAGATTAATAAAATGCATAAAATATTTAAATAGGGTTCAATCTTCTAGTATCTCAAAAATATTGCATAAGTACTTTAATTACTTAAATTGAAACTAAGAATTGAACTTATTTTTTTTTATTTTAAAGGCAACAGTAGAAAAATGTGCTTTTTAAAATGTATTTTGAAGAGAAACAGAAGTTGGAAGTTCAATTTTTATTTTCCCCCTTGTAACATCTTTATATCTGTGGATACATTGGAAATTCAGAATTTCTTCATTATAAATGACCTATTTCTTACAAATAGAGCACAACAATGGGCCTTTTAATAAAGAATTATGAGCTTTCAGTCAGCTGTTTATGGACAAATGGCTTTCAGAGGAAACTGAATAGGTGTGCATGCTGTGGACAGAGTCGGAGCTTTGTATTGAAGTATAACAATAAAATATAAAGTGGCTATCTTAAGGGATGGCAAGTTTAATTAAAATATTCAAAAGTAAAACATAAATGTCAACTTGACATTTTCTCTCCCTTTCCTTTATCTTGTTTGGTTTACAATTCTTTAGCCAAGCTTCTGTCTTACTGTCACCTCCCAGGTGATGGTTCATCAGTCCAATTGCAAATGTGGCCTATGATCTGCTCAGTGTCTTGAAACTGTGACCTTCAAATATCATTCATCTTTAAAAAAGATAACTGAAGAATATTATATCACTAAGAAATTGATTTTGAGAAAATGAGATTATTTTCTAGTTAGTGTGTCAAAATGAAGTTCCTTCACATTAAATATATATTGCAACATTCAAAGTTGCATAATTTATAATCAAATAAAAATAACAGTCCTTCATTAAAACACTAATTGAATGTGGACACATTCACAAAACAAAGGCTAAATCGAAACTATATGATTAAAATTTTGGTACCATGTTTTCTGTCTTGAAAGAACATTTTCCAGACGATGACTCTTTCTTTGCCATGGTGCTCATATCTTGCATCAGACTTGTATGCAAAATCAAAGGGTTTCTTTCTCTTTTTTTCTTTTTTCTTTTTCTTTTTTTCCTCTTTTTTCTTTTTTCTTTCTTTTGCATGAAACTGAATGAACAGAATGAGCTCAAGCATATCTCACATTAGAAAAGCACTCTGAGCCGGGCATGGTCGCGCATGCCTTTAATCCCAGCATTTGAGAGGCGGAGGCAGGAGTATTTCTGAGTTCAAGGCCAGCCTTGGTCTACAGAGTGAGTTCCAGGACAGCCAGGACTATACAGAAAAACCCTGTCTTGAAAAAAAAAGAAAGAAGAGAAGAGAAGAGAAGAGAAGAGAAGAGAAGAGAAGAGAAGAGAAGAGAAGAGAGGAAAGGAAAGGAAAAGAAAAGCACTTTGATACTCTGCATATATCTTAATGATGTTAATGCAAAATTTCCCAACAATTATACCTCTGAAAATATTCAACGCATAAGAAAGACTATGATCATGTTCGTTAAAGCAACTTAGTGAACCAAAATTAACAATGACTCTAAATTAATTTTTTAAAGTTAATTTATTTTTTACACTCCATATTTTATTCCTTTCCCTCATCCACCCTCTAACTGTTGTACATCCCATACCTCCTTCCCACCCCCTGTCTCTACATGAATGTACCCGCCCCCTACCCCACCTGACCTCTAAACTCCCTGGGGCCTCCAGTCTCTTGAGGGTTAAGTGCATCTTCTCTGAATGAACACAGACCTGGACATCCTCTACTCTATGTGTGTTGGGGGAGCCTCATATCAGCTGGTGTATGCTTCTGTTTGGTGGTCCAGTGTTTGAGAGATGTTGGCAGTCCAGATTAATTGAGACTACTGGTCCTCATACAGGATCACTCTTCTCCTCAGCTTTTTTCAGCCTTCTGTAATTCAACAACAGGGGTCACTAGTACAGAATACCCAAGACACAGCCCATAGAACTCAAAAAGGTCAACAAGCTGAAGTGCCCAAGTGAGGCCACCTCAGTCCCACTTAGGAGAAAGAAGAAGGCAACCATAAGTAGGGAGGGAGAAAGGGACCTGGGAGGAAAAGTGGAAGGGAGGTGGAGAGGGGAATATGATCTGGTATTGGGTGAGAGAAAAGGACTAAAGGACTGAAGGCCAGCAGAAAGAATGGAAACAGGCAACCTCTGGGAATAGGAGGTTGTGGGGGGGGGGTGGACCTTCTAAATTAATTTTAATGAAAGAAAAAAACCTTTAAGACTACTCCTTTTTATACAATTTTTTTTCATTGTATTTTGACAGTCTGAATATGATGCAATAGATTGTTCTGATGTTGAGTCGTTCCTGAAAAACTTTATGGGGTTCATTGCCACATAAAATTAATTTTACCCTAGATGCTAGGTTACAATTATATAGCCTCTCACTTTGTGGTCCTAGTCTTACTGATTTTAAAAATCTATCTTTCAAATAACTTTTTAATTTATTTATTTTTGAAATGTTCATACAAATATACAATGTGGCTTGATCATATCTACCGCATAGAGCCATATCAAGCCAACAAAACCCTCCTTGGATGCTTTAACATATCTTCCTTAAATTAATTCTCTCTCTCTCTCTCTCTCTCTCTCTCTCTCTCTCTCTCTCTCTCTCTCTCTCTCTCTCTCTCTCCCTCCCTCCCTCCCTCCCTCCCTCCCTCCCTCCCTCCTTCCCTCCCTCCCTCCCTCTCCCAAAATTTGTCATCCATTGAATCCAATTTGTGCTGCAATTAGTGCTGCCCATGTGAGTATGAATGTGAGACCATCCACAGGAATATACACAACCAACAGCACCCACCCACCCACCCTCATCCCCTGCACACCAATAGTCGTCATCCATTCACCAGAAGCCAACAACTGCCAAAATCTCCCCAAAATCTCTTAATTGTGAGACCTCAGTAGCTCCTTACCATCCTTGCTGGAAATTTAATTGGCTTGATGCTAATCTTATCTTACATAGGTAATTACAGCTGCTGTGAGTTCACATGTGCAACAGCCAGGTCGTGTCCTGTAGATACAATTTTTCAGCACCCTCCTCATTCTCTTGTTCCTAGATTATTTTTGCCCTCTCCTCTTGGGTGTTTTCTTTGACTCTTGTAGAGGAGGCAGCAATATAGATGTCCCTCCGGTGTCTAAACATAGTAACTAATTCTAAGCACTTTGAACAGTTACATCAAGTATAGTTCAAGCTTGATTCCTCTATGTCCCACAACCAAAGTGTGCTCTATCGTCAACAACCATGTACTAGCTTGTAGTTATAGTAGACAACCAAGAACAGTGGTAATAAGCATTATATGAGGTTTCTCCACGAAGACTGGGGTTTTGTTAGCTCTCCCCATCCCTGACTTTCTCCAACCCCTATCTCCGTCTCCTCTTAAAACTTTAACCACCACTATTGCCCCATACTTGGTATCACATGTGTAGGAATATCTCCTCTGCAGAGCTTATTTTTCATTTTGTTTAGCTCTTCCCTGCTCCATCTTTTTTCTGCTCTCCTACCCTACTCACTGCTTATATACATCTGTCTACAGAATTTCCTTAAATAAGCTTTGATGTTACCTATAGTACCCTTTATTACTGTATATGTCATCCCTGTGTTCCAGTTTAAGTTTTCTGGCTTCCATACATACACCAAATTAAACACAGAAAGCAGAAGTTTAAATCTGGACAAATAAATGCCAGACATATCAAGAGAACATTCAGCCTTTACCTTTCTTTGCCAGAGTGATCTCACTCAGTATTTCTTTCCAGTTATTTACAGATTTCATAATTGCACATTTCCTTAAAATTGAGTAACAGTCTATTTTTTTTTTCTGGGGAAACTCTGCTAATTTAGGTTAAAGTATACCACTGACTGGATAGCCTCTGTGCTCAGTGCAAAATGGGAGACTCCCTTCATTAGTGGGGTTTCTCCTTCTCTGACCTGGTCTGGGGAATTCAAAGTCCCCACACATGCCTCTAGGTGATGAATGTCACATAGCCTTAGTTAGGTTACAGGATCAATTTCCTTTCTTCTGATAAAACCTGTTCAACCAGAACCTAAGATTCCTCAAATGCTTCCCCATGCTAATGAAGCACTTCAGGATCACAAACCCTGAGCAGGTGATGGGTGATGGCTGAGGATGGATGTTTCTACACTCAGCTCCCCAAAACTTTATAAGCCTTGAATAAAGTTGTTCTGCCTCCATAAAGCCAGGCTGGTGATTCACTGTCCATGCTCACAGACCTTCCAAACACCCAATTTGTAATCTCTGCTCCCTTTGACCTTATCAGTGGACGAGCTACAAGGGCAGGAAGAACCACATGTTTTCCTTATTTGGTTAACACTGCTCAGATGATAGATAGCTAGGCTGATTCTATTTCCTAGCCATTATTACTAAAGCCACAGTGATTATGATATGCAAGTATCTCCATGGTAAGACATACAGTCTTTGGATATATACCCAGGAGTGGTCTGTATCATATGGCAGCTTTTCTTTTTTCTTCAACCCCAAACATGATGTTGAGAGTGTTGCCCTCATTTACTGTCCTATCAACAATGTATAGAGAATTATCTTTTTCTATAACTTGGCTAGCATTTGTTATCACTTATGAATATGGTTATTCTGATAAGAATGATATGGAATCACATAAAAGTCGATTAAGACATTCCATGAACATATATTAAGAGAATAAATCTTATAAAAATGACCACCCTACAAAAATTAATCTACAGTTTGAATAGAAGCCATTTAAAAATTTTCTTCAGAGGCATATGAAAAACTATCAGTCTTTGTAGAGAGGAACAAAAGGCTAGCAATAACCAAAGCAATGATGGACCACACAAATGCTGCTTGAGGTATTGTTATATTTGATATCACAATAAATATAATACTAAAACAGAGTCATACTGATACAAAACCAGACTAAAGGAGTACAATATACACATATATGTATCAATTATATATGTATATATATGTATCAATTATACATATGTTTCAATTACACTTGTAGCAATAATATATATGAAGCAATTATATATGTAGCAATTATATATAACAACTATATATATAATCACACACACATATATGTATATACATATATATACATATATATATATATATATATATTCTCTCACACAAGCTTAGCTACTTGATTTTTGACAAAGATTTCAAATTCTACACTCAATATAAAAGAGCATCTTCAAAAAATGTTACTGAGAAACATGGATTTTAAAATGAAAAACCTAAGATTAGATAATTTTCTCTTATCCCACACAAAACTCAATTCTACCTAGTTCAAGGACCTCGATACAGTACAAGAATCATTAAGACTTATGGAAGAAACCAAGAAACAGCGGGGAGTAATTACAAGTTATGGGCATAGTTAAAGACTTTCTGGGAGAATTTTAGAGCAAAATACTATTGAATTTGGTCAACTTAAAGGTATATATAGGACTTTCTACTGGGACTCAGTAGCACAGGAAATAAGCTTAACATTTTTCAAATGGGATCTCATGAAAGAAGAACCTTCTCTATTTAGGAGAGGTGGCTCAAAAATGCTGAACACATGCATGTTCCCTTCAGGAGGACCCTTGCTCACTGCCCATCACCCACAACAGGCCGTTTACAACTACCTTTAACTACTGTCTGAAAGGAACTGAGTCCCTCTGCTCTGCTCTGTTAGGCAAGCACCTGCACTCATACATGGATGCCCCCCACATACACATTTAAACACATACACACATACACACATTTTTTTTTTTTTTACAATTTTAAAGTATAAAAAAACCTGTTGTGAGATAAATGAAACTGTCAAGTTGACTGAAGAGAGCTCAGATAGTGGGAAAAAAATCTTTAACAGGTATTCATCTGATAAAGATGAATGTTTAGCATATACAAAGAAATCAAAATGTGAAAAAACCCTCAAGTATTATTATCAAAATAAATGCAAATAAATCCTAAACATTTAATAACTATGATAAATACATAAGGAGCTTATAATTTATTTTCTTAAGCATTCCCCAAACAATCTAGTAAAATAACTTCTTATGTTACCTTGATATTGTATGAAGAATTATAGATGACCGGGATGTGATCTAGAGTGCATGTGAGGTTTTGCACAGATGATGAGCAATGCTGATGCCAATGCCACTTAAAACAAAGAGCTTCAATATGTGTGAATGGTGGTTTTCGTGTAGCATAGTGGAGACCACTGTACCATTATGTAATATAACTTTACCAGTGATAATTTACTTCAGAATAAATTTAGGCATTTAATAACAACCTAAAACTATTATGTGGAAGTGTGTGTGTGTGTGTGTGTGTGTGTGTGTGTGTTCATTCATCTTAACGACTATTTAAACTTTTTTTTTTTTTTTAAGATTTATTTATTTATTATATGTAAGTACACTGTAGCTGTCTTCAGACACTCCAGAAGAGGGCGTCAGATCTTGTTACAGATGGTTGTGAGCCACCATGTGGTTGCTGGGATTTGAACTCCGGACCTTCGGAAGAGCAGTCGGGTGCTCTTACCCACTGAGCCATCTCACCAGCCCCCGACTATTTAAACTTTATAAATACTTTATGACTCTTTACCTTGACAAAAATATGTATTAGTTTCTACTGGGATTTTTTTTTTAAGAAATGCAATGACTTTGTGTGTAAAGGGTAACTTTACCCTTACATATAGCATTTAGATAAAATTTTAATTTATTTTTGATAAAATGATTTCATGTACTAAAAAAAGAATATAAGATATATCTTCAGCCAAAACTCCAACATATTTGTATATTAAAACCCACACTGCTTAACTAACGAGGGAGAGCCACACAGCACATTACTTTATCTTGTCACACGAATAAAAATGTACTCCTGTCTACATTGCCCCTTCTGCTTGTGAAGTCTGAATTGCAAGTAATTTTAAGGTTTGCGTCATAAACATGACCTTTCTGTTATCTGGCAAAAGAAGGCTGATTATATTTAGCCATTTCAAATATCAAGTTTCACAGTTTTTCTTTCAATCTCAAAGAACAATAACATACTTTTAATAGGAAAAAAAAAAAAGCCTCCTAGCTTATTCATTTGAACACTTGCAGCCGAAGCTACCTCTCTCCATCTTTGAATGTATTAAGTTTTAAAAACATTTATCTTTGGGACAAAAACTAGCAATTCAAATTGTTTGCTTATTTGTTTGTTTGTTTGGTTGGGTTTTTTTTTTTGATGCTCTGTTGGAGAATCTGGGATGTGTTTTGCATTTCTTCCCCTCACTTCCATGCCATTTCATAGAAAACCCTTCTTTCAAGACAGACAGACAGACAGACAGACACACACACACACACCCCAAAAAATCAAAATCAAACCAAACCAAACCAAAAACCTCTAGAGAATGGGGTTTTCATGGGCATGTACAAGGTTATATAGATTATATATATATATATATATATATATATATATATATATATATATATTTTGTTTTGGGGTGATAGCTTTGCTAGGTTTCTCCACATGAGCTCCCAGAGCTGTGCTTCCCTTCACCAGTCCTGGATGAGAGGGCCTATCTTATTTTCAGGTTTGCTTTGTTAATTGTGTTTAAAGTTAATTTGTAGAGGTAGTTACCCATGGTGCTGACATTGCTGTTTTTCCTTGAATTCATTTTGTTTTCTGATGCAACTATTTCTTTCTACCACAATGTCCACCATAAAATAAACCAATGAAAAATAACCATGTTGCAAAAAGTTGATTTGTGGATGTAAGGACGCAAATTTTATACATTCTTAAAGTGTCACCAAATATTACAGCTTTATTATCTTGATCTTAAAAAGAAAAACTGTGGCCTGAGCACCTGGAGGAGCCATCGTGGATCTTGGATCTCACAGAGACTAGTCTGCACAGGTGAAAGTGTGGACTACAGAAGCTACACAGTTTCTGGGACAGGTGGAAGGGACACAGCTTCTGGGGCATAACCCATTTCTGGCTCCAGATATCCGGGCACCTTCCCTGCCAGAGGACAGGTGTCTACCCCACCTGGGAGGACTTTGACAGAGCACCTGGGGGAGCCATCTCTGGTTCTGGCTCTCTCAGAGACTAGTCTGTGCAGGTGAGAGTGCGGACTACAGAAGCTATACAGATTCTGGGACATGCCCTGTTTCAGGTCTTCATCTTCTGCCAGGAAGCAGGTCCGAACACCAGATAGCTGTGTAAGTTCCCTGCAAGAAGAGAGCTTACCTGCAGAAAGTGCTCTGATCACTGAAACTCGGGAGAGAGCTAGTCTCTCAGGTCTGCTGACAGAGGCTAACAGAATCACGGGAGGAACAAGTTCCAACCAGAGACAACTATAACAACTAACTCCAGAGATTACCAGATGGCAAAAGGCAAACTTAAGAATCTTACTAACAGAAACCAAGACAACTCACCATCATCAGAACCCAGCACTCCCACCTCAGCCAGTCCTGGATACCCCAACACACCCAAAAAACTAGACCTGGATTTAAAAGCATATCTCATGATGATCGTAGAGGACATCAAGTAGGACTTTAATAACTCACTTTAAAGAAATACAGGAGAAAATTGCTAAAGAGGTAGAAGTCCTTAAAGAAAAACAGGAAAACACACACACACACACACACACACACACAAAAGACAGGTGATGGAATTGAACAAAACGATACTAGACCTAAAAAGAGAAGTAGGCAAAATAAAGAAAACCCAAAGTGAGGGAACACTGAAGATAGAAACCCTAGGAAAGATTTCTGGAACCATAGATGATAGCATCAGCAACAGAATACAAGAGGTGGAAGAGAGAATCTCAGGTGCAGAAGATTCCATAGAGAACATCGGCACAACAATCAAAAAAAATGCAGAATGCAAAAAGATCCTAACTCAAAATATCCAGGAAGTCCAGAACACAATGGGAAGAGCAAACCTACGGATAATAGGAGTAGATGAGAATGAAGATTTTCAACTTAAACGGACAGCAAATATCTTCAACAAAATTATAGAAGAAAACTTCCCAAACCTAAAGAAAGTGATGCCCATGAACATACAAGAAGCCTACAGAACTCCAAATAGACTGGAACAGAAAGGAAATTCCTCCCAACACATAATAATCAGGACAGCAAATGCACTAAATAAAGATAGAATATTAAAAGCAGTAAGGGAAAAAGATCAGGTAACATATAAAGGCAGGATCTGTGGGAGCCATCTTGGTTCCCAGATCCCACGGAGACTAGTCTGTGCAAGTGAGTGTGTGGACTACAGAAACTAACAGCTTCTGGGACAGGTGGGAGCCACAGAGCTTCTAAGGCAGATCCTGTTTTGGGCTACAGACATCTGGGCACCTTCCCTGCCAGAGGAGAGGTGTCCACCATGCCCAGGAGGGCTTAGCCTGAATTGTGGGATCCATCTTGGTTCCCAGATCCCACCAAGACTAGTCTGCACAGGTGAGAGTGTGGACTACAGAAGCTAACAGCTTCTGGGACAGGGGGAGCCACAGAAATTCTAAGGCAGACCCCATTTCAGGCTCCAGACATCCAGGCACCTTCCCTGCCAGAGGAGAGGTGTCTGCCCAGCCTGGGAGGGTGTTGCCTAAGCACCTGAGGGAGCCATCTTGGTTCCTGGATCCCACCAAGACAAGTCTGCACAGGTGAGAGTGTGGACTACAGAAATTAACAACTTCTGGGACAGGGCCTGTTTCAGGCCTTCATTTTCTGCCAGGAGGCAAGTCCAAATGCCAGATATCGGTGCACCTTCTCTGCAAGAGGAGAGCTTGCCTGCAGAGAGTGCTCTAACAACTAAAACTCAGGAGAGAGCTAGTCTCCTAGGTTTGCTGGTAGAGACTGACAGAATTTCGAAAAGAACAAGCTCTAACAACTGACTCCAGAAATTACCAGAAGGCAAAAGGCAGACTTAAGAATCTTACTAACAGAAACCAAGGCCACTCACCATCATCAGAACCCAGCATTCCCACCTCAGCCAGTCCTGGGCACCCCAACACACCCGAAAAACTAGACCCGGATTTAAAGGCATATTTCATGATGATGGAAGAGGACATCAAGAAGGATTTTAATAAATCACTTAAAGAAACACAGGAAATACTGCTAAAGAGTTACAAGTCCTTAAAGAAAGACAGGAAAACACAACCAAACAGGTAGAAGTCCTTAAAGAAAAACAGGAAAACACATCCAAACAGGTGATGGAAATGAACAAAACCATACTAGACCTAAAAAGGGAAGTAGACCCAATAAAGAAAACCCAAAGTGAGGGAACACTGGAGACAGAAACTCTAGGAAAGAAATCTGGAACCAAAGATGCAAGCATCAGCAACAGAATACAAGAGATGGAAGAGAGAATATCAGGTGCAGAAGATTCCATAGAGAACATTGGCACAACAATCAAAGAAAGTGCAAAATGCAAAAAGATCCTAACTCAAAATATCCAGGAAATCCATGACACAATGAGAAGACCAAACCTACTACGGAAAATAAGAGTGGATGAGAATGAAGATTTTCAACTTAAATGGCCAGCAAATATCTTCAACAAAATTATAGAAGAAAACTTACCAAACCTAAAGAAAGAGATGACAATGAACATACAAGAAGTCTACAGAACTCCAAATAGAATGGACCAAAAAAGAAATTCCCCCTTACACATAATATCAGAACAACAAATGCACTAAATAAAGATAGAATATTAAAAGCAGTAAGGGAAAAAGGTCAAGTAACATATAAAGGCAGGCCTATCAGAATTACACCAGATTTTTCACCAGAGACTATGAAAGCCAGAAGATCCTGGACAGATATTATACAGACACTAAGAGAACACAAATGCAAGCCTAGGCTACTATACCCAGCCAAACTTTCAATTACTGTAGCTTGAGAAACCAAATCATTCCACCACAAAATCAAATTCGAAATTATCATTCCACGAATCCAGCCCTTCAAAGTATAATAACAGAAAAAAATCAATAAAAGGATGGAAACCGTGTGCTAGAAAAAGCAAGAAAGTAAACCTTCCACAGACCTAAAAGAAGACAGCCACAAGAAAAGAATGACAACTTTAACAACAAAAATAATAGGAAGCAACAATTACTTTTCCTTAATATCTCTTAATATCAATGGACTCAACTCCCCAATAAAAAGACATAGACTAACAGACTGGCTACACAAACAGGACCAAACATTCTGCTGCTTACAGGAAACACATCTCAGGGAAAAAGACAGACACTACCTCAAAATGAAAGGCTGGAAAAAATTGGATCCCTCAATACCTCTCTTGGGCCTATGTCCAGGAGATGTTCCAACCGGGAAGAAGGACACTTGCTCCACTATGTTCATAGCAGCCTTATTTATAATATTGCCAGAGGCTATTGTCAGAAGGTGGAAAAAAACCAGATGGCCCTCAACAGAGGAATGGATAGAGAAAATGTGGTACATTTACACAATGGAGTACTACTCAGCTATTAAAAAGAATGAATTTAAGAAAAACCTAGGCAAATGGATAGACCTGGAGGGCATCATCCTGAGTGAGGTAACCCAATCACAAAATATCGCACATCATATGTACTCACTGATAAGTAGATATTAGCCCAGAAACTTAGAATACCCAAGATATAAGATACAATTTGTGAAACACATGAAACTCAAGAAGAACGAAGACCAAAGTGTGGAAACTTTGCCCCTTCTTAGAACTGGGAACAAAACAACCATGGAAGGAGTTACAGAGACAAAGTTTGGAGCTGAGACAAAACGATGGACCATCTAGAGACTGCCACATCCAGGGATCCATCCCATAATCATCCTCCAAATGCTGACACCATTGCATACACTAGCAAGATTTTGCTGAAAGGACCCTGATATAGCTGTCTCTTGTGAGACTATGCCGGGGCCTAGTAAACACAGAAGTGGATGCTCACAGTCAGCTATTGAATGGATCACAGGGCCCCCAATGGAGGAGCTAGAGAAAGTATCCAAGGAACTAAAGGGATCTGCAACCCTATAGGTGGAACAAAAATATGAACTAACCAGTACCCCTCAGAGTTCATATCTCTAGCTTCATATGTATCAGAAAAATAGCCTAGTCCCCCATCAGTGGAAAGGCAGGCCCATTGATCATTCAAACTTTATATGCCCCAGTACAGGGGAGCACCAGGGCCAAGAAGTGGGAGTGGGTAGGTTGGGGAGTGGGTAGTGGAGGGTATGGGAGACTTTTGGGATAGCATTGGAAATGTAAATGAAATAAATACCTAATTAAACAAAAACATATAAAGGCAGGTCTATTAGAATTACACCAGACTTCTCACCAGAGACTAAGAAAGCCAGAAGATCCTGGACAGATATTATACAGACACTAAGAGAACAGAAATGCAAGCCCAGGCTACTATACCCAGCCAAACTTTCAATTACCATAGATGGAGAAACCAAAGTATTCCATGACAAAACCAACATCACACAATATCTTTAACGAATCCAGCCCTAAAAAGGATAATAACAGAAAAAAAAAATACAAGGATGGAAACTATGCCCTAGAAAAAGCAAGAAAGTAATCCTTCAACAGCCTAAAAGAAGATAGCCACAAGAACAGAATGGAGGGGCTGGTGAGATGGCTCAGTGGGTAAGAGCACCCGACTGCTCTTCCGAAGGTCCAGAGTTCAAATCCCAGCAACCACATGGTGGCTCACAACCATCCTTAATGAGATCTGGTGCCCTCTTCTGGAGTGTCTGAAGACAGCTACAGTGTACTTACATATAATAAATAAATAAATCTTAAAAAAAAAAAAAGAACAGAATGGAAACTCTAACAACAAAAATAATAGGAAATAACAATTACTTTTCCTTAATATCTCTTAATATCAATGGACTCAATTCCCCAATAAAAAGACATAGACTAACAGACTGGCTACACAAACAGGACCCAACATTTTGCTGCTTACAAGAAAACCATCTCAGGGAAAAAGACAGATACTACCTCAGAGTGAAAGCCTGGAAAACAATATTCCAAGTAAACCATCTGAAGAAACAAGCTGAAGTAGCCATTCTCATATCGAATAAAATCGACTTGCAACCCAAAGTCATCAAAAAGACAAGGAGAGGCAATTCATACTCATCAAAGGTAAAATCTTCCAAGAAGAACTCTCAATTCTGAATATCTATGTTCCAAATGCAAGGGCAGCTACATTTATTAAAGACACTTTAGTAAATCTCAAAGCACAAATCACACCTCACACAATAATAGTGGAAGACTTCAACACACCACTTTCATCAATGGACAGATCTTAGAAACAGAAACTAAACAGGGACACAATAAAACTAACAGAAGTTATGAAACAAATGGATTTAACAGATATCTACATAACATTTTATCCTAAAACAAAAGGACATGCCTTCTTCTCAGCACATCATGGTACCTTCTTCAAAATTGACCATATAATTGGTGACAAAACAGGCCTCATCAGATACAAAAATAATGAAATTGTCCCATGCTTCCTATCAGATCACCATGGACTAAGGCTTATCTTCAATTGTTGTGTCCGGCCAGCAGATCACAGCCTGGGTTCTAGTCTGGAAAGGCATTTTGGAAACCTGGAAGAGAAGAGGGGCTAGGTGGCGAGAGAAAGAAATGTAGCTAAGACAACATTCTGATCAAAGCTCAATTTTACTTTTTTCAGACACTCAGTTATAAAGGAAGGGGGAGGGAACCCGATTTCCTGCCAAGTAACTCGGGGTCCAGTAGCAGGACGAACACGTGTGTGCCTACAAGCAGGGTCCAGCAGTGGGCGTGGCAGGACGAATGAGCAGGAAGCTCCACCCTAGAGCAAGCAGGTTCCAGGGTGGGGGAAGGGAAACCACATCTCCTCCCATTTGTTAACAAAAAAAGAAAAAAAAAAAGAAAAGGCTGGCCTGAGGCAGAAAAATTATCTATGCTAAATAGTTCTGCCTGAGTTTTTAGGGCTAAAGAAAGAACCTGTTTCCGTAGGATTCCCTAACTTTTCTAATGTTAAACTGTATCTGGCTAAGACTGTCCTTATTATCCTAGTAAACCACTAACAGAATAGCACTGAGCTGTAGGCTCTGACTTTATAATGCTAATTAGTGCTGAATATGTAACTTCCTGGTTGCATTTTAAGTAGGGCGTTGGAACCCTGACTAAGTTTGACTGAACAAATTTGAAATATGCTTTATGACAGGCGGGGAAACAGGGAGAAGGGGTAAGACCGGCTCCTTAGTACAAGGCCAATTGGCTTTTTTATTTGGGTGGGAGGCAGTGAAGGGCTTGCCCTTTTGAGGCAGTGAAGGGCTTGCCCTTTCCACAGTAAGGTCTTCAACCTCTCTCCCCACTATTAATTAAGTTTAATAAAGCAATGCTTAACTGAGGTGATCAAATGATTTTTTCATCCGTAGATGAGTGGGCCTTTAACCTTGGCTTGGGTGGACATTGACCCGATTCCTCACGTGGGTGTTATAACGACCCACATCTGTGGCTCTTGGTATCTTTTGGGGAGGGGAGGCAGAGCCTTAGGTATTTTTGGTTTTTAGCTGGAATCAGATACAAACCTCCTTCAAACCAGGTGTGTTGCACAGGGAACTCAGAAACGGTCAAGCTGGACCTTCCCCCGCAGTAATCTCCTGCACCAAGAGGTGGCCATACTGTATTCATATGATAACGAACCAATACGCACAATTCTGAGTTCTGCGCAGTCTCTATAGGAGACTTGTCAACCTCAGATTTAGCAAGGCCTAGACAAGAATTATGTCATTAGTAACACCACGAATTGTGGCTAAAATAGAAACTGGAAGTCTTTCCTCCTCATCCCTGTTATTCCCAAGAGTCTGAGGAACTAAGGACACCTTGCAGTAACAGCAAGGGTGAAAAGCCAGAGGCCAGCTATGGGACTAAGCCCGTCTATCAAAATAAAATCCAATCTCTATTAATATATGAAATTTCTACTTCCCTAGCTCTCTTGGTAAATCTAAATTCTATCTCAGACTGAAAGCCACGTGCTGGAATGTCCTTGAAAGGAAGATAGCAGTAGCCACCTGTGTGCTCTTGGGGGAGGGGAAGGTATGCCTGCAGGTCCGGCTGGAGAATGTAGATTGACCTGCTTGAAAAAAGAAAGAGATCTAGACAATGAGAAAGTAGCAATGCAAATTTTCTTTTTGGAGAAGTCCAGGTACTTACTCAGATGCAAATTGTGAAGCTAAAGCTAGTCTCCAGCCTCCTGTAGGGGATTTGGCTCAGAGGAAAACAGGGTTTCTGGGAGCTTCCATTCCCAGCTGAATTCTAAGCACAAGAGGAATATTAGTCTTCAAGGTGATACTTATAAGAAGATTTGGAATGTGTGTTCATCTGACTAATTAATCTCTCTGGCAGCCACTGTGCTCCATGTTCATCTTGTGAAAAAACACAAACCGAGCCTCTTCCCCAGATTAGAACCAGATCCGGACCCTTCCATTCGTTAGTCAGGGGGTCCTTCCATTTTATCAATGGATAAGAATTAGAAGTAACTGGATGCCAGTGGCGATCCGCTGCAGACTGACCTTTAATATCAGTTTGTAAAAAGTTTAGGACAAATAAGGCAAGATGAGCCTTTGGTGACCTTGGGGGATATGCTCTGAATTAACTTTGCTAGGTAATTTAGAATATAGGAATCTCTAATAATTGGACTGAATATTAGAGCATTCTAAGATTGAGTTAGAATGGCTGGTCACACTGAAGAAAAGTGAAAAATCATTATGACTCTATTAAATGACTAATTTTACTAAGTCTGAAAATACAGTCTCTGATGTACTATTGTCATAAAGTTAAAAGGCTAGAAACTAGTCTAAACTGGAAAAATGACAAGCAAGGATGGATCTAAAACATGAATTTAATCTTTTAGTCCTTTTAATCAGGACACTGAGTTAACTTACCTGTCAGCTCGGCACACGAATTACTAATATGCTTCTGTAGCGTTCTGTGGAGAGAACCTGTTTTTCTCTTTCCTAATAAGGTAGCTGTTTTAGGATCAATCTATAAGCCAATAAGTAGACCCTTTTAAGATACTAAAAAGCATTTATTAAATTTGACATTTTAATCTGAAAATTTGAAAATAAAGGTATATTTTAAATAATGTGCATGGAAATGCACTAAATAGTATATATGGGGATACAATTTTTCTTTTTTGTCTTTTAAGAGGTTAAAGTTTAAAATTTTATATCTAACCTATTGAATTAATAACTTGTTGGACAAAACATTTTAAATACTTAGCTGTAAAGGGGCAGTGACTAACTGCACTTTTAATCATTTTTCTTAAGGAACGGTTGTAACTAGAAAGCTTGAAAAGTTATTAAAAGTCACACGTGCATAATTTATTTATTTATTAACTAGAAATATGTATAAGCAATTGTAAATTTGAGAATTAATAATATCTGAGGGACGAACAACTTTAAGTAATTATGAGCTCAGAGATATAGCATTGACTATTAATATACAAATTAAGTTTTGATTGTTCAGCATTTTAAAACACCATCTACAGCACAGAACCAGATTATTTGTGCTGGGAACAGGGGCAACTGTGTGTCTTAAGACTCCGCCCCACAGCAGCTAGTTGGGCTCACGTGGGCCAATGATCGGCTGAGAGGATGAGAAAAATGACTTTACAATAATGTTTTTTCTGGCCAAAGAATTGTCTTGGGCACAACTAATTTTTAATTACCAATTAATAACAATTATAAAACCTTTCTTTACTTTTGTAAAACCTTTTGTAGTAAACTAAAACCCTAAGTAATAAAAGGATACTGTCTCTGAATCTTTTGAGTGAGAGCAAGGATTTAAGGTAAACTTCCCTTGAGAAGCATTAGTTAATAAAATACTTTCCACTTAGGAAACAATATATACTGAAAGATTAAAACTCTCGGCTTCTTGTATAGAAGCAGAAACAATAAAAATTTTTCTTACATAATGTAAAGCTATATTAGCCATACCTAGAGGCAAATTTTTCTAGTGATTACCAGTTTACTAGAAGCAAAAATCTTTGAATTTAAGCATTATTTTAAACATCTGAATAGATCTGTAACACTGATAAAAAGAAATTTTCTTGAACACAGGGAAAAACTTTTTTAGGCATTGTTTGCAAAACAAAAGAAAGGCCACAAGCCGCTCTGGGGCTGCCCAGATCCCTGTATTGACTCAAACATAAAATACTTTTTAATCTGAGCATCAATCTTAAATTTGCAATCAAATTGCAAGCTGCAGTCAATGGAACAATGGCAGTTTTAACCATAATTTTTAAGTTTTTTGTGCAAGGTTAGGATAATACCTACAACTTTGGGAAAGCAAAACCTAAGTTTAAAACAATTTATCATTTTTAAAATCAATATTAGAAGCATTACTATCATATTACGAAGTTTGGATGTCAATTAATACCTATGAATACCTATTAAAGCAAGCTTTAACGCTTTAATAAAGAGGCATTGCTTTAAATCTTATCTTAAAGTTTACTATTTAGGATAGGAACCACATTAATCATTATCTAAACTAGAAATATCTTTAGAGACTCAGCCTCTAGGCCTGCCTTATGCCACGTGTCAGAAGGACTCTAAACTTGAGTTATCAAATTTAACATTAACCATCTGTAGCAATGTAACAATTATTAATCTTAACCAACAACTTATGAGCTGAATGTGAAAACATGTAGAGCACATTTTCAATAAAAAAGAACCAAATGAAGCAGTTAATTCTAGACCAATCAGAGAATATTAATTTTTGTAGCAACAATCATAGAATAAAAAAGCACTTTACCATTATCAAACACATTAATCATGAACCATTTATCCGACTTTTTACTCCGAAACTAAGAGGCTGTGCACTCGCTGCCTTTTCCTAAAATGAATAGTTTTTCCAGCAGGGTCCCTCCTGCCACGTGTCTGGTTTCTGGCTGAAACACGTGGCAGCTCTTGGCTTTGCAGATAAAGTTTTTTATACCATCTTTATTATCCAACATAAAACATAGAACATTCATTCATACAGACTGGACACGAACATACATGAATTGAACATGAGAACAGATTGGTGCACCAGACATTAAACAAGACACAAAAAGGGGACAGAGTACTCCTGCTATAAGGCCCAGAGAGAACGAAGTATGGCACTCCTGAAATTTCTCTCTGCTTTTTGGAACAATTTCCTCCCTCATGATGCAGTTTTTATAACTGCGGCAATCCGCCTGATTATTAATTTCCTTTTAATAAACCCTTTCCTTTCTCACGCCTAACAATGTAGCTTTTGCGAGCCACGGCCTACCGCCTGTGCCTAGCTCCTGAACCAGCACTAGGGTTTAACGCTGTCTCAGCTTAGCCCATACCTTCTCCGGTATGAATTTCCTTTATCCTTTAATTATTCCATGGAGCTCCAAACCAGCAGTGTCTCTTCCAAAAATCCTTTGCCGTTTCTCAGTCCCGCATTGGTTCGCCAAATGTTGTGTCCGGCCAGCAGATCACAGCCTGGGTTCTAGCCTGGAAAGGCATTTTGGAAACCTGGAAGAGAAGAGGGGCTAGGCGGTGAGAGAAAGAAATGTAGCTAAGACAACATTCTGATCAAAGCTCAATTTTACTTTTTTCAGACACTCAGTTATAAAGGAAGGGGGAAGGAACCCGATTTCCCGCCAAGTAACTCGGGGTCCAGTAGCAGGACGAACACATGTGTGCCTCCAAGCAGGGTCCAGCAGTGGGCGTGGCAGGACAAATGAGCAGGAAGCTCCACCCTAGAGCAAGCAGGTTCCAGGGTAGGGGAAGGGAAACCACATTCTATAACAACATAAATGATAGAAAGCCAACATTCACGTGGAAACTGAACAATGCTCTCCTTAATGATACCTTGGTCAAGAAAGAAATAAAGAAATTAGACTTTTTAGAGTTTAATGAAAATGAAGCCACAACATACCCAAACTTATGGGACACAATGAAAGCATTTCTAAGAGGAAAACTCATAGCTCTGAGTGTCTCCAAAACGAAACTCGAGAGAGCACACACTAGCAGCTTGACAACACACCTAAAAGCTCTAGAACCAAAAAAAGCAAATTCACCAAAGAGGAGTAGATGGCAGGAAATAATCAAACTCAGGGGCAAAATCAACCCAGTGGAAACAAGAACTATTCAAAGAATCAACCAAATGAGGATCTGGTTCTTTGGGGAAATCAACAAGATATATAAACCCTTAGCCAAACTCACTAGAGGGCACAGGGACAGCATCCTAATTAACAAAATCAGAAATGAAAAGGGAGACATAACAACAGATCCTGAAGAAATCCAAAACACCATCAGATCGTTCTACAAAAGGCTATACTCAACAAAACTTGAAAACCTGGATGAAATGGACAAATTTCTAGACAGATATCAGGTACCAAAGTTAAATCAGCATCATATTAATGACCTAAAGTGTCCTATATCCCCTAAAGAAATAGAAGCACTCATTAATAGTCTCCCAACCAAAAAAAAAAAGCCCAGGATCAGATGGGTTTAGTGCAGAATTCTATCAGACCTTCAAAGAAGATCTAATTGCAGTTCTGCACAAACTATTCCACAAAATACAAGCAGAAGGTACTCTACCCAATTCATTCTATGAAGCCACAATAACTCTGATACCTAAACCACAGAAATACCCCACAAAGATAGAGAACTTCAGACCAATTTCCCTTATGAAAATCTATGCAAAATTACTCAACGAAATTCTCGCTAACTGAATCCAAGAACACATAAAAACAATCATCCATCCTGACTAAGTAGGCTTCATTACAGGGATGGTTTAATATATGGAAATCCATCAACGTAATACACTATATAAACAAACTCAAAGACAAATACCACATGATCAAATCTTTAGATTAGGAGAAAGCATTTGACAAAATCCAACACCCATTCATGATAAAAGTCTTGGAACGATCAAGTATTCAAGGCCCATACCTAAACATGATAAAAGCAATCTACAGCAAACCAGTAGCCAACATCAAAATAAATGCTGAGAAGCTGGAAGCAATCCTACTAAACTCAGGGACTAGACAATGCTGCCCACTTTCTCCATACCTATTCAATATAGTACTTGAAGACCTAGCCAGTGCAATTTGACAACAAAAGGAGATCAAGGGGATACAAATTGGAAAGGAAGAAGTAAAAATATCACTATTAGCAGATGATATGATAGTATATATAAGTGACCCTAAAAATTCCACCAGAGAACTCCTAATCTTGATAAACAGCTGCAGTGATATACCTCGGTAGAAAATTAACTCAAACAATTCAATGGCCTTTCTCTACACAAAGGATAAACAGGCTGAGAGAGAAATTAGGGAAACAACACCCTTCACAATAGTCACAAATATAAAATACCTTGGTGTGACTCTAACTAAGGAAGTAAATGATCTGTATGATAAAAATTTCAAGTCTCTGAAGAAAGAAATTAAAGAAGATCTCAGAAGATGGGAAAATCTCCCATGCTAATGAATTGGCAGGCTCAATATAGTAAACATGGCTATCTTGCCAAAAGCAATCTACAGATTCAATGCAATCCCCATCAAAATTCCAACTCAATTCTTCAATGAATTTGAAAGGGCAATTTGCAAATTCATCTGGAATAATAAAAAACCTAGGATAGCAAAAACTCTTCTCAATGATAAAAGAACCTCTGGTGGAATCACCATGTCTGACCTAAAGCTGTACTATAGAGCAAATGTGACAAAAACTGCATGGTATTGGTATAGCGACAGACAAGTAGACCAGTGGAATAGAATTGAAGATGCAGAAATGAAGCCACACACCTATGGTCACTTGATCTTTGACAAGGGAACTAAAACCATCCAGTGGAGAAAAGACAGCATTTTCAACAAATGGTGCTGGCACAACTGGTTGTTATCATGTAGAAGAATGCGAATTGATCCATTCCTATCTCCTTGTACTAGGGCAAAGAAGTGGGAGTGGATGGGTAGGGAGTGGTGGGGAGTTGTGGGGGACTTTTGGGATAGCATTTGAAATGTAAATGAAGAAAATACCTAAGAAAAAAAGAAAAAAACAAAAAAACAAACAAACAAAAAAGGAAAAACTATTCTTAATCTAGAAATTCTGTTGTATGAGGGTATGTGTTCCCCATTTACTTCCATGCTGCCACAGCAAAATGTAGCTTTCAATGCTCTTTAGATACTAATGTGAAGCAGAAAATTAGATATATATTTGTACCAGATTAATTAAAATATTTTAAAATAACTTATAAACTTTAATTTTATTTTTACTACCGATAGTATTTTAAATTATATATATATATACATATATATGTATACACATATATGTATATATCACATCATATTTCTACATTTTATTATTGTTTTATTTTTGAGATTATAGTGTAACTACATCATTTCCTGTTTCTTTTCCTACATACAAACCTCCTATATAACCCTCCTTTTTCTTTTTCCATTAAATGCTATAAAATGCATATCTGTATATATATTTACAATTATGCTCAGTCTGTGCACTGTTGTTTATATATATGATCTCAGGGCTAGCCATCTGGTCCTGAATAACCGATTACTGTGCTCTTCCCTGAAGAAGACCTCACTATCAGCACTCCAGTTGTTTGCTCTTTTAGTAGGGTTGAGGACCTGTGGGTTTTCCCATGTCCACTTTGGCAAGTCTGTTGTTGTCTCTATTCAGCTCTGATTTAGGCAGTCATACTGATAAGATGTTATGGGTGTGGCTCTGACGTAACTAGGAGAGACAGTCTCATAACAAATTGTCTGATTCTTTTGCACTTACAATCTTTCCGACTCTTCTCCAGCAATGTTCCCTGAGCTTAGGTGCAAGAGTGAATTAATGTTTGAACTCTAAAACTGTTACCAGTTAAAAGGACCTTTGATAGAATGACAGTTAATGAAAGAGAATAATTAACAGTGTCTTGTCAGTATTTTTATTGCTATGGTAAAATGCTATGACCAAAACAAATTGGGGAGGAGAGGGTTTAATTCATTTTGTATTTTCAAGTAATAGTATGTCACTGGGGGAAGCTATGACAGGAACTCAAGCAGAAAGTTAAAGGCTTGCTAAGCTGGCTTTCTTACACAACTCTGGATCACCTACCTGAGGGTGGTTCCACTGACAGTGAGGTTGACCCTCCCACATTTCTCACCAATCAATAACATTCACCACAGATAGGACCACGGGACAATCTAGTGGAGACATCTTCTCAAATGAGGATTTCTCTTTCCAGATAATAGCTATAGCTTGTGTGAAGTTGACAATCAACTAAGCAACACAAATAGTTCTAGATTTTTCTATGGGTTTGCATGTTTTCTTTTCTGAGTTTTTCTACTACATGTATACAGGAGGAAGCATCATTCTATAGAACAGAGGAAAGTCTGTCTCCAGATATTGTTTCTAGGGATTTACATGTGTTACTGCACAATGTTCAGTTACTGTTAAAGTTCTAATATTATTCATTTCATGTGGTTATTGGAACAGGGGCCAGGGGGTAACCACTAGAAAGTCCCAGATGCCAGGAACAAGAGGTCCCTGGACCCAACAGGGAGAACTTGAGCTGAAATACTCAACAAAGGTGTGCTTTTGTAGTTTATATGTCTCTAAAATTTACAAAATATGTATGAGAAATGTACTGCCTATACTTTACCTAACCACTAGGGTTCATGGAAAGTGAAGAAGTAAGTGAGAGTCTCTGAAATGCTGTGCCTAAACACTAATGCATTTTCTCTGGTATGGTTAGCTTTTTAAATTGTGGAGACATTAAATCTCAGAAATACCTGCAATAGTAGAATTATCATTATGAATTAGTCTAAATAGATAGTGGATAGATAGGTAGGTAGGTGAATGTTTGGGTAGATAAACAGTCAGTCAGAGAGAGAGAGAGACAGACAGACATACAGATAGATAAAAGATAAATAGACATAGATAGATAGATAGATAGATAGATAGATAGATAGATAGATAGATAGATAGATAGGTACGTATGTATGTACATACATACATACATACATTACATACATACATACATACATAGATGCATAGATACATAGATAATAGATAGCTAATACATGGATAAGTATCAGTTTGAAAATGTTAATGAAGCATTACAAATATCAAAAGTTCCTGAAACTCATACTTGAAACATATAAAGCACCATCAATTTTTTCTTATTTGTTAACTAACATGTAGGAAAAAAAAAAGAAACAGAAGAGATCACATTGGGTTGATCAGATTTAATACAGTTCATTTCAGGGCCTATAAGCTTTCTTGGGGGAGCTGGTTTTACAGAGCACATAAGAACCAGTTCCGTTTCTTCCATATGACTTTGTTTTATCTTGCTCTAATTTTTATTACTCTTATAAAAGATCTTTTCATCATTTTATAGTATAAAGTAAATTTTAATAGACTGTTTAACTGCCATAGCTTTACTTTATCAATACATAAAGTAGAATTTAAGAGACAGTTCTTGGTATGTATATTTGTTGCTTTTAATTTTAGAATACTAATGTTTTGAGTCTGCTTGTGTGTGTATGTATGTGCTTGTGTGTGTATGTGTGCTTGTGTGTGTGTGTGTGTGTGCAAACAATTTGTGAACGACCATGCCTGTGTGCTTCAGAGAGAGAGAGAGAGAGAGCTCAGTACATTATCATTATCTCCTTCAGAGATATTTGTCTTGTGGGATAGATTATTACCTTATCATATTGATGACATCAAAATGTAGTTACATGAAGCATTAACTTACCTCCACCATTGTATTTTGGAGGAAAAAACAAGAAGTCTCATCTTTCTTTCATAAAATATGAAGAAAAGCATATTCATTCCAGTTACTTGCCATTTGTCTTCTACACACTATGATGTCCATAAGTTAATCTTTTACTTGTATTGAGGCTACAGTGGAGTGGCTATATCCATATCTTAAGAACCACTATTTATATTTTTACTATGCCTGAAAGGACAATATCAGTTCCTTCATAATGAAAAACATAAATTGCAGAGGAGGACTCAAGCATAAATACATAAGTCTTATAACACATGGAAAATACCAACCTTCCAATAAATTATCTTATAGGAAGCTTTCTGATTACCATGGCAAGAGACTCCAGTTTAGATATATACTTAACACAAGGGTATCAGTAAGAAATTAGCCAAGGAGCTTTTACGTGACTATGAATTATAACTTTACCCATATTCGGGTGGTTCATGCAATTTTTCACAAAGGTAGTTAATGAAAACTTGCCTAGAGAATTTTGGAAAATTATGTGTTTTGAAAAAGTATTCTACTATCATTTGTCTTTCAGAAATATGAAATGACAGACAGAAGAATCTTACTGGTGTGCAATAAAGAAACAGAGGATCTATAGTCATTTTGGGAAGTGGTCATGCCAGTGAACACTACCAGGATTTTGCCCAAGGATCTAATTTTCATTAACCCTCTGTAGTACTTGTCATTGTTGGGAAATTGTATAATTTTCTGCACATAAACTAGCTCTCTTCTGATTTACAAGATGTAAAGAGGTTGAAATTTCAACTTGGTAAAGTAGGCTTATTATTGCCAGTAAACATCTTATCCTGAAATTTTAATATAATTAGTAGTTTTTCTGAGCTTATATGAGACAAGTCTCCAAGAAGGCCAACCAAAAGTATTAAGAGTACAAAAGGAGTCAATCAGCTGTGTCAGCACCTGACCTCTAGGGAGAAAAAGGAAATGCTTTCCCAAGATACAGTCTTGATCATTATCCAACACTTCCTCCTCACTAGGAAAGCTGCCTTTCAAGCTCCAGGAAAGCTGAGAGAAGGAACTGTGTGTCAACACTACACTGTCTTGATGATAAGTATTGAAAGAAGGTAGCATAAAGTACCCTAACTGGTTTCTATTTAACATTTTGTGGGACTATTTCACATCCTTTATATTTTTGTGCATTTCGAATTAATGTGTCCATGTTGATAGAAGAAAAATCTGCCCAAATTTTAGGTGTATTTGAAGTAAATCTTCAGAAAAATTAGAAAGGCTTAACATGAAAAAAAGAAACCTTAACTTATAAAGTATATGCATCTCCCCATCTACTTTGTTGTCCTTTAATTTCCTTCATCATATTTTCATATTTGTAATATGTATGCATATATATGTACACACTGTGCTCTACAAAAGTCTGTTTATTGTAACACCATTTCTTTAAAGCTTTGATTTCTTTATGATTTTTCTAGGCAGGGCTAGAAAGATGGCTCGGGATTTAAGAGCACTGACTGCTCTTCCAGAGAATTCAAGTTGAATTGCTTGCCCCTCGTGCTGGCTAATATTGATTTGCAACTCCAATCCCGGGGTATTTCATGCTCCCTTAAAGCCTTCCAAGGCATTGCTCCATGTTACATAGAGACACGTGCAGGCAAAGGCATTCAAGTACATAAAATAATTAAATGCTTAAAAACACTTTTACTAGTGTACCAAATTAATTGACCATACTTATTTAGGCTGTTTTGACCTTTGATAACATTTTATAATGCAATAATTTTTAAAATTACCTCATAATTTTATGGATATGACATGACTATAATGCCTGTAAATGTTGAATAAAAATAGTTAGAAAGTAAATTCTTGGTACGTTCCCAATATTTCCAGAAAAGCAGAGTTTTCAGCACCACATGATATCTAGCTATAAGTTTCTCAGAGATGTCTTTTCTCATATTGAGAAAATATATTTTTGCTAGATTGCTAAAGTCCATTTTTTCCTCACATTCTTTAACTATTCCCTCTTGGTCAGAAATCACATTTAAATATTTATACAAAGCATTACATATGACATATTAAGTATCATGTAATATATTTACATGTACTCCATTAAATGAGTTCCAACATTTTTAGTTGTTAATGGTATAGTTTTATAATTTAAAATCTATTTTTATTTTATAGATAAAGCCCCCCTAATTTCTCTGCCTGTGCATTTTACAATTTACAATAACAGAAATCAAATTAGTCTCTACTATACGCTTAATTTTAGCAACATAAGTATAGAACATTAAGTATTTTTATTACATTCTAATTTGTTTAAGATTTTGAGAAATACATACTTATTATACACAGATGGACTGTGAGTTAGTTTCTCCTTAGAGGTACCTCTCAGATTACAGAAATGAAAGAATTTTGATTGACCTAGCACTAATAAATTGACCTAAATAGGTACTACCAAGGACACAAGCCATACATGGAATTTTTCATAACATATTTGGAAGAAAGTGTAACATGTTAAAGTAACTTTAACAAATAAAAGTACCCCAAAATATTAACAAGTTTATTATTCTCTATGAACCCCTTCCCTAGTGAAGGGACAGATTCTTGAGAGCAATGCCTGGCCTAAGGCAGTAGCACGAGCGTGCCAGTGGCAAGCTGATCACTTGTCTTATGAAAAATGCTCTTATGAATGCATAAATAGAGTTGTGAGCTCTAACCAAATAAATACTATTCTAGGAAAGCTTGTGTTCTCTGTTTCAAATGACAAACTTTAAGTACTTCATCCCACTTTCTCTATTCTTGGGCAATTGTAAAAAAATCTAATAATTATACCTGTGGAAGATTAAAGAAATTAGAGTAATTGAAATATACAGCACAAAATATTCTCTTCAATAGCAAAAATCAGTTGGCCTTCTATCTTTGCAGTCTTCCTTGCAAAATAAATGAGATGAGGCAAGATTTGATCCAAATTTGCAGGGAGAGTACAGGGTTATCAATGGGGATGTGCAGCCTGAGGACCCACGGGATCTGCAAACTCCTTCAAGGTTCATGCCTTTCACACTTGTTTTCCATATGCATCATATCACGGATACAGCACGCACTTACTTTACTCTTTCCCAGGGTAGAGGGAACTTTTTCTGAGGGTTTTTGATACATGGAAATCTCAGTCAATTTAATATAAATCAGGTTTGAAAAGCCAGTTCTATTTTATTTTTATTTTACTTTATTTTTTTTGGCTTTTTTTTCTTTTTTGTTTTCTTTTTTAACTTTAATTAGCTATGTGTTCCCTTTGATTTTTTTTTGCTTAGCCATTTTATTCGATATTTTATTTATTTACATTTCAAATATTATCCCTTTTCCTGACCCCCCCCCCCCCACACACACACACAGAAACCTCCTATTCTATCCTCCCTCCTCCTACTATGAGGGTGTATCACCATTTTTCTTTTAAGAAAATATTAACTACATGAAATGAAAACATGAAGACTAAATGCCTCATTTGCCGTACAGGGTTGGAAACAGTTGAAGATATTGGTGGTAACACATAGAAATGTAACGGGTGTTGCATATTCAGTCACAGTAAAAAAAAAACAAAAACAGAAACAAAACCAACCAAACAACAACAACAAAAAAAAAAACACATCCTGCTGATTTCAGCTGAGTGACTTTGGAAGAAATCACACTCTCTTAGCAGTATTGTACCTAGTTATATGTCTTGAGTTTTAGCACCACTTACTAAAGGTAGGCAGGCACCAGAAGAAAGTAATCACAGGAAGGGGAGAGGGAGGGATGGACCTGGGTGGGAAAGGGTACAGGGAGGGGTGAAGGGGCGTAGGGCTGAAGCCCCGAGGACCAGCAGAAAGAATGGAAACAGGCAACCTCAGAAGGAGGAGGTGGGGGGACCCTCCAGAATGTACCAGAGACCTTGGAGGTGAGAGACTCTTAGAGCTCAGAGGGAGGGACCTTAGATGAAATGCCCTCCAGTGGGGAGAGGGAACTTGTAGAGTCCACCTCCAGTGGAAAGTCAGGGCATCAGGTGGAGGGATAGGTAGCCATGAGCAGTCAAACACTCTGACCCAGAATAGTTACTAAAAGAACTGTAAGTAGACAAGTGGAGAAGAGCCTGAGGAAAAGGAAGTCCAGTGATAGGCACACACTGGGATCCATCTCAAGGGGAGGTCCCAAGGCCTGGTACTATTACTGATGCTATGATGTGCTTACACACAGGAGCCTATCATGACTGCCCTCCAAAATTCCCAATAGGCAGCTGAAAGAATCAGATGTAGGATTTACACCCAACCAATGGACAGAAGCTGGTGACCCCTGTGGTTGAATTAGGAAAAAGCTGGGAGAAGCTGAGGAGGGCGACCCTATAGGAAGATCAACAGTCTCCTGGACCCCCGGGATCTCTCAGACACCGAGTCACCAACCAGGCAGCATACAGAAGCTGATATGAGGCCTCCAACACATATACAGGAGAGGACTGTCAGATCTGGACTGAGTCAGAGAAGATGCACCTAACCCTTGAGAGACCTGGGGCCCCAGGAAGTGGGGAGCTCTGGTGAGCTTGGGAGGGACATCTTCTTGAAGACAGGAGGAGGAAATTTGGGATGTGAAACAGCCAGAGAATAGTCCAGAAAGGGGATAAAGTCTGGACTATAAAAAAAAAAAAACGATGAAATATTTAAAAAAAAAAAGCTAATTAAAAATTTTATACAAAATAACTATGCAAAGTGACAGACGTTCCAAATGCAAGAGCTACTAATAACGAAAGCTGGGTTGATTAAGAACAATAAACATTGATTAAATGGTACCATTGCACTATATCACAATCTATGAGTTAAGTGCCCCCAAATCCATATAAATATAAACAAGTTTTAAGTAAATATTGAAGAGAGAGCTGGGATATAAATAAAAGGGTAAACGTGTTTATAGACAGTGCAATCTTATGGAGGCAGAGCATAAATCCTCACTTCTTAGGTGTAGGCTGCACATAATATCTTTGTTCCTAAAAGCATATTATGTAAGGAGAAGTTATTTTTCTATGGAGAAACATAATTGGTAGTTTCTAAGTTCAGTTGGTTTGTGAGGGGAAAGATTATGGAAATACCATTAAGCAAGCCTTAACATTATTGAAGGGATGGTGAATGGAAGGATGAGCAAGCATGGAGAAGTTGGTTGTAGATGGAAAGGAGAACAGGAGAATGTTCTTAGCACCACTGGGAAGAGGGGGGGCAATATGTAGAAGTAGACATTTGTCAGGCTTGGTGTGTGCAGTAAGGATGGAGAGAAGAAAACATTCCCATTCAACTGAGGGATATAGCTCATGGAAATTCCCAGGAAGATATTGAGAGTACTCTTCTCAATACTTAAATGGAAATATAAGAACACAGTGACTAGCTAAATAATGGAGAGACCTGATGTTTCAGAGTTCAAAGATAAAACTGCTAATTATCCTCAATCATAGTTTAGTAATTTACCTTCAATAGATTCATAAAAAGGCTTAATCTGGGATTGTACTATGAAATTCTTCGTCAAAACCCCAGATGTTTGTAGGGTATACCTCAACAAAACTTCCAGCCCATGAAATCCTCTTTAAGGAACTTCTTTATGGCTCAGGTTCTATATATTTAATACTGAAACCTTAAAATTTTTTGGAATGCTATTGGGCAATAAATTCACTGGGAACTCAAGGAATGGCAAAGATGTATGGATATGGCTTCATTCTAATAAAGTAAAATGTGAATGAATAGGAATACATGTTTTTAAGATGATTATTTTTGATTAACATAATGTAATACAACATATAAAATGAATAATTGAATTCCAGAGATCTGGGAGAATGAGGAAAGTAAGTCAGGTATAAAGATGAGCCATTGAACAGACAGGAACAAGACCCAGGGGCCAGGGAAAAGGGGATTGAAGAACAGTCCCCACTATAAGTCTTGATATGACATAGACATGGTCACAAAGGTAGCAGTGTACCTAAACCTAGTCTTTAAAAGTTTTGGAACCATCTTCTATATCTCATTTTTTCCCTAGTAAAAAATATATATGACACTAGCAGTTATTAAACCATTTTCAGTCATTTGATGGTGAATATATGATAGGCAAATAGCTCTTTTATTTAGATTATGTTCTTTGTTTAAGGACAACATATGTAGGAGAAGCTTGAGAAGATCAGGTGTCACCAGACCTGATTCCTATGGTGAAAGCTCACTGTTTTAGCTGATTTTCTGATGGAATGAACTTGAGTTTCTTGAGAAAGGAGCAGCTGTATATTGCACATGAGAGAAAGGAGGGTTAAATAGACCAAAATATGTTCTGTACAATCCCAGGTAATCTTCTTACAATCTGATATTGGAACTATTTCATGCAATGACTAGATCTACCACTAATCCTCAAAGTCAGATGGGACCTCATTACTATCCAATGAAATACAACACAGATGACTTATGCAATATTTGGTGCTGGGTCATGAAGAAGTCAAGCACATTTGACTTGCTCTCTTAACACACTTGTTCTTGGAACTCAAACACTAGAATGGGAGGAAGCCCAAGCAAAGTCCACAGGGAAAGGAATGAAGGCCCTGGTTAACAGCACTGGATGGTGTCCAGCCAGTAGCCTGTGAGTAACTTATTATAGAGATAGATATTCCAGTCTCACATCAATCTATCCCAGCTTAAGGTCAGTTGGTGCAAATATAAGTTGCTTCTGACGTCTCAAGTACAAATTCATGAAGGATTTATGTTTGTCATTATAAATCACTGAATTTTATGACAGTTATCGACAGGTATCTTGAATGCATATATATATGTATATGTATATGTATATGTATATGTATATGTATATGTATATGTATATGTATATGTATATGTATATGTATATGTATATGTATATGTATATGTATATGTATATGTATATGTATATGTATATGTATATGTATATGTATATGTATATGTATATGTATACACACACACACACACACACAGACATATATATGTTAAAGCTTTGTAAAATGAGAGTGTATGTATGTGCCAAGTGAAAATTCTACCCCTTGATTGAAAATCTCTGCTGGAGTCAGGAACTTTTCTGCCAATTTAGGTAGCATGATTTTTTGTTTGTTTGTTTTTCTTATATCTTATAAGAAACCACATTTTCCCCTTTTCTTTAACATATTGCTGAAAAACAGTCCTTATCAAGAATTGTGTTCAGGGATTACAATCAACACAATGGATGCGCCCCTGAGAAGGAGCAAATGGCTTGGGACCAGGGGTCTTGGAACTGGAAATATCTAGAGTTCTGGGAAATCTGTGCTGCACACTGAATCCCATAAGCATGCAGCACAGCTACAGCTCATTCCAGCTTCTGAGAAGATTAAAGATGATTGACACATCTTTGGCAGAAAAAAGCATAATTTGTTTCCACAGCAAAATGGAAAATATAAAATATTTTCTAGTCTAGTTATCCAGATATATTTATTTCTATTCATTTTAGGAAGAAGGAAATCATGTATTTCAATCCAAATACTACCTGATGTAGGAATTTGATATCTTACTAAGTGTTTCTCAAGGCAAACAAAAATATAATGGAGGGGCAACATGGATTTGTTCACTGAATAACCATAGAAGAGAAGTTACTATTTTTCTATTGCTGTTCTAGTTGTAACACATAGAATGTAAAGTCAAACAAAGCTTCAAGGTACCAGCAGTTTAAGCATTCAATAAATAAACAGTAATAGAAACTTTGTGCTAAGTTACCAAAAAAACCTAATCCATATTCTTAGATCCTACCTTTGCTATACAGCCACAAATGAAAATATATACATAGTAGCAGAATAGATGAGCAGTACTTTATAATGCTTAGAGTCACAAATGAGAAAGCAATTGGAAATATTAAATACACAAGTATGAGTGGCATTCAAGAGAAGGGCAGAAACAGCATAGCCACTAGATAGAGAACACAGCATGGTAACATCCTGTGGCATTGAATGAAGGCAGTGTTGCTAGAGTAGTACATTCAGGGGAATTATGGGTGAGTAGGAAGGAAGACATCAAGGTGCTTGCTGACATAGTTCATTCATTTTGAATAAAGCCTGTTTGTGAAATAATAAACTGTCAAGTTTCACAGTCACAAGACTCTGTGGCTCTGTATATTTTGATAATCCAGACGGAACCAATAGAAGTGAGTGATTTACAATTCCTGAGCCCTGTTTTCCACTTACATACACAATTTTGTTTCTAAATCTAGTTTGGCATCTTCCAGACCGTTTAATGCACACATGGGTGTGGCTTGCCTCATCGATGCTTACTTACATGCCCTGTCCTTGGTTATTCACTTCATCCATCCTTTATATTGTATTGTTGTCAAAGGACTGTCAACCAACTCAACTTATATCTATTAAATTTTATTTATTTGTTCAATACTTTATCCTGTATAGAGTAATTAATAATTGTTTTATTCAGAAGACTAATGCACTTATGAACAGGACTATTTTTACTTGCCAGAGTACTTCTATCTTCATTAAGTATCTGTTGGAAAAATAAATAAATATATTACTTTGGCAATGATAATTTTATGAGTGACTGATGATGCAATCTACATACACATGTGCAATAGGATGAAGACAGTTTTTTGTTTGGTTGGTTGTTTGTTTGGTTGGTTGTTTGGTTGGTTGGTTGGTTCGTTGAAGAATGGATGACAATGAGAGATGAGCCACTGGGATACAAGGATGGTTTGAATGAACCATCTCAGTTCTGAATTCTGTTTTAATGAATTATTCCTTGAAGATTAATATAAGATTAACAACAACAAAAACATCATGGGCCACAATGTTGATGCTCTTCATTTGTAAGAGTCCTTGTATCCATGTTTCAATCTCTTTTCAATTCCATTTGCCCAGGTCAACTTTTTAAAAATTTTATTTAATCCTTTTTCACAGTTCAGATTTTATCCCCCTCCTAGTCTACCTTCTGATTATTCCACATCCTACACCTCCTCACCACCCTCTGCCTCCACGAGGATGTCCCCACCCCCTCACTCCCCACCCCAACAGACCTCCCCACTTCCTGGGGCCTCTAGTCTCTTGAGGGTTAGGTGCATATTCTCTGAATGAACACAGACCTGGCAGTCCTCTGCTGTATGTGTGTTCAGGGCCTCATATCAGCTGGTGTATGCTGTCTGGTTGGTGATGCAGTGTCTGAGAGATCTCAGGGGTCCAAGTTAATTGAGACTGCTGATCCTCCTACAGGGTAACCCTCCTCCTCAGCTTCTTCCCACTTTTCCCTAATTCAACAGAGGTGCCCATGTCAATTTACAGCTTACTTTAAAAAATATATATGCTTCTAAAAACTTTACCTCTTTGCAAGAATCTGACTTGCTCTGTGCACGTCAACAGACAACCTCGAGGACAAAAATTAGTTTGAAATTTTTGAGAATTCCAGCTCTTCCCTAAAATTGTAGCATTCTAGTAATAAAATTTTCTGTAAATACAACTTCAATTACAAATGAGCGTATGTTAATATTTACCTAGAAATGAAACATCACTCTGTGTGATTCTAAGACTATATGTAGCAAGAGGATTTTTTGTTTTTTTTTGTTTTGTTTTTTTTTGCAAAGGACATTTTATATTTAAATAAGTCTTATTTTATAATAATCCTGTTCTCTGACTATTTCATTCTCTCCTATGAACTTGTTTTGTATTTCTTTTATAAGTTAATAACTGAAAATTTGAAAATAATTAATTTATACTTTGAAACGTTTTGATATACAAACAAGCCATGCTTTGCAAAGCAGCCCATATTCTTCAATAGGTGCAGGTCAACAGATAATTTTTTTGCTGCCAACAAGCTGAGCCTCAAGCAGCCATGCCATGCTGTTTAACTGCTTGCTTTGCCTGTGGAGAGATGCGACATTATTCCAAGAGAAATTCCCAGTGTCTAAACAAACACAGTGCTGCAGTGTACATAATTAGACCTCTTACAGGTTTCATGTGACCAAGACTTTTTCAGCCTCTCCTATTTGGATATTACTTTTCTTCATACATTGTGGCACACACACACACACACACACACACACACACACACACACACATTTCTGACCAAGTAATTGACTGTGTTTGTTCTAATCTGGGTTAACAGTGATTTATTGGGTTTCTAGTAAATTAAGTTGAGTCTTTGTTCCCAACTGTGGCCTGATTTTTAACCACAGAGTAACCTCAAGAGATACATCAAAACTATAAGGAAAGAGGGAATAAAAGAGAGCAGGTGCCCTATCCGGAGATCCATCCCATAAACAGCCACCAAATCCAGACACTATTACATATGGCAGCAAGATATTGCTGACAGGACCCTGATATAGCTGTCTCTTGTGAGGCTATGCCAGTGCCTGGCAAATACAGAAGTGGATGCTCACAGTCATCTATTGGATGGAACACAGGGCCCCCAATGGGGGAGGTAGAAAAAGTACCCAAGGAGCAGAAGAGGTCTGTAACCCTATAGGAGGAACAACAATATGAACTAACCAGTACCCCCAGAGCTCGTGTCTCTAGCTGCATAAGTAGCAGAAGATGGCCTAGTAGGCCATCATTGTGAGTAGAGGCCCTTGGTCTGGCAAAGGTTATATGCCTCAGCACAGGGGAATGCCAGGGCCAGGAAGCAGGAGTGGGTGGATTGGGGTTCAGGGTAGGGGGGTATTTCAGGATAGCATTTGAAATGTAAATGAAGAAAATATCTAATAAAAAAAAGAGAGAGCAGGAAAGTGCTAATACTATTAAGCTCCTCCTTTCTGCTTTCCCATAATCAGCTACTCACAGTTGTTACAAATGATTCAGTAAAATAAATAACAATTACTCTATTAATTATCTAACTTACCTCACATGAAGTTTTTATTGTTAGGCTTGATATAGAGTTAAGTTATGCCTAGCAGTTACTTTGGATGTTTTGGCTTTAGCCGTACAGTTAACCATTTAGACCTTGACACTAAAGTATGTAGCAGTAACATCTGCCAACTTGAGTACAAAATCTCATCCATCAGACTCATAATTCTGGGAATGTCACTAAAATTACTAACATGAATATTTGACTCCTGTAGTTCTGTTTCTAGATAACTGTTTCTGTTATCTGAGGTATGTCAGCACACAACATGGTTTCTTGTGTGTGCCTAAAATCTCACCTCCAGAAAGGCTCCGGGCTATACTGGAATCCCAAATTCTCAGTGTAGTTGCTAGCTAGCTAATAAAGACTCTGTTTGCTTAAATTTATGTCTGTACTCTCAGTTATTAGTTATTAGTAATGAACAACTAAATCATCAGCTGAATGTTCCTTTAGAGAATGCATTTTCCAGATAATATTAAATAACCATCATGAAAGATCTCAGAGTAAGAATTTAGACATGTCTGTTTTCATTGTAGCAGTATAAAATGTCAAAGAAACAATGAGGATAATATAGTTCACCAGAGGTAAAATGATTATTAGTTGTAATGATTTAACAAAAAGACAAAAATGTGTGGTTTTTATTTAATTGTCATTTAAATTGATATTTTCCCTCAAGGCCTGGGTAAGCAGTACAAATTAAGCATCATGCTAGTTGTTCATCAATCCTCTATACTGATCTACTTCATACCGATGTCACATCTTTCTTGCTGACTTCCTCCTGTGGTATTTTGAGTACAGAAGATAACAAAGATCTCGGTCATTTGTGGTCAGCAGACAGCCCCATTCCCAGCTCTTGCAGCATCAGGGGATTGAGGTTGGTTATTAATTCAGGTGGCCTGGCTAGATTCCATCTTCAGTAATTACATTTCTATGTAAAATTGATGATGTAGCTTTGGTGAGAGAACTTATTCATCTTTGTCCTCATTTTAAAAAAATAAAAAAACAGACACAAAATCAACAAATGCTGTATTATTCTCCAAGCTAAGAGGAACAAAGACTCCATTTTGCTACAATGTTGGTGTTCTTGAAGACTGAATATAACTAAACAGATAAAATCATTAAGTCACATCCCCAGTGAACTTTAAGTATCAAGTACATCTTCCTGTCCTTTACCTCAGCATTCAGTCATTTACGCAAAAGTCCTTTAGAAAATCAACTCTAGTTCTTTTTTATCTGGTTAAATTTTCTGCACAATCTCTATTCAATTTTCTTTTTTTTTTTCCTTTTTCTTTTCTTTTTTAGTTTTTTTTTTATTTAATTAGGTATTTTCTTCATTTACATTTCCAATGCTACCCCAAAAGTCCCCATAACTCCCCGAATCCTCTACCCCCCCCCCACTTCTTGGCCCTGGTGTTCCCCTGTACTGAGGCATATAAAGTTTGCAAGACCAATGGGCCTCTCTTTCCACTGATGGCCGAGTAGGCCATCTTCTGATACATATGCAGCTAGAGACACAAGCTCTGGGGGTACTGGTTAGTTCATATTGTTGTTTCACCTATAGGGTTGCATATCCCTTTAGCTCCTTGGGTACTTCCTCTAGCTCCTTCATTGGGGGTCCTGGGATCCATCCAATAGCTGACTGTGAGCATCCACTTCTGTGTTGGCTAGGCTCCAGCATAGCCTCACAAGAGACAGCTATATCAGGGTCCTTTCAGCAAAATCTTGCCAGTGTGTGCAATGGTGTCAGCTTTTGGAGGCTGATTATGGGATGGATCCTGGGTATGGCAGTCTCTAGATACTCCATCCTTTTGTCTCAGCTCCAAACTTTGTCTCTGTAACTCCTTCCATGGCTGTTTTGTTCCCAATTCTAAGAAGGGGCAAAGTGTCCACACTTTTGTCTTCATTCTTCTTGAGTTTCATTTGTTTTGCAAATTGTATGTTATATCTTGGGTATTCTACGTTTCTGGGCTAATATTCATTTGTCAGTGAGCACATATCATGTGAGTTCTTTTGTGATTGGGTTACCTCACACAGGATGATGTCCTCCAGGTCCATCCATTTGCCTAGGAATTTCATAAATTCATTCTTTTAAATAGCTGAGTAGTACTCCATTTTGTAAATGTACCACATTTTCTGTATCCATTCCTCTGTTGAGGTGCATCTGGGTTCTGTCCAGCTTCTGGCTATTACAAATAAGGCTGCTATGAACATTGTTGAGCATGTGTCCTTCTTACCGATTGGAACATCTTCTGGATATATGCCTAGGAGAGGTATTGCGGGATCCTCCAGTAGTACTATGTCCAATTTTCTGAGGAACTGCCAGACTGATTTCCAGAGTGGTTGTACAAGCTTGCAATCCCACCAACAATGGAGGAGTGTTTCTCTTTCTCCACATCCTCACCAGCATCTGCTGTCACCTGAATATTTGATCTTATCCAGAATGGCTGATGTGTTAAATTTTTCTTTTACTATGGAGCCTTAGTTCATATTCAACCTGATAACCTGGATTAGACTTCTTTTTATATTACACAGTAACACACTCATTTAACCATGTGTTATGCCATTACTGTATCACTTAAACTGTCAGTGTACTGAGAATGGAGCTCCTGCATTATCATTTGTCACCCAAATCTTAAATGATTGAGAAAAATATGTATACGAAACCAGCGTTTTAGCACATGTAAGTAGAGAGTGGAAATATTCCTCACACAGAAAAACTCTAGCCTCACATAATAAACAGGAAGTAGATATCCATCCAGCAAAATAGACAAAAGTGGAGTATTATGAGATTTAGAGTGATTTCTCAATGCTCTGAGAAACCCAGAGACTTATCAACCAGTGTGCAGGTGGTACACCATGTAAGTTGATGGCCACAGTTTTCGTCAGAACTATGGGAGTAGGCTTTAAATTTAGAAAGGATAAATCTTTGCAGGAAAATAAATAGAAGACAGTGAAAAGAAATCTGATGGCCAATGTGGAGAAAACAGAATGAGGTCATTGATACCCTGCTTTACAGTCCTTGGCCTTGTGTGTAGTAGGGACTTGTTAAGGGCTAACCCATATCAGATGTATGATCTCTCTGTGTTCATGATACAAAGGTCAATATTGATTACTCCCCTATACATTACTCTACTTTGTGTTACTACAGGAAAACAATCAGAGCATGCTAATTCTCTAAGAAATCATTTAATAACTCTAGACCATTTTCTGTGATATCAGATAATGACCTAGAGGAACCTAATTTAAACAGTTGTGGAGATAAACTGAGATATTAGCTGAGATATTATTGTATTTACCATGATGCTAACAAATCTTTAAACATATTGTAATTAAAATAATTGTAAACTAGTAGCTTGTGATTACTTAACGAAATGAGTGCTCAAATAATGCCTTTGTTTTTCTCCCAAAGACTTTTTTTTTTTCACTTCCCTACATTGGTAAAAGGAGACACTATTGAGCTAGTCTTTCCACTGGGAATCTTAACCTTGTTACTCCTCTCTCCAAAATTCATATTAAACATCAGCATGGTCAAAACAAAGTGACACTTTAAGAGTAGACACAAGAAGCAGATATTATGTGATCATTCACTGGGCTATTGTAAACAAGTATGATCAAGCTACTGGTGCATGCCAAAGCTCACCAGTCTACCCGGTGCATAGTATGTGTTGCTGATTTGCTGATTCCAGAGTCGTTGGGTTTATTTAGGATTGCCATGGAAACAAGAGGATGATCCATTTTCCACCAAATACACCTAGCAACTGTGTGGACATCTGTATATTTAGTTTATCCATGGTTACCCTGGGGATTGCTCAGAATGTGAATGTCCCTGCCTTTTTTTTTCAAGCTCTCAGTTGTAAACTGGCATCTCATTGAATTGGTTTCCCTGCCAACAACAGAAAAAAAAAAATGCCTGAGAAGTTTGCACACTTCTGCTTCCTGAATAAACTAGGAAGTAAATATCTGCATTTTCGATGATGAATGCCATAATAAAAAATCCCTTCCACTGGCATATAATAGAAAACAGTTTGTTTGAAGTATTCTGCATACATATACATATATGTATATATATACATATATGTGTATATATGATTATGTATATATATATTATCATTACTCACTCTATTTTAAGCAAGCATGATCAAGCTACTGATGCATGCTATGCTTAAGCTCATATATGTGTGCGTGTATTGTATATTATATGTGTGTGCATATAATATATTCTGAAATATAAACTTCTTATTCTCAGTCCAATGCTTCTGGTATCTATGTTTTCAAAGGTATATGTATGGTGCTAGGTAACCAATGAGTGTGTTCTTTCCCTGGTAAGGCTACCTCTTTGGTTCTCAGCTTTCCTAGGTTGCTTATAGTTCTTTGTATGGATTATGGCCTACTGGGCAGGTTTTATGTCAACTTAACACTTGCTAGGGGCCTAAGGAAATAGAGACTTGATTGAGAAAATATCTCCATAGCATTGCCTGTAGGTAAGTCTGTCAGTGTTTATTTGTGGTTGATGATTGATGTAGGGAGGGCCTTGCTCACTGTGGGTAGTGGCAAGCATTAAGAGGTCGTCCTAAATGGTAGAGGAGAACAGGCTGAGGGGGCAAGGGGAGAAAGTTAGCAAGACACGTAGCTTTGCCCTTGACTTATATTTCATTTTATGCACCCAGTTCCTGCCTTGAATTCATTCATTCCTTGACTTCACTAGACTTCACCAGTTACAATAATAAATTGAAATAAGCCCTTCTTCGGCAAGTTGCTTTTGGTAATATAATTATATCACAAAAAATAGAAAGTAAACTAAGACAATGTATGTAGTACTGCATATGATTTTAAAATTCTGGGATTTGATGGTGCAGAAAGAAATAGACATGCATACTAATGGCATTTTTGTAAGTGTTGCAGTTTTTTCTTAGCATGCCAGCAGCTGGCCTATTATATTTACTTAACAAGCTTCAAAAGTACAACAAGTGAGCAGTATTACTCTATTTTAATCCTCAAAAATGTCTAGTTGACTACCTTCTAGTCAAAATCCCCATGGTACCTGCATTTTAGTATTGATCTGGAATTCTCTGCTCCAGGTGTTTTCTGATGGTGTCTCCTACTTCCTCTCTTTCACTCTCTCTTCTTCCTCCTCCTCCTCCTCTTTTCCTTTTTCTCCCTCTTCTTCTTCTTCCTCCTCCTTTTTTTCTTCTCATCCTCCTCTTCCTCTCCTCCTTCTTCTCTCCCTCCCCCTACTCCTTTCTAGCTGGGAAGAAGTCCAGCCCTATTTTCTCTTCCTGCTCAGACATTGGCTGATCACATAGCTTTATTGACTAATCACGGAATAATTGGGGAACAATATATACACAACATTGAATCAAGAGATTCTTAGAATAAGAATTGCTCCAATATGGGAGCACTGAAATCAGCATTTAAATCTTACAAGGATAATACTTACACAAGGCACAATAACATTATGCCTACACATGCAGGATTTCTTCTATGTGGCACAGTCATTAGTCATCTATTTATTAAGGTTTTTCAACACATATGAAAATCTGAGAGGCTTGAAATATGAGTCTGAAAAGCTCTATGATGCAGCTCTCCTGAAAACCTTTTTCATTAGAAGCAAGATATCCAGCAAATGTGTAGTGTAAACATCTCTCTGTCAGAAGGCAAGTCGTCCAAGCCTCACTGTTGAAACTTATTCCATGCAGAAGAACAACTTCTTGATCCAATGGTGAAAGAAACATTATACACTTTAGAACTGATAAAATACCTGTTTATTATAGATTGCGCTCAGAAGGTAATGAGAGAGGGAATGTGGTCTCATTTTTTGTACCACTTTTCAAGGGACTTGTGGACTCTGAAAGCTGTTGTACTTACACCAGAGGGAAATAGACTGCTGAAATGAATATTAAAACCATTATAGAGGAATGCCCAGGCAAAATACACAGATAAAGAGAAACACCATCACAGTATATCTATCTAAGGAATTCCTATTCTTAGGGTCTATAGAAAGAAAGAGAAATCTGAAAATAGGACTAAGAAATGAGGACAAGATTATATGAAGAGTGGATATAGGACAATCAGAGAAAGCAAACGGTTGCTTCAAGCAAGATGTCTCCCTATGGAGGACAATATTAAATTATTTATACACTAAATACTGTTATACTGACCAATATTTTAAGGCTACATTTTTACAGCTTCTAAGATTTTATTATTCATATGTATGTGTATGTGCATGAATGAATTTATGCACATAATATATATGCAGTGTCTTCAGAAGCAAGAAGAGGATACAAGATCTAGAACTGAAGATTTAGGCAGTTGTGAGCCACCTGAGATGAGGGTGCTGTTAACAGAATTTGTTCTTCTGCAAGAATGCTAAGTGCTCTTAACTTCTGAGCCATCTCTCTAGCCCTTTGATTACACTTTAATTTATGATTTTTACCATGCAGCTATATTTTATGTGTTTTTATATAGAAAAGCAGTTGTTAATTAATACATACCACCTAACATAATTATCATTTTGTGATGAGAAAGCTTGTAATCTATTGTGTCAGCAATCTTTAGGTCACACATCATTGCTACTAATTTCAGTCACCATACTATACATTGAATCTCCTGATTTGATTGTTTACTTAACTAAAATTTTGAATATTTTGATTAACCTTTCTTCACATGCCCCAGGCCTCCAACCACTGATAACTCCCATTCTATATTCTTGTGTGAGCCTGTTATTAAACATTTTCCCATGTAAATTAAATTACAACATTTGCCTATCTATGCAAATCTTACTTTAGTTTATCTGAGTTTATCTTACTCAAGGTTTCCTCCAAACTTATACATGGTACATCAAAAGACAGATTTTTTTCTTATTTTTAAGGATGAATAATATGCCATTGTTTCTATAAAATACCCTTTCTGTTTCATCCAATCATCTGACAATGGGAACTTGTATTGGTTTTATATTTTGATATTCTTAACAATGTTACTGTTAAATGGGAAGGCACAGAGCTCTTTCACACACTGATTTCATTTCCTTCCAATATTCTCAGTGGTAGGATTGTGGACCATATGGTAGTTAGCTATGTAATTTTCTTACAAACACTTCCATACTCCTTTCTATAATGGCCAGATTAATTTATATGCAGAAAAACTGTGTGCAAGGATTCTCTTTTCATGCTCTCATCCACAATTATTCCTTTAGGATATTCAGCATTCTAACCGCTGTGAGGATGTTCTTTATTGTAGTTCTATTTGTATTCCCCTAATGGCTAATAAATCTGAGTGTTTTTAATATTTCCGTAGTATTTGAGAAGTATCTACTGAGATCCCTTGCTTATTATTTATTAGTTACTTTTCCTTGTTATTTATTCAGTTGTATGAGTCCCTTGCATATTTTTGACATCAGTCCTTTTTCTAATGAATTCTTTGGAAACATTTTTCATTAGTCCAAATGGTTGCTACTTTACTGGGCTGGCTATTTCCTGTGATGGGCACAGGTTTTCAAAGTTGTCTTATTTATCTACTTTTCCTCTGTGCTTTGTGTGGTTGTGTTTAAAGAGTCATTGCCCAGACCAATGCTATCAATCTTAAGAGGGACTCACATAAAGACTGTGGGCAGACTTCCTCACACAAATCTTACAGACCAGAAGAAAGAGGATTGGTAAATTCAAGTCCCAAATGAATAAAGCAACCAACCACAAATACTTTATATGATTAAATTTTTCTTCATGCTTATGGAAAGGGATATATATATATATATATATTTGAAAGTATACAAAGTATATAAGAACTTATCACCTGAAAAATCTACTTCATAGGGAAGTGAAGACACACTGAATGGTAATTATAAAGGATTACCAACGTAGAAGAATGGACATCCTGGTAAAGATAATAATCAAATTCAGAACACAATGTTAGTAGGAAAACCATTGACATATTAATTAAAATACTGACTCTCCAAACTACAGTAATTTTGGGGGGTGCATAATCTAAAAATGTAAATTGAAAATAAAAAACAAACGTTGAAAGGAACAAAGTACAGACTTTCTGAACTCAGTTAGAATTAAGTAGCTATCAGTCTAAACAAACAGTTATAATTACATAACATATTAGGTAAGTATAACAGTAACTACTAAGCAAGAAGCAGAGCAGGTCTGATATAGATAAAAAAAGTAAGAAACATCACTAAAGTATATCACTAGAGTGATTATGTAATCACAATGGAAGACCTGAAAGGGCAACCAAGAACTATGAAACAATTAGAAAATGACAAACAGAATGCCAGTAGTAAGTCCTATTAAACCTATTAAGTAAATATAGATTAAAATCATTAACAAGAGATAAAGAATTTTTAACTGCCATACACAACAAAGAAGCAAACAAACAAATGAATTGTATAGCACTTCATGAATTCAGTTTGACATGACTACAGCCATCTTAACTTGTGGGTACCAGACTGCCCCAGAGTAACTTAAGTTAGTTACCAACATAGTTTTCCAATAAATGAAAGTGGTCAAAGATGTTAGAGTAGAATTCAGATCTTTACAACTGTATCCTGAGGTCATTTTATGCCTTCATTTTTGTTAGCTTATAATAAACCAGTTATATTCTGGCTAGAATGAGGCCATTTTTCTCCTAGATAAACATATCACTTATTATTCAAATTATGCAGATTCAACTGACCTTGCTGCATCCCTTCTTTCAGTATGACTCCCAATAAATCTACTCTGTAAAATTCTAGATCATCTCCCTGTCCTCCTTTTGACCTCATAGAACCTTAAGGCCTGTTATACTGGAATTAGATTGTTCCATAAGAATGACTCAGCCTTAATATAACACAAAGACTGAAAGTGAAGGTGTGCTATATTACATTATATGCACTTCTTTTGTGCTGGGAAGAGCAATAGAGATCGTACTGAGGCATTGGTTGTGATCTTGTGGCCTAGAAAAATCAAACTAAGAAAATGTATAGCACAAGTTCTACTTTTTATGGTTTTTTTCTATAATAAAATGTTATGTGAACCAATAATAAAATTACAATACATCAATGAAATTTACCTTGCAAGTTACTTTAAAGCAATATGTAAATGGATTTAATGAAATCACAAGAATATCCTGAAGTTTACTGAGCATTCATAGTCTCATCTCTGAGAGAATTGAAGTCTGTAGACTACAGTGTTGTGGGATTCTCTTCCACATGAAAGGCAGAAACTGATATATCCTCATATGCTTACTGCTCAGGTAACTTTGCTTAAGCTACTCTTAAATGATGAGAAACATTTTCCTGCCTCAGTAGTAAGTTCCCTTGGTGGTTTACCTGAGATCCCTACTGACATTCTACATTTGCTAACTAGTTAGTGCTAGACCCACATAAACATCTTGAAGCCTAAATGGTACATAGAGCAGAGGCTGGTGCTAGGGTAAGCAGAAGAACCCTTCCCTTGGGGCTTCCATGGCAACCCCATCATATTCTCTGTAAGGTACAATTTGGAAAATGGGTTGTAAAGCATCAAGTCTTACGCCATTCTTGACTGAACACATTTTTATAAATTAAACACAGAATTCTGGAGATTTGGATTCAGGATGCCTGGAGTTGAATAATCTGTATTTGAAAACAATTCCCCAGATGACTTTGATTATCTTCCAGGTTAAGAAACACTGGACTAAATACCTCCTCCAAATCTTAAGGTTCAATTATGCTAAGCCAGTTTGAGATTCGACTATAACATTCCTCACACAGGAACATTGCACTCAAAAATAGTCTGTTAGGATCTGACAAGGCTGTTAAGAAAGAACACTTGCTCCAAGTCCCCCTTAGTTCACAGAGCAGAGAATTTATGTCAGCTGGGACATGCCTGCTAGGGATGGCAGCAATCAGCTGAGAATATTTGAGTGCATGTGAGGGAGTGGGCAGTCTTCTGCAGCTCCTGTTAATGGTTCTCTTAAAAGAGAATATTATTGTGTGATGGTGAGATGATCCTAATAAATAGATAGCAGAGTCAAGATAAGTAAGTGAAGGAAGAAAGGCAGGAAGTAGGAAAAACAGAAAGGAGCAAGGGAGAGAAAAGAGGAAAATAAGAATAAAAGTGGCGGCAGTTTGTGGGGCTACTTTAATTCTTTTTGTTTAACTAAGAACCTTGGGGGCAGGCAAAACATTTCAGTTGTGATACTGAATTTTTGGGAAAGTTTTAATTTGGCTGTATTTTATCTCAGTTTAGTGCTCTTTAGAATTTTCACTTTTATTGAAAATGAAAAGTGGGGCTCTGAGAAAAACATTTATTTCTTATCTTGTGGTCTTTAGTCACTCTCTGAAATAAAACAAACCAACAAACAAAACAAACAAACAAACAAACAAGCAAGCAAAACTGTACCAGTGTTGAAAAGCTAGATTCGTAGTAGCATAGGAAATGACCCTTGGCAGCCAACATAAAGAGAAGAAAAACATCTTGGCAAGAGTATTATTTTGATGCAAGATTAACATGAAAACTCCCATTGGTGTTTTCTTTTCGTTTTCTTTTATTTTGGAATAATGTCCATTTTTGAAAGAGGTACTGGCTAGTCCTGATTAAATAGCAGAAAACAAGCCTATCCAAGGCAAAATGGTGCTGCAATGAGGCTACAGGATATTCCAGTGCTCTCTGTTATCCAAGCAGCAAGATATCAGAGTCAAGTAACCATAATTCAGTGAGACTATGTACCAGTCATAATATGAACACTAAGAGATAATTAATTCCCCTAGGCAAACACTTCAGAAGGTGTCAAAGTCTCTGCATTTATATTCTAAAATAAAGCCCTTATTTATCGTGGCTTCAAAGTCAATCTTAATTGGAATCACATGGTTTAATATAATGTTACTAATTAATTGCTTAATATTTATAAATTAACAAAAGACAACTTAGTTCATTGTGCACATACTGATGTTAAATTAATGAAGACACATTGGTAATGAGTTCAAACGCCTCCTGTAATATGGTTTTCACAGTAGCAGCGATTGAAAACATTAGCTGCTTAATGACATATCCCTTTTTCCTTAATAGAATAATGCTACTCAAAAACGTACCTGGACATTTTCTATTGTAATAATGAAACCTTGCAAACTAAAGCCTCAAAGTGCTGAAAAGCTATCTTGGAAACCAGAAGGTAAAATTCATTCAGAAGTTTAGATTTCTTTTTAGTTAATTTATTTATTCACTTTACATCCTGATTACACACATACCCAAACCTTCCTCCTGCTTCCCCCTCACACCACTCCTCCCCCTTCCCCTCCTCCCCTTTTTCTCTGAGAAGGGAGAAAGTCTCCCATGGGTATCACCTCATTCTAGCACATCAAGTCACTGCAGGACTAGGTGCATCCTCTCCTACTAATGCCAGACAAGGCAGTCCAGTTAGAGAAACAAGATCCACAGGCATGCAACAGATTCAGGGACAGCTGAATCCAGTTGTTGGGGAAGACCACCTGAAGACCATGCAGCACATCTGCTATATATGTGTTGGAGGACCAGATCCATTCGTTGCTTGCTCCTTGATTGGTGCTTGAGTCTCTGAGAACCCCCCAAGATTCCAGGTTATTTGACTCTATTTATCTACCTGTGGAGTCCCTGTCACCTCAGGGTTTCTCAACCTTTCCCCCAACTCCTCCACAAGACTCTCCAAGCTCTGTCTAATGTTTGGTTGAGGGTTTCTGCATCTGTTTCTTTAGGCTATTAGGTCCTCTCAGAGGACTGTTATGTTAGGCTCCTGTCTGCATAGATAACAGTTCATTAGTACAGTCAGGGTTTAGTTCTTGCCCATGGAATGGGTCTCAAGTTGGGCCAATCACTAGTTCTCCATTCCCTCTGTCTGCAGACTCCATCTTTATCCCTGCACATCCTGTAGGCAGGACACATTTTTGGTGGAAGATTTTGAGGGTAGGTTGCTGACAGTAGTATCCCTCCAGTGGGAGTTCTGTTTAGCAACAGGAGGTGGCCACTTCAGGCTCCATATCACCCACTGCTAGGAATCTAACCTAGAGTCACCCCCATAGACTTTCTAGGGTCTCTTCAATCCCAGGAGGGATGTCCTATTGATGCCCTGCCCCATCTGCCATCAATTTTTCTTCTCTCTCTTCTGCTCTCCCTACTTGCGAACCCCCTACTCTATTCCTCTCCCCATTCTCCCCTCTTTGCCAGTTCCCTTCCTCCCTCCATCTCTGGCATTTAATTTATTTCACCTTCTGAGTATCATTCAAGTATCTTCCCTTGGGCCCTCCTTGTTATTTGGCTTCTTGGTTCCCTTAACATCTGAGTATGTCATCAACCACTAGAATCAATAAAAAATCAATTCTTTAAGACAGATAACTGTTTCCCTCCCCAGTGGAACACTGGTAGTAATCTAAAAATTGGGAAAGGTACAGGTTTCTGATTCCCTTTCTGAAAAAGTTGCAATACAGGCAATAGGAAGGAATGTTTTGTATTTAAATTGTAGTGTATTTGGCATTTCAATTATGCATTATCGTTCTGCAAAGATTAGAAAATACTTGATATAGAAGATTACTGAGTTCATTTAGTTATTTCTCTAACATCCTGTAGAGTATCTGACTCTGATAGAATTTCCTCAGAACTATAAAAATGGAATGAAATGAAGAAAGTACTTATTGACTGATGCAGTCAACTATGCATACTTGGTAAGAGGACATTTTTTTAACCTTGAGGAAGGATATCAATTGTAAATTTGTGAGAGCAGAAGATGAACTGTGCTGCTGTGGATGACATTGGACCAATCATTTAAAGCACATTGTAGGAAGGAAGACTGTAGCATGAATAAGATCCGACAGATCACAAATAAATTACTGGCTCAGGATATTTTTCTATTTAATATAATATGCTTTCTCAATCTTTTAGTATTTTGTACACACATACAATATACTTTGATCACATTTACAACTCACATCTCATCATTTTAACAACATCCACCCCCAAATTGTCCCCAGTCTTTGTTTGATTCCCTTTCTATAATTCACTAAGTCCAATTTGTGCTATGCAGCTCCTCATGAGTTTGGAACCATTCACCTACCTGATGCCACAACTTTAAAGAAAACTGACTCTCAGCACCAGCAACCATCAACTATCAATAGTTCTTTAGTTGTAGGTGAGGTTCCTCCCTCCATGCTAGAATGATGACCAGTTTAATCTTGTGCAGTCAAGCACAGTAGTCATGAGTGTAGGAGTGCAGTGGTTCTGTAATGTCCAGAACAGTTTCACTCCAGTCCCTCCCAACCTCTTTCTCTTACCATCTTTCTGCCCTCTCTTTTACTATGGTCCCAATGCCTCAGTAGTCTTAACTGAATACTATGGACATTTCCTTATTTCATTGTCTCTACAAAACAATTTCTGAAAAATTTGAAATTGGTTTCCTTAATATGTTATGAAATACTGTGAGTATTAAAGTTAATTGAGGACACTAAAAATGGGAGGCTTGAATAATTTTAAATCATCACAGAAAGTAATTCTACTCCCATCATTTCCACATGAAAGACATCTAGTGCTCATAAGTCAGGACCAACTTTTCTCCCTTTCTTCTTTCCTTTTTCCTTCCTTCCCTTCTTTCCTTCCTTCCTTCCTTCCTTCCTTCCTTCCTTTCTTTCTTTCTTTCTTTCTTTCTTTCTTTCTTTCTTTCTTTCTTTCTTTCTTTCTTTCCTTCCTTCCTTCCTTCCTTCCTTCCTTCCTTCCTCCCTGCTTTCTTGCTTTCTTTTTGAGATTTTAATTTATTTCTCTCTTTTTTCCTTTCTTCCAGACTCTCTCATATACCACTGATGTACTATTGTTCTCCTTCAAAAGTCATGGCTCCCCTTTTCCTTATGGCTGTTATATGAATATATTGATAGACATACACTATATATTTCTAAGTGTGTCTTGGTAACTTCACATAATGCCACTTGTTTGAATATTATCAGGGCTGACTATTTGGCACTGGATAACAAATTGCTGTGATCTTCCTTAGCGAAGTCATTATCCTCACCTTCCCTCAGCTGCCTACAGTTCTTTGTACAGAGTTGAAATGTCATGGGCTTATCTCCATCTAGTTTGGTGTGTTTGTTGTTGTGACACCTATGAATAACATCTATGGACAGAGGGGCAGGGAGTGCCATCTTGGTTCCGGGACTCCACCGAACTTAGGAACTTAGTCTGCACAGGTGAGAGTGTGCACCACAGAGGCAGACAGCTTCTGGGACAGGCAGGAGCCACAGAGCCGCTGAGGCAGCACCCTTTTGGGGCCGCAGACATCCGGCACCCTCCCAACCTGAGGACAGTGGTGTGCCCTGCACGGGAGTGCTCTGCCTCAGGAGCAGAGAGCGCCATCTTGGTTCCGGGACTCCTCCGAACTTAGCAACTTAGTCTGCACAGGTGAGAGTGTGCACCACAGAAGCTGACAGCATCTGTTACCTGCCAAAGCAACACAGCATCTGGGAATGGTCCTGTTTTGGGCCTTCTTCTTCGGCCAGGAGGAGGTCCAAACACCAGATATCTGTACACCTTCCCTGTAAGAGGAGAGCTTGCCAGCAGAGAGTGCTCTAACCACTGAAACTCAGAGGAGAGAGCCTGTCTCCCAGGTCTGCTGATAGACGGTAATCAGAATCACCAGAAGACAATCTATAAACAGAGACAACTATAACAACTAACTCCAGAGATTACCAGATGGCGAAAGGTAAACGTAAGAATCTTACTAACAGAAACCAAGACCACTCACCATCATCAGAACCCAGCACTCCCACTTCGCCCAGTCCAGGGCACCCCAACACACCCGAAAAGCTAGACCTGGATTTAAAAGCATATCTCATGATGATGGTAGAAGACATCAAGAAGGACTTTAATAACTCACTTAAAGAAATACAGGAGAACACTACTAAACAAGTAGAAGACATTAAAGAGAAAGCACAAAAATCCCTTCAAGAATTGCAGGATAACATAACCAAACAGGTAGAAGACATTAAAGAGGAAACACAAAAATCCGTTAAATAACTGCAGGAAAACACAACCAAACAGGTGATGGAATTGAATAAAACCATCCAAAACCTAAAAGGGAAGTAGACACAATAAAAAAAACCCAAAGTGAGGCAACGCTGGAGATAGGAACCCTAGGAAAGAAATCTGGAACCATAGATGCGAGCATAAGCAACAGAATACAAGAGACGGAAGAGAGAATCTCAGGTGCAGAAGATTCCATAGAGAACATCGGTACAACAATCAAAGAAAATGCAAAATGCAAAAAGATCCTAACTCAAAACATCCAGGAAATCCAGGACACAATGAGAAGACCAAACCTACGGATAATAGGAGTGGATGAGAATGAAGATTTTTCAACTCAAAGGACCAGCAAACATCTTCAACAAAATTATAGAAGAAAACTTCCCAAATCTAATGAAAGAGATGCCCATGAACATACAAGAAGCCTACAGAACTCCAAATAGACTAGACCAGAAAAGAAATATCTCCCAACACATAATAATCAGAACAACAAATGCACTAAATAAAGATAGAATACTAAAAGCAATAAGAGAAAAAGGCCAAGTAGCATATAAAGGCAAGCCTATCAGAATTACACCAGATTTTTCACCAGAGACTATGAAAGCCAGAAGATCCTGGACAGATGTTATACAGACACTAAAAGAACACAAATTCCAGCCCAGGCTACTATACCCAGCCAAACTCTCAATTAACATAGATGGAGAAACCAAAGTATTCCACGACAAAACCAAATACACGCATTATCTTTCCACAAATCCAGCCCTTCAAAGGATAATAACAGAAAAAAAACCAATACAAGGACAGGAACCACGCCCTAGAAAAAACAAGAAGGTAATCCCTCAACAAACCTAAAAGAAGACAGCCATAAGAACAGAATGCCGGACACTCGCCAGCTACCCACAACACCCGCCACAGGATCTTAAGACTTCTGGTGAGTGGAGCACAGCTTCTGCTCCAGTCCAATCACGCGGGACCTGAGACTGCTCTGGTTGGGGAGAGAGAAATCCGGCCTACATAGGGCCACAACCCTCTTCCGGTCAGAAAAGCACCGGGGCAGCTGGGGCGCAGGGTCGGCTGACACTCGCCAGCTACCCACAACACCCGCCACAGGATCTTAAGACTTGTGGAGAGTGGAACACAGCTTCTGCTCCAATCCAATTGCGCGCGGGACCTGAGACTGCATTATTTAGGGAAGCAGAAACCGGCCTGAGTAGGGCCACAGGCCTCATCCGGCCGGATCAGCACCGGGGTAGCTGGAGCGCAGGGTTGCCTGACACCCGCCAGCTACCCACGACCCCCGCCACAGGATTTTGGGACTGCTGGTGAGTGGAACACAGCTTCTGCTCCAGTCCAATCACGCGGGACCTGAGACTGCTCTGGTTGGGGAGAGAGAAATCCGGCCTACATAGGGCCACAAGCCTCTTCCAGTCAGAAAAGCACCGGGGCAGCTGGGGCGCAGGGTCGGCTGACACTCGCCAGCTACCCACATAACCGCCACAGGATCTTAAGACTTCTGGAGAGTGGAACACAGCTTCTGCTCCAATCCAATTGCGCTTGGGACCTGAGACTGCATTATTTAGGGAAGCAGAAACCGGCCTGAGTAGGGCCACAGGCCTCATCCAGCCGGATCAGCGCCGGGGTAGCTGGAGCCCAGGGTTGCCTGACACCTGCCAGCTACCCACGACCCCCGCCACAGAATTTTGGGACTGCTGGTGAGTGGAACACAGCTTCTGCTCCAGTCCTATCACGCGGGACCTGAGACTGCTCTGGTTGGGGAGAGAGAAATCCGGCCTACATAGGGCCACAAGCCTCTTCCAGTCAGAAAAGCACTGGGGCAGCTGGGGCGCAGGGTCGGCTGACGCTCGCCAGCTACCCACAACACCCGCCACAGGATCTTAAGACTTCTGGTGAGTGGAGCACAGCTTCTGCTCCAATCCAATTGTGCGCGGGACCTGAGACTACATTATTTAGGGAAGCAGAAACCGGCCTGAGTAGGGCCACAGGCCTCATCCGGCCGGATCAGTGCTGGGGTAGCTGGAGCGCAGGGTTGCCTGACACCCGCCAGCTACCCACGACCCCCGCCGCAGGATTTTGGGACTGCTGGTGAGTGGAACACAGCTTCTGCTCCAGTCCAATCACACGGGACCTGAGACTGCTCTGGTTGGGGAGAGAGAAATCCGGCCTACATAGAACCACAAGCCTCTTCCGGTCAGAAAAGCACCGGGGCAGCTGGGGCGCAGGGTCGGTTGACACTCGCCAGCTACCCACAACACCCGCCACAGGATCTTAAGACTTCTGGAGAGTGGAACACAGCTTCTGCTCCAATCCAATTGTGCGCGGGACCTGAGACTGCATTATTTAGGGAAGCAGAAACCGGCCTGAGTAGGGCCACAGGCCTCATTCAGCCGGATCAGCGCCGGGGTAGCTGGAGCGCAGGGTTGCCTGACACCTGCCAGCTACCCACGACCCCCGCCGCAGGATTTTGGGACTGCTGGTGAGTGGAACACAGCTTCTGCTCCAGTCAAATCATGCGGGACCTGAGACTGCTCTGGTTGGGGAGAGAGAAATCCGGCCTACATAGGGCCACAAGCCTCTGGTCAAAAAGCACCGGGGCAGCTGGGGCGCAGGGTCAGCTGACACTCGCCAGCTACCCACAACACCCGCCACAGGATCTTAAGACTTCTGGTGAGTGAAGCACAGCTTCTGCTCCAATCCAATTGCGCGCGGGACCTGAGACTGCATTAGTTAGGGAAGCAGAAACCAGCCTGAGTAGGGCCACAGGCCTCATCCGGCCGGATCAGCACCGGGGTAGCTGGAGCGCAGGGTTGCCTGACACCCGCAAGCTACCCACGACCCCCGCCGCAGGATTTTGGGACTGCTGGTGAGTGGAACACAGCTTCTGCTCCAGTCCAATCACGCGGGACCTGAGACTGCTCTGGTTGGGGAGAGGGAAATCCGGCCTACATAGGGCCACAAGCCTCTTCCAGTCAGAAAAGCACCGGGGCAGCTGGGGCGCAGGGTCGGCTGACACTCGCCAGCTACCCACAACACCCGCCACAGGATCTTAAGACTTCTGGTGAGTGGAGCACAGCTTCTGCTCCAATCCAATTGCGCTTGGGACCTGAGACTGCATTAGTTAGGGAAGCAGAAACCGGCCTGAGTAGGGCCACAGGCCTCATCCGGCCGGATCAGTGCTGGGGTAGCTGGAGCGCAGGGTTGCCTGACACCCGCCAGCTACCCACGACCCCCGCCGCAGGATTTTGGGACTGCTGGTGAGTGGAACACAGCTTCTGCTCCAGTCCAATCACGCGGGACCTGAGACTGCTCTGGTTGGGGAGAGAGAAATCCGGCCTACATAGGGCCACAACCCTCTTCCGGTCAGAAAAGCACCGGGGCAGCTGGGGCGCAGGGTCGGCTGACACTCGCCAGCTACCCACAACACCCGCCACAGGATCTTAAGACTTGTGGAGAGTGGAACACAGCTTCTGCTCCAATCCAATTGCGCGCGGGACCTGAGACTGCATTATTTAGGGAAGCAGAAACCGGCCTGAGTAGGGCCACAGGCCTCATCCAGCCGGATCAGCGCCAGGGTAGCTGGAGCCCAGGGTTGCCTGACACCTGCCAGCTACCCACGACCCCCGCCGCAGGATTTTGGGACTGCTGGTGAGTGGAACACAGCTTCTGCTCCAGTCCAATCACGCGGGACCTGAGACTGCTCTGGTTGGGGAGAGAGAAATCCGGCCTACATAGGGCCACAAGCCTCCTCCGGTCAGAAAAGCACCGGGGCAGCTGGGGCGCAGGGTCAGCTGACACTTGCCAGCTACCCACAACACCCGCCACAGGATCTTAAGACTTCTGGTGAGTGGAGCACAGCTTCTGCTCCAATCCAATTGCGCTTGGGACCTGAGACTGCATTAGTTAGGGAAGCAGAAACCGGCCTGAGTAGGGCCACAGGCCTCATCCGGCCGGATCAGTGCTGGGGTAGCTGGAGCGCAGGGTTGCCTGACACCCGCCAGCTACCCACGACCCCCGCCGCAGGATTTTGGGACTGCTGGTGAGTGGAACACAGCTTCTGCTCCAGTCCAATCACGCGGGACCTGAGACTGCTCTGGTTGGGGAGAGAGAAATCCGGCCTACATAGAACCACAAGCCTTTTCCGGTCAGAAAAGCACAGGGGCAGCTGGGGCGCAGGGTCGGTTGACACTCGCCAGCTACCCACAACACCCGCCACAGGATCTTAAGACTTCTGGTGAGTGGAGCACAGCTTCTGCTCCAATCCAATTGAGCTTGGGACCTGAGACTGCATTAGTTAGGGAAGCAGAAACCGGCCTGAGTAGGGCCACAGGCCTCATCCGGCTGGATCAGCACCAGGGTAGCTGGAGCGCAGGGTTGCCTGACACCCGCCAGCTACCCACGACCCCCGCCGCAGGATTTAGAGACTGCTGGTGAGTGGAACACAGCTTCTGCTCCAATCTTTAAACAGTGACAATGATAACAACTAACCCCAGAGATTACCAGATGGCGAAAGGTAAACGTAATAATCTTACTAACAGAAACCAAGATCACTCACCATCATCAGAACCCAGCACCCCCACTTCGCCCAGTCCAGGGCACCCCAACACACTGGAAAAGCTAGACACGGATCTAAAAGCATATCTCCTGATGATGGTAGAGGACTTCAAGAAGGACTTTAATAACACACTTAAAGAAATACAGGAGAACACTGCTAAACAGGCAGAAGACACTAAAGAGGAAGCACAAAAATCCCTTAAAGAATTGCAGGAGAACACTGCTAAAGAGTTACAAATCCTTAAAGAAAAACAGGATAACATAATCAAACAGGTAGAAGTCCTTACAGAAAAACAGGAAAACACATCCAAACAGATGATGGAAATGAACAAAACCATACTAGACCTAAAAAGGGAAGTAGACACAATAAAGAAAACCCAAAATGAGGCAACACTGGAGATAGAAACCCTAGGAAAGAAATCTGGAACCATAGATACGAGCATCAGCAACAGAATACAAGAGATGGAAAAGAGAATCTCAGGTGCAGAAGATTCCATAGAGAACATCAGCACAACAATCAAGGAAAATGTAAAATGCAAAAAGATCCTAACTCAAAACATCCAAGAAATACAGGACACAATGAGAAGACCAAACCTACGGATAATAGGAGTGGATGAGAACGAAGATTTTCAACTCAAAAGACCAGCAAACATCTTCAACAAAATTATAGAAGAAAACTTCCCAAATCTAAAGAAAGAGATGCCCATGAACATACAAGAAGCCTACAGAACTCCAAATAGACTGGACCAGAAAAGAAATACCTCCCGACACATAATAATCAGAACAACAAATGCACTAAATAAAGATAGAATACTAAAAGCAGTAAGAGAAAAAGGCCAAGTAACATATAAAGGCAAGCCTATCAGAATTACACCAGATTTTTCACCAGAGACTATGAAAGCCAGAAGATCCTGGACAGATGTTATACAGACACTAAAAGAACACAAATTCCAGCCCAGGCTACTATACCCAGCCAAACTCTCAATTAACATAGATGGAGAAACCAAAGTATTCCACGACAAAACCAAATTCACACATTATCTCTCCACGAATCCAGCCCTTCAAAGGATAATAACAGAAAAAAACCAATACAAGGACAGGAACCACAAGAAGCCCTAGAAACAACAAGAAGGTAATCCCTCAACAAACCTAAAAGAAGACAGCCACAAGAACAAAATGCCAACTTTAACAACAAAAATAACAGGAAACAACAATTACTTTTCCTTAATATCTCTTAATATCAATGGACTCAACTCCCCGATAAAAAGACATAGACTAACAAACTGGCTACACAAATAAGACCCAACATTTTGCTGCTTACAGGAAACTCATCTCAGAGAAAAGGATAGACACTACCTCAGAATGAAAGGCTGGAAAACAATTTTCCAAGCAAATGGCATGAAGAAACAAGCTGGAGTAGCCATTCTAATATCTGATAAGATTGACTTCCAACCCAAAGTCATTAAAAAAGACAGGGAGGGACACTTCATACTCATCAAAGGTAAAATCCTCCAAGAGGAACTATCAATCCTGAATATCTATGCTCCAAATACAAAGGCAGCCACATTCATTAAAGAAACTTTAGTAAATCTCAAAGCACACATTGCACCTCATACAATAATAGTGGGAGACTTCAACACACCACTTTCAGCAATGGACAGATCATGGAAACAGAAACTAAACAGGGACACAGAGAAACTAAGAGAAATTATGAATCAAATGGATCTGGCAGATATCTACAGAACATTCTATCCTAAAACAAAAGGATATACCTTCTTCTCAGCACCTCATGGTACCTTCTCCAAAATTGACCACATAATTGGTCACAAAACAGGCCTCAACAGATACAAAAATATTGAAATTGTCCCATGCATCCTATCAGATCACCATGGACTAAGGCTGATCTTCAATAACAAAATAAATAATAGAAAGCCAACCTTCACGTGGAAACTGAACAACACTCTTCTCAATGATATCTTGGTCAAGGAAGGAATAAAGAAAGAAATTAAGGACTTTTTAGAGTTCAATGAAAATGAAGCCACAACATACCCAAACTTATGGGACGCAATGAAAGCATTTCTAAGAGGAAAACTCATAGCTCTGAGTGCCTCCAAAAGGAAACTAGAGAGAGCACACATTAGCAGTTTGACAACACACCTAAAAGCACTAGAACAAAAGGAAGCAAATTCACCCAAGAGGAGTAGACAACAGGAAATAATCAAACTCAGGGGCGAAATCAACCAAGTGGAAACAAGAAAAACTATTCAAAGAATCAACCAATCAAGGAGCTGGTTCTTTGAGAAAATCAACAAGATAGATAAACCCTTAGCCAGACTCACTAGAGGGCACAGGGAAAGCATCCTAATTAACAAAATCAGAAATGAAAAAGGAGACATAACAACAGATCCTGAAGACATCCAAAACACCATCAGATCCTTCTACCAAAGGCTATACTCAACAAAACTGGAGAACCTGGATGAAATGGAGAAGTTCCTAGACAGATACCAGGTACCAAAGTTGAATCAAGATCAGGTTAATGATCTAAACAGCCCTATATCCCCCAAAGAAATAGAAGCAGTCATTAATAGTCTCGCAACTAAAAAAAGCCCAGGACCAGATGGGTTTAGTGCAGAGTTCTATCAGACCTTCAAAGAAGATCTAATCCCAGTTCTTCACAAACTATTCCACAAAATAGAAACAGAAGGTACTCTACCCAACTCATTCTATGAAGCCACAATTACTCTGATACCTAAACCACAAAAAGAACCAACAAAGATAGAAAACTTCAGACCAATATCCCTTATGAATATTGATGCAAAAATCCTCAATAAAGTTCTTGCTAACCGAATCCAAGACACATCAAAACAATCATCCATCCTGACCAAGTAGGTTTCATCCCAGGGATGCAGGGATGGTTCAATATACAGAAATCCATCAACGTAATCCAGTATATAAACAAACTCAAATACAAAAACCACATGGTCATCTCGTTAGATGCGGAAAAAGCATTTGACAAGATCCAACACCCATTCATGATAAAAGTCTTGGAAAGATCAGGAATTCAAGGCCCATACCTAAACATGATAAAAGCAATCTACAGCAAACCAGTAGCCAACATCAAAGTAAATGGTCAGAAGCTTGAAGCAATCCCTCTAAAATCAGGGACTACACAAGGCTGTCCACTTTCTCCATACCTATTCAACATTGTACTTGAAGTCCTAGCCAGAGCAATTCGACAACAAAAGGAGATCAAAGGGATACAAATTGGAAAAGATGAAGTCAAAATATCACTTTTTGCAGATGATATGATAGTATATATAAGTGACCCTAAAAATTCCACCAGAGAACTCCTAAGCCTGATAAACAGCTTCGGTGAAATAGCTGGATATAAAATTAACTCAAACAAATCAATGGCCTTTCTCTACACAAAGAATAAACAGGCTGAGAAAGAAATTAGGGAAACAACACCCTTCTCAATAGTCACAAATAATATAAAATATCTTGGCATGACTGTAACTAAGGAAGTGAAAGATCTGTATAATAAAAATTTCAAGTCTCTGAAGAAAGAAATTATAGAAGATCTCAGAAGATGGAAAGATCTCCCATGCTCATGGATTGGCAGGATCAACATTGTAAAAATGGCTATCTTGCCAAAAGCAATCTACAGATTCAATGCAATCCCCATCAAAATTCCAAATCAATTCTTCAACGAATTAGAAAGTGCAATCTGCAAATTCATCTGGAATAACAAAAAACCTAGGATAGCAAAAACTCTTCTTAAGGATAAAAGAACCTCTGGTGGAATCACCATTCCGGACCTAAAGCTCTACTACAGAGCAATTGTGATAAAAACTGCATGGTACTGGTATAGTGACAGACAAATAGACCAATGGAATAGAATTGAAGACCCAGAAATGAACCCACACACCTATGGTCACTTGATCTTCGACAAGGGAGCTAAAAACATCCAGTGGAAGAAAGACAGCATTTTCAACAAATGGTGCTGGCACAACTGGTTGTTAACATGTAGAAGAATGTGAATCGATCCATTCCTATCTCCTTGTACTAAGGTCAAGTCTAAGTGAATCAAGGAACTTCACATAAAACCAGAGACACTGAAACTTATAGAGGAGAAAGTGGGGAAAAGCCTTGAAGATATGGGCACAGGGGAAAAATTCCTGAATAGAACAGTAATGGCTTGTGCTGTAAGATCGAGAATTGACAAGTGGGACCTCATGAAACTACAAAGCTTCTGCAAGGCTAAAGACACCATCAATAAGACAAAAAAACCACCAACAGATTGGGAAAGGATCTTCACCTATCCTAAATCAGATAAGGGACTAATATCCAATATATATAAAGAACTCAAGAAGGTGGACTCCAGAAAGTCAAATAACCCCATTAAAAAATGGGGCTCAGAACTGAACAAAGAATTCTCACCTGAGGAATACTGAATGGCAGAGAAACACCTGAAAAAACGTTCAACATCCCTAATCATCAGGGAAATGCAAATCAAAACAACCCTGAGATTCCACCTCACACCAGTCAGAATGGCTAAGATCAAAAATTCAGGTGACAGCAGATGCTGGCGAGGATGTGGAGAAAGAGGAACACTCCTCCATTGTTGGTGGGATTGCAAGCTTGTACAACCACTCTGGAAATCAGTCTGGCAGTTCCTCAGAAAATTGGACCTAGTACTACCGGAGGATCCAGCAATACCTCTCCTGGGCATATATCCAGAAGATGTCCCAACCGGTAAGAAGGACACATGCTCCACTATGTTCATAGCAGCCCTATTTATAATAGCCAGAAGCTGGAAAGAACCCAGATGTCCCTCAACAGAGGAATGGATACAGAAATTATGGAACATTTACACAATGGAGTACTACTCAGCTATTAAAAAGAATGAATTTATGAAATTCCTAGCCAAATGGATGGACCTGGAGGGCATCATCTTGAGTGAAGTAACACAATCACAAAAGAACTCACACAATATGTATTCATTGATAAGTGGATATTAGCCCAAAACTTAGGATACCCAAGATATAAGATACAATTTGATAAACGCATGAAACTCAAGAAGAATGAAGACCAAAATGTGGACACTGTGCACCTTCTTAGAATTGGGAACAAAACACCCAGGGAAGGAGTTACAGAGACAAAGTTTGGAGCTGTGATGAAAGGATGGACCATTTAGAGACTGCCGTATCCAGGGATCCGTCCCATAATCAGCTTCTAAACGCTGACACCATTGCATACACTAGCAAGATTTTGCTGAAAGGACCCAAATATAGCTGTCTCTTGTGAGACGATGCCGGGGCCTAGCAAACACAGGAGTGGATGTTCACAGTCAGCTATTGGATGTATCACAGGGCTCCCAATGGAAAAGCTAGAGAAAGTACCTAAGGAGCTAAAGGGATCTGCAACCCTATTGTCGGAACAACATGATGTACTAACCAGAACCCCGGAGCTCTTGTCTCTAGCTGCATATGTATCGAAAGATGGCCTAGTCGACCATCAATGGAACGAGAGGCCCATTGGACTTGCAAACTTTATATGCCCCAATATAGGGGAATGCCAGGGCCAAAAGAATGGGAATGGGTGGGTAGGGAAGTGGGGGGCGCTATGGGGGACTTTTGGGATAGCATTGGAAATGTAATTGAGGAAAATATGTAATAAATATATTAAAAATCAAAAAAAAAGAACTGAATGCCAACTTTAACAACAAAAATAACAGGAAGCAACAATTACTTTTCCTTAATATCTCTTAATATCAATGGACTCAACTCCCCGATAAAAAGACATAGACTAACAAACTGGCTACACACACAAGACCCATCATTTTGCTGCTTACAGGAAACTCATCTCAGAGAAAAAGATAGACACTACCTCAGAATGAAAGGCTGGAAAACAATTTTCCAAGCAAATGGTATGAAGAAACAAGCTGGAGTAGCCATTCTAATATCTGATAAGATTGACTTCCAACCCAAAGTTTTCAAAAAAGACAGGGAGGTGTACTTCATACTCATCAAAGGTAAAATCCTCCAAGAGGAACTATCAATTCTGAATATCTATGCTCCAAATACAAAGGCAACCACATTAATTAAAGAAACTTAAGTAGAGCTCAAAGCACACATTGCACCTCACACAATAATAGTGGGAGACTTCAACACACCACTTTTACCGATGGACCGATCATGGAAACAGAAACTAAACAGGGACACAGTGAAACTAACAGAAGTTATGAATCAAATGGATCTGGCAGATATCTACAGAACATTCTATCCTAAAACAAAAGGATATAACTTCTTCTCAGCACCTCATGGTACCTTCTCCAAAATTGACCACATAATTGGTCACAAAACAGGCCTCAACAGATACAAAAATATTGAAATTGTCCCATGCATCCTATCATATCACCATGGACTAAGGCTGATCTTCAATAACAAAATAAATAATAGAAAGCCAACCTTCACGTGGAAACTGAACAACACTCTTCTCAATGATACCTTGGTCAAGGAAGGAATAAAGAAAGAAATTAAGGACTTTTTAGAGTTCAATGAAAATGAAGCCACAACATACCCAAACTTGTGGGACGCAATGAAAGCATTTCTAAGAGGAAAACTCATAGCATGAGTGCCTCCAAAAAGAAACTAGAGAGAGCACACATTAGCAGCTTGACAACACACCTAAAAGCGCTAGAACAAAAGGAAGCAAATTCACCCAAAGGAGTAGACGGTAGGAACTAATCAAAATCAGGGGTGAAATCAACCAAGTGGAAACAAGAAGAACTATTCAAAGAATCAACCAATCAAGGAGCTGGTTCTTTTAGAAAATCAACAAGATAGATAAACCCTTAGCTAGACTCACTAGAGGGCACAGGGAAAGCATTTTAATTAACAAAATCAGAAATGAAAAGGAGACATAACAACAGATCCTGAAGACATCCAAAACACCATCAGATCCTTCTACAAAAGGCTATACTCAACAAAACTGGAGAACCTTGATGAAATGGAGAAGTTTCTAGACAGATACCAGGTAACAAAGTTGAATCAAGATCAGGTTAATGATCTAAACAGCCCTATATCCCCCAAAGAAATAGAAGCAGTCATTAATAGTTTCCCAACCAAAAAAAGCCCATAACCAGATGGGTTTAGTGCAGAGTTCTATCAGACCTTCAAAGAAGATCTAATCCCAGTTCTTCACAAACTATTCCACAAAATAGAAACAGAAGGTACTCTACCCATCTCATTCTATGAAGCCGCAATTACTCTGATACCTAAACCACAAAAAAACCCATCAAAGATAGAAAACTTCAGACCAATATCCCTTATGAATATTGATGCAAAAATCCTCAATAAAGTTCTTGCTAACCAAATCCAAGAACACATCAAAACAATCATCCATCCTGACCAAGTAGGTTTCATCCCAGGGATGCAGGGATTGTTCAATATATGGAAATCCATCAACGTAATCCAGTATATAAACAAACTCAAAGACAAAAACCACATGATCATTTCCTTAGATGCGGAAAAAGCATTTGACAAGATCCAACACCCATTCATGATAAAAGTCTTGGAAAGATCAGGAATTTAAGGCCCATACCTAAACATGATAAAAGCAATCTACAGCAAACTAGTAGCCAACATCAAAGTAAATGGTCAGAAGCTTGAAGCAATCCCTCTAAAATCAGGGACTAGACAAGGCTGTCCACTTTCTCCATACCTATTCAACATTGTACTTGAAGTCCTAGCCAGAGCAATTCGACAACAATAGGAGATCAAAGGGATACAAATTGGAAAAGATGAAGTCAAAATATCACTTTTTGCAGATGATATGATAGTATATATAAGTGACCCTAAAATTCCACCAGAGAACTCCTAAACCTGATAAACAGCTTCGGTGAAGTAGCTGGATATAAAATTAACTCAAACAAATCAATGGCCTTTCTCTACACAAAGAATAAACAGGCTGAGAAAGAAATTAGGGAAACAACACCCTTCTCAATAGTCACAAATAATATAAAATATCTTGGCGTGACTGTAACTAAGGAAGTGAAAGATCTGTATAATAAAAACTTCAAGTCTCTGAAGAAAGAAATTATAGAAGATCTCAGAAGATGGAAAGATCTCCCATGCTCATGGATTGGCAGGATCAACATTGTAAAAATGGCTATCTTGCCAAAAGCAATCTATAGATTCAATGCAATCCCCATCAAAATTCCAACTCAATTCTTCAACGAATTAGAAAGGGCAATCTGCAAATTCATCTGGAATAACAAAAAACCTAGGATATCAAAATTCTTTTCAAGGATAAAAGAACCTCTGGTGGAATCACCATGCCAGACCTAGATCTTTACTACAGAGCAATTGTGATAAAAAAAACTGCATGGTACTGATATAGTGACAGACAAGTAGACCAATGGAATAGAATTGAAGACCCAGAAATGAACCCACACACCTATGGTCACTTGATCTTCGACAAGGGAGCTAAAACCATCCAATGGAAGTAAGACAGCATTTTCAACAATTGGTCCTGGTACAACTGGTTGTTATCATGTACAAGAATGCGAATCGATCCATTCCTATCTCCTTGTACTAAGGTCAAGTCTAAGTGGATCAAGAAACTTCACATAAAACCAGAGACACTGAAACTTATAGAGGAGAAAGTGGGGAAAAGCCTTGAAGATATGGGCACAGGGGAAAAAATTCTTGAATAGAACAGCAAGGGCTTGTGCTGTAAGATCGAGAATTGACAAGTGGGACCTCATGAAACTGCAAAGCTTCTGCAAGGCAAAAGACACCATCAATAAGACAAAAAAAAAAAAACATCAACAGAGTGGGAAAGGATCTTTACCTATCCTAAATCAGATAAGGGACTAATATCCAATATATATATAAAGAACTCAAGAAGGTAGACTCCAGAAAATCAAATAACCTCATTAAAAAATGGGTCTCAGAACTGAACAAAGAATTCTCACCTGAGGAATACCGAATGGCAGAGAAGCACCTGAAAAAATGTTCAACATCCTTAATCATCAGGGAAATGCAAATCAAAACAACCCTGAGATTCCACCTCACACCAGTCAGAATGGCTAAGATCAAAAATTCAGGTGACAGCAGATGCTGGCGAGGATGTGGAGAAAGAGGAACACTCCTCCATTGTTGGTGGGATTGCAAGCTTGTACAACCACTCTGGAAATCAGTCTGGCGGTTCCTCAGAAAATTGGACATAGTACTACTGGAGGATCCAGCAATACCTCTCCTGGGCATATATCCAGAAGATGTCCCAACCGGTAAGAAGGACACATGCTCCACTATGTTCATAGCAGCCTTATTTATAATAGCCAGAAGCTGGAATGAACCCAGATGCCCCTCAACAGAGGAATGGATACAGAAATTATGGTACATTTACACAATGGAGTACTACTCAGCTATTAAAAAGAATGAATTTATGAAATTCCTAGACAAATGGATGGACCTGGAGGGCATCATCTTGAGTGAGGTAACACAATCACAAAGGAACTCACACAATATGTATTCACTGATAAGTGGATATTAGCCCAAAACTTAGGATACCCAAGATATAAGATACAATTTGCTAAATGCATGAAACTCAAGAAGAATGAAGACCAAAGTGTGGACACTATGCCCCTTCTTAGAATTGGGAACAAAACACCCAGGGAAGGAGTTACAGAGACAAAGTTTGGAGCTGTGATGAAAGAATGGAACATCTAGAGACTGCCATATCCATGGGTCCATCCCATAATCAGCTTCCAAACGCTGACACCATTGCATACACTTGCAAGATTTTGCTGAAAGGACCCAGATATAGTGGTCTCTTGTGAGACTTTGCAGGGGCCTAGCAAACACAGAAGTGGATGCTCACAGTCAGCTATTGGATGGATCACATGGCTCCCAATGGAGAAGCTAGAGAAAGTACCCAAGGAGTTAAAGGGATCTGCAACCCTATAGGGGGAACAACATGATGAACTAACCAGTACCCTGGAGCTCTTGTCTCTAGCTGCATATGTATCGAAAGATGGCCTAGTCGGCCATCACTGGAAAGAGAGGCCCATTGGACTTGCAAACTTTATATGCCCCAATACAGGGGAATGTCACTGCCAAAAGAATGGGAATGGGTGGGTAGGGAAGTGGGTGGAGGTATGGGGGACTTTTGGGATAGCATTGGAAATGTAATTGAGGAAAATACGTAATAAAAAAATATTAAAAAAAAAAACATCTATGGCCTTCATGACACAATAGCCCTCCAGGTGTAGTTGCTGCATGCATACCTTGGTGTCAATCAACAGCTCTCTAATTGGACTTATGACCCTGCTCAATAGGAGGAAGGCCATGCCTGACACTGGAAGCCTCAACTATACTAAATGCTAGTGGTAATTTGCTATTGGTGAAGAATGTGCAAAGATCAATTCCCTAATCCATCCTAATTCCTAATAACAGTCTATAACATTTGTCTTAATTTTCTTACAGAGGGAGACTACTACAGAAAACCAAAATCAAAATGCAGAGTTGTGGAGCTCAGTCCTGGTGCACACAACTACATAACATTTCCACACTTAAGGGCCATGGCACATTAGTAACATAAGAAACTACACCCATGTATTTTCACCAACATGTCCACCCACATGTGAGCTGAGCAAGGATGGCACCAACCTTCATTCTTGAGACTTGATCTCTTGGCATTCTCAACTGATAATTCATTGAAAACATAAATTTTTTTCAAACATATATTTTACACTCAGATTCCATAACACGACTAATGCCTTCTAGAAAAATATTAATTTCTTTCTGGTGCTGACTTTGGAGAAGGACATAATGCTCTTGTCTCCATTTTTAGTAAGCTTGTAGTTAAATATACTTCATGAAATGTTTTATTAAGATGCAGTAAGTATAGGGTAGTATTCAAAAGGATTTTGATTTGACTCTATTAGTTAATCCCCTAGGAATCTGGTTTCCATTTTTTAAAATACAGTAGACAATAATATGTGTGTCATAAAATCATTAACTATTCAAATGGGAGTTTTTATATACAGTCTTTTTCAATGACCCTATCCCAATATGAGTAAAGTTTTCCTCCACACTTCTCCCCCTTCCCTCTCTATGACTGCATTCTGCAGATGTTGTCTTCTTATATTGCCAGTCACCTTCCACCAGCATGACAAGGAGTCCTACAATCTCAGTCATTACATGCTAAGTTTCCTGAGAACACAAACCATATCTTGCTCATGTTGTTCACAGAGCAAATAGCAGTGGCTTATTATCATATCAATAATTAATGTTTACTAAAATGTCATTGATTTTTGAATCAACTTTCACTTACTGACTTTACCAGAAGTTATTTATCTTCTCATTTGTGCATTTGTGGTCACATAATTTATCTTCTACCCAAAGTGTTGGCCTTAGACATCCTTTGAGTCATTCATTAATTTACTCATTCACCTTACATTCTCTTGAGATATGGAAAAAGATTGCCTATCAGGAAAGCCTTGCCTGCTCATGGATTACTTATGCTATGATTCATCTTCAAGATTCTGATCAATTTGAGTACAATTGTACAGCTTCCTGTGTGCTCTTTGTTGTGAAGAAAAAAACAAACGTAATGTTCCAAAACTGACGCAGGTACAGATGATAATCAATGCAAAAGCCCACACAAGAGAGCAGCTTAGTCACCATATCGTTCTCCAACAGAATTAATGTTAAATGTTGAAGTTTTCAGAAATAGGAACTTTTAATATAGTATAGGTGGCGGTAAGGAAGTCTTTTTATTCTCTCTCTCTCTCTCTCTCTCTCTCTCTCTCTCTCTCTCTCTCTCTCTCTCTCTCTCTCTCTCTCTCTCTCCTTCTTCCTGTCTCTGTCCCTCTTCCTCTCTTTGTCTCTCTTCTCTTCTCTTCTCTTCTCTTCTCTTCTCTTCTCTTCTCTTCTCTTCTCTTCTCTTCTCTTCTCTTCTCTTCTCTTCTCTTCTCTTCTCCCCTCCCCTCCCCTCCCCTCCCCTCCCCTCCCCTCCCCTCCCCTCCCCTCCCCTCCCCTCCCCTCCCCTCCCCTCCCCTCCCCTCCCCTCTCCTTTCCTTTCCTCTTCTCTTCCTTCCATTCATTTCCTTCTGTAACCCATACAATCAAAGTCTCCCATGTATTTTTAGTCATGTAGGAACTCCTCCTGCCTCTCCCCTCCATGAGCCTTCTGCAGTCATCCAGCAGTACATTACTAAAGAAAAGTTATTTTCTTTAAAAACGCCATTCCTTTTCTGCCTCTACTTTTGCTCAATGTCTTCACCAAGGCCCATGTTATTCTGTGCTTTCCCTTGTGGCCCAAGTGGCCTTCCTCCTTTCCCAGATTCAGTGGCAATTTCCTCATTCACATTTGTCATGTACTACTCACAACCAAAATATATGCATTCATGTAAATAGGCTTTGCTGGGAGGGCATGTACATGCACAAGTGAGTGATTCCTTGCTTTATAATCCTTAACTGAGACCAAAGCACAGAGTCAGGGTAAAATGTTTTTAGGGAAAGCACACAGAAGGGGCCTGGAAATGTAAGTCAAGTCGATTTCTCAGTAGATTCTTAAATATTTTGGTATAAAATTGTGAATTTGGTAAGTTTTTGAAATAGCAAAATGTAGAAATGATCTTGTTCGTTTTATCTTTTGTACAAATGTTTCTGGCTTCTTTTATTTGAAGACAGTGGCATGATGTGAAAATACATTAGTAAGCAAAAGCATTATTATATAGCTTTTTGTTGAAAAGTATAAATTATAAATTTGTATTTATAAAAACTAAGAATATATGTTTCAGGCAAAAGATAGTGTCCTTGTATATGGTAAATCAATAATGTATTTATTGGATAAAGTTTACTAAAGTATTTGGGAATGTTTTTAACTTTTCATTTAATTTTTCTTTATGGTTAAATATTTAACTATCTTACTTAACAACAATCAAATTCTGGTTTATGCATATAACGCATTGTTTTGGGATTTTTGTTGTTGTTGTTGTTGTTGTTGTTTGTTTGTTTGTTTTCTAATAATGTGCTTTACAAGCTGTGCATTTTGAATCTGAAGCTCTATTTCAGGTATGACCATGGTATTCAAGTAAATTTTCAAAGTAGAAATATTTAGCTTTACAAATAAACATTGTGACAAAGAGGCTATGAATCCTTCATCATTTTTGTGAGAATCTCACTTTTCCATAGTTCATATGTGATATATATTGTAGCCAATATTCAAACTGATACTCAAATAAATAAAAAAGATAACAGTCCTGTGTGTACCCAGCAAATGAGGCCAGAAGGCAGTGTGGTCTTAGAATTCAAATATCTTTCATTGGTGTCAGAACAAACAATAGTAAATGCCTAGAAAACAGGTCATATGTCTTTGAAAATACAGAAACACACAGGCAAACACCACATGTGAAGAACTCTTCTCTTTCAGGACAGCCTGGCTGGTCCTTGAGTAGTCATGGGATTTTGGCTCAGGCTGTTGGCAAATGAGCTTTGGAACATCCAATAAAACTTGAAGGAGAAGGGTAGCTAGGAAAAGAGAGAGCTACAGGGTGGGAACCCCAACATCTGCACAAAACATGAAAGAACTCTTGTAAGAGGTTTGGCTGAGCTGAATGTGTGTCCACAGGACTGGAGACAGCCTGTTAAAATTCACAGAGAAGAGCAGGGATCAAACACTGAAGAGTCCTAATAGATTTGGATTTGGGTGCTCTCATCCTCCATCCTTAAAGAGTATTGATAAATAAATCCACCTTCCCTTCTACATCCCAGAGTGAGCAGTCTGTGTAGTATAATCAATTTAAGCTTATCCCTGATTAGCTGACAAATAAATGAGTCTCAGACTATGATTATTTTGCTTCGCCAATTACTAGGGGGTAAAACCTAATCTACTCTTGTAACTGCTGGCCTAGCTACCTCCCCAGTGGTGTACCCCAGACAGTTGGTGTTTCTCCTGGCCATGTGCTCATGGTCCATCTCCTCTCATGGCAGCTTCCTTCTTCCTTCTTCTCTAACTAGATCACTCCAAACCTAGTAATTGGCTGTAGCCAGTTTTATGGAACCAATAGGTTTAAATCAAGGAACAAGGTTTGCACAACAAAACTTGTAAACATGAGAAGCCATTAGAAGGCCTAGACCATGCTCTATAGAATTTAGCATTACAACACGTAGCAGCAGACCAAACGTTAGCCTAGTCTGTATGAGAAAAGACACATTAGGAAGTAAAGATTCTTCAGGGGCTATCATCATTTTTCTCAGCTTGTCCAGGTAGCCAGGCAGTTGTTCCTATTGCCTAGGTCATATGATTAGTGTCAACTTGAGTATCATTGCTCACAATTGTGACTCTAGAGATGGACAAATACCTTCGTATTTTTATTAAGACTGACATAAAACTTAGAAACTAGGAAGGCCCTACCAGTAACACTGAAAGTAAGTTGTAAATAGCATCATGTCAGAAGTTCCTTACTACAAAATGATGTGATACACTCACTGGGGTCAGCATCGGAAAGCAATAAACTTCTGATTCAAGAAGAAGCACCAAAAAATTGGCAGACCCCAAAGAGACTATGCCTGACTAATCCTGATTTTAGAAAGCAGAAGAATGGTTGGATTTAATCTCCAGCAATTGCGTTAACTGCATAAATAGTAATTGAATAATCAGGGAAAACCGAGATTTATGGAAAGGGGTCATATTGGAGGTTTCCAGAGTAAGGGAAATGTAAAACCTAACTGATGACCTCATCATTCATGAAAGCTCATTTGTTATATATTTCAATCATGTAATTCAAACACATTATCAATAAAGTTTCTATAATAAAATTCCACATGGTTGGTTAATTTATTAGCAACTATTTTGTGTTCAAGAGGTGTACAGTCTATCTTCTGTTTTTATCATGGTTACAATTTAGCTAGAAAGTATGCTTTAAAGTGCCAAATCAATTAGTAGAATATATACATAAAATGTTTTCTAAGAATAATACTTCAAAATGTTATAATCAACTGTCATATGTAGGATTTCTAGGATGATAGGATTCAAAATCTGAAATTCATGTAGTTTAATAATTAATGTTTGAAAAGAAATGAATATAATTTTCTTCACTCTGTCAGTTAAGAGAGCCCAGAAGAAATTCCACCTCTGAAAATAACACTCAGCTGTTAGCCAGCTGTGGCAATGTATGCCTGCTATGCCAGCTTCTTTGAAGGCTTAGGGAGTAAGATGGCAAGAACAAACCCCGTCTGGAAAAGACAGTCACTTCAAGTTCAGTGCAGGCAACTAAATGAAGCAGTGTGTCAAAACTAAAACAACATCCAGCAGTTAAAGGGGACTAGCTAAATAAGACCTGCACAGTGACATCAGCAGCTGACACCATTGCACGAATGGTAGGAATCTCATAAGGTTCCATCCCCAGGTGAAGACCTATAGCTAATTAGTGTTTTCTTACAAAGAGGCAATCTTCTTTAGGGGAGAGTTCCATGAGAGGTCATCTAAGTCTAAGTAGCTATTCATAAACACATATACATAAGAGCAACACTAAATGAATGGAGCAGGTTGAATTTGTTCATTCATATGAAGGTAGTTCAGTAGATATAAAAGATAGAAAAAAGACAGATAGAAGAATAGATAAATAGATAGATGAATAGATAAATAGATAGATAGATTGGTAGATTAAAGCAGAGGTCATGACATTGAGAAAGAGGAGACATGAGAGAAGTAGACAAGGTGAGTATGAGACAGATATGGTATAATAATCGTGTATAAAATTTTCTAAAACAATAAGAAAGTAAATATTTAAAGGGAGTGTGACATTGATTATGTAGCTCATCAAGAAAAGACTTTGCTAACATGTAGTTACCCAGGTGTCCCCCATGCCCTGGAAGGCTTTGCCAGAGCATCTGGGGGAGCCATCTTGGTTCCCAGATTCCTTCAATACTAGTCTGCACAGGGGAGAGTGTGGACTACAGAAGCTAACAGCTTCTGGGACAGGTGGGTGCCACAGAGCTTCTGAGGCAGAATGCCTTTCATGCACCAGACATCCGGACACCTTCCCTGCCAAAGGAGAGGTGTCCTCTCCGCCCGGGAAGAGATTTACCACAGCACCTGGAGGAGACATCTTGGTTCTCAGATCCCACCAAGACAAGTCTGCACAGGTGAGAGTGTGGACTACAGGAGTTACAAAGATTCTGGGACAAGTCCTGTTTCCAGTCTTCATCTTCTGTCAGGAGGCAGGTCTGAACGCCAGATATCTGTCCACCTTCCCTGCAAGAGGAGAGCTTGCCTGCAGAGAGTGCTCTAACCACAGAAACTCAGGAGAGATCTAGTCTCCCAGGTCTGCTGATAGAGGCTAAGAGAATCACAAGAGGAACAAGCTCTAACCAGAGAAAACTATAATAACTAACTCCAGAAATTATCAGATGGCAAAAGGCAAACGTTAGAATCTTATTAACAAAATCAAAACCACTCACCATCTTCAGAATGCAGCACTCCCACCTCGCCCAGTCCTGGGCACCCCAACACACCTGAAAACCTAGAACCAGATTTAAAAGCATATCTCATGATGATGGTAGAGGACTTTAATAACTCACTTAAAGAAATACAGGAGAATGCTGCTAAAGAGTTACAAGTCATTAAAGAAAAACAGGAAAACACAAACAAAGAGGTAGAAGTCCTTAAAGAAAAACAGGAAAACACATCGAAACAGGCATTAGAAATGAACAAAACCATACTAGACCTAAAAAGGGAAGTAGACACAATAAAGAAAACCCAGATGAGGCAACGTTGGGGATAGAAACCCTAGGAAAGAAATCTGGAACCATAGATGTGAGCATCAGCAACAGAATACAAGAGATGGAAGAGAGAATTTCAGGTGCAGAAGATTCCATAGAGAACATCAGTACAACAATCAAAGAAAATGCAAAATGCAAAAAGATCCTAACTCAAAAAATCCAGGAGATCCAGGACAAAATGAGAAGAACAAATCTAAGGATAATAGGAGGAGATGAGAATGAAGATTTTCAACTTAAAGGGCCAGCAAATATCTTCAACAAAATTATAGAAGAAAACTTCCCAAACCTAAAGAAAGAGATGACTATGAACATACAAGAAGCCTACAGAACTCCAAATAGACTGGACCAGAAAAGAAATTCCTCCTGACACATAATAATCAGAACAACAAATGCACTAAATAAAGATAGAATATTAAAAGCAGTAAGGGAAAAAGGTCAAGTAACATATAAAGGCAGGCCACTCAGAATTACACCAGATTTTTCACCAGAGACTGTGAAAGCCAGAAGATCCTGGACAGATGTTATACAGACACTAAGAGAATACAAATGCCAGCCCAGGCTACTATACGCCAAACTTTTAATTACCATAGATGGAGAAAACAAAGTATTCCAGGACAAAACCAAATTCACACATTTTTTTCCCACGAATCCAGCCCTTCAAAGGATAATAACAGAAAAAAAAACCAATACAAGGACGGAAACCACGTCCTAGAAAAAGCAAGAAAGTAATCCTTCAACAAACTTAAAAGAAGACAGCCGCAAGAACAGAATGCCAACTCTAACAACAAAAATAATAGGAAGCAACAATTACTTTTCCTTAATATCTCTTAATATCAATGGACTCAATTCCCCAATAAAAAGACATAGACTAACAGATTGACTACACAAACAGGATCCAACATTTTGCTGCTTACAGGAAACCCATCTCAGGGAAAAAGACAGACACTACCTCAGAGTGAAAGGCTGGAAAACAATTTTCCAAGCAAATGATCTCAAGAATGAAGCTGGAGTAGCCATTCTAATATCTAATAAAATTGACTTCCAACACAAAGTTATCAAAAAAAGAGAAGGAGAGGCACTTCATGCTCATCAAAGGTAAAATCTTCCAAGACAAATTCTCAAATCTGAATATCTATGCTCCAAATGCAAGGGCAGCCACATTATTTAAAGAGACTTTAGTGAACTTCAAAGCACACATTGTACCTCACACATTAATAGTGGGAGACTTCAACACACCACTTTCATCAATGGACAAAAGGATATACCTTCTTCTCAGCACCTCATGGTACCTTCTCCAAAACTGACCATATAATTGGTCAAAAACAGGCCTCAACAGATAGAAAAATATTGAAATTGTCCCATGCATCCTTTCAGATCACCATGGACTAAGGCTGATCTTCAATAAAATATATAAATAATAGAAAGCAAGCATTCACGTGGAAACTGAACAACACTCTTCTCAATGATACCTTGGTCAAGGAAGGAATAAAGAAAGAAATTAAAGAGTTTTTAGAATTCAATGAAAATGAAGCCACAATATACCCAAACTTATGGGACGCAATGAAAGCATTTCTAAGAGGAAAACTCATAGCTCTGAGTGCCTCCAAAAAGAAACTAGAGAAGGCACACATTAGCAGCTTGACAAAATACCTAAAAGCTCTAGAAGGAAGGAAAGCAAATTTACCCAAGAGGAGTAGATGGCAGGAAATAATCAAACTCAGGGGCGAAATCAACCAAGAGGAAACAAGAAGAACTATTCAAAGAATCAACAAAAGGAGGAGCTGGTTCTTTGAGAAAATCAACAAGATAGATAAATCCTTAGCCAGACTCATTAGAGGGCACAGGGAGATCATCCTAATTAATAAAATCAGAAATGAAAAGGGAGACATAACAACAGATCCTGAAGAAATCAAAAATACCATCAGATCCTTCTTCTACAAAAGGCTATACTCAACAAAACTGGAAAATCTGGATGAAATGGAAAAATTTCTAGACAGATGCCAGGTACCAAAGTTAAGATAGGATCAGGTTAATGATCTAAACAGTCCTATATCTCCTAAAGAAATAGAAGCAGGCATTAATAGTCTCCCAACCAAAAAAAGCCCAGGACCAGATAGGTTTAGTGCAGAGTTCTATCAGACCTTCAAAGAAGATCTAATCCCAGTTCTTCACAAACTTCCACAAAATAGAAGCAGAATGTATTCTAACCAATTCATTCTATGAAGCCACAATTACTCTGACACCTAAACCACAAAAAGACCCAACAAAGATAGAGAACTTCAGACCAATTTCCCTTATGAATATCTATGTAAAAATCCTCAATAAAGTTCTCGCTAAACGAATCCAAGAACACATCAAAACAATCATCCATCCTGACCAAGTAGGTTTCATTCCAGGGATGCAGGAATGGTTCAATATATGGAAATCCATCAACGTAATCCAGTATATAAACAAACTCAAAGACAAAAACCACATGATCATCTCGTTAGATGTGGAGAAAGCATTTTACAAAATCTAACACCCATTTATGATAAAATTCTTGGAAAGATCAAGTATTCAAGGCCCGTACCTAAACATGATAAAAGCAATCTACAGCAAACCAGTAGCCAACATCAAAGTAAATGGTGAGAAGTTGGAAGCAAACCCACTAATATCAGGGATTAGACAGGCTGCCCACTTTCTCCATACCTATTCAACATTGTACTTGAAGTCCTAGCCAGAGCAATTCGACAACAAAGGGAGATCAAGATGGAAAGATCTCTCATGCTCATGGATTGACAGGAACAATATAGAAAAAAAGTGGCTATCTTGCCAAAAGCAATCTACAGATTCAATGCAATCCCCATCAAAATTCCAACTTAGTTCTTCAACAAATTAGAAAGGGAAATCTGCAAATTCATCTGGAATAACAAAAAACCTAGGATAGCAAAAACTCTTCTCAAGGATAAAAGAACCTCTGGTGGAATCACCATGCCTGATCTAAAGCTGTACTACAGAACAATTGTGATAAAAACTGCATGTTACTGGTATAGAGACACAGAAATAGACCAATGGAATAGAATTGAAGACCCAGAAATGAACCCACACACCTCTGGTCACTTGATCTTTGACAAGGGAGCTAAAACCATCCAGTGGAAAAAAGACAGCATTTTCAAAGAATGGTGCTGGTACAACTGGCGGTTATCATGTAGAACTGAATTGATCAATTTCTATCTCCTTGTACTAAGGTCAAATCTAAGTGGATCAAGGAAACTTGATCAGTGAAACTTATAGAGGAGAAAGTGGGGAAGAGCCTGGAAGATATGGGTACAGGGGAAAAATTCCTGAATAGAACATCAATGGCTTGTGCTGTAAGATCAAGAACTGACAAATGGGACCTCATGAAACTGCAAAGCTTCTGCAAGGCAAAAGACACTGTCAATAAGACAAAAAGGCCACCAACAGATTGGGAAAGGATCTTTACCTATCCTAAATCAGATAGGGAACTAATATGTAATATATATAAAGAACTCAAGAAGGTGGACTCCAGTAAATCAAATAACCCCATTAAAAAATGGGGCTCAAAGCTAAACAAAGAATTTTCACCTGAGGAATACTGAATGGCTGAGAAGCACCTGAAAAAATGTTCAGCATCCTTAATCATCAGTGAAATGCAAATCAAAACAACCCTGAGATTCCACCTTAAACCAGTCAGAATGGCTAAGATCAAAAATTCAAGTGACAGCAGGATGTGGAGAAAGAGAAACACTCCTTCATTTTTGGTGGGATTGGAAGCTTGTACAACCACTCTGGAAATCAGTCTGGCAGTTCCTCAGAAAATAGGACATAGTATGACCGGGGGATCCAGCAATACCTCTCCTGGGCATATATCCAGAAGATGTTCCAACTGGTAAGAAGGATACATGCTCCACTATGTTCATAGCAGCCTTATTTGTAATAGCCAGAAGCTGGAAAGAACCTATATGCCCCTCATCAGAGGAATGGATACAGAAAATGTGGTACATTTACACAATGGAGTACTACTCAGCTATTAAAAAGAATAAATTTATGGAATTCCTAGGCAAATGGATGTACCTGGAGGGCATCATCCTGATTTAGGTAACCCAATCACAAAAGAACTCATATGATATGTACTCACTGATAAGTGGATATTTTCCCAGAAACTTAGAATACCCAAGATATAAGATACATTTTGCAAAATACATGAAACTCAAGAAGAATGAAGATGAAAGTGTGAACACTTTGCCCCTTCTTAGAATTGGGAACAAAACACATATGGAAAGAGTTACAGTAACAAAGTTTGGAGCTGAGACAAAAGGATGGACCATCTAGAGACTACCATACCTGGGGATCCATCCCATGATCAGCCTCCAAACACTGATACCATTGCACACACTATCAGGATTTTGCTGAAAGGACCCTGATATAGCTGTCTCTTGTGAGGATATGCTGGTGCCTAGCAAACACAGAAGTGGATGCTTACAGTCAGCTTTTGGATGGATCACAGGGCCCCCAATGGAGGAGCTAGAGAAAGTACCCAAGGAGCTAAAGTGGTCTGCAACTCTATAGGTGGAACAACAATATGAACTTACCAGTACTCACCACAGCTTGTGTCTCTAGCTCCATATGAATCAGAAGATAGCCTAGTTGGCCATCAGTGGAAAGAGAGGCCCATTGGTCTTGCAAACTTTATATGCCTCAGTACAGAGGAACGCCAGGGCCAAGAAGTGGGTGTGGGAGGGTAGGGGACTGGTTGGAGAGGGTATGGGGGACTTTTGTGATAGCATTGGAAATGTAAATGAAGAAAATACCTAATAAAAAAAAAACAAAAACAAAAAAACAAAGCACCACCACCAACAACAAAAAAACATGTAGTTACCCCTGGTCAAGTGTTCAATAGCACTGGTAGTGTTTGTTTGTTTGTTTGTTTGTTTGTTTTTCCCTATGATCACTTTTTCAATCAAAGGAACCAAATGTGTAGGATGATCTATGGATATATTAAAATGCTAGAAAGTTCAGATATATTCAACCACTGTCAATGGTGGATAACTCAAAAGATCATTCGGAACAATTTAAAAAACACTGTATAATTTGAGTAATAATCTAGGCCAGTAGTTTTCAACCTAATGCAGCAACACTTCAATGCAAGTCCTCATGTTATGGTGACCCCCAAAATAAAATTGTTCGATTGCTATTTCTTAGCTGTAATTTTGCCACTGTTATGAATCATAATGTAAATATTTTTGAGATAGAGTGCCAAAGGGGTCACATCCCACATGTTGAAAACCACAAATCTAGCCCATGCTGACTCCAGTAGACTGAAAATAAATTTAATTGGTGAATTAATGTGTGGGAGATACAGAGTAAAATCCATCCCTAAGAACTGTAAGTAATCTATGTAACTTTTCAATCTTCTAAAGAGGTGTACATAAGTTCACTCCTTGAATATAACCTGAATATCATGACCTGCTTCTAAAGGATAAAGGGAGACAATATCAACCAACCAGCAGGGGAGAGGCCCTTGGTCTGTGAAGCCTTGATGCCCCTGTGTAGGGGAATGCCAGGGTGGGGAGGCAGGCATGGGTGAGTGGTTGGGGGAACACCCTCATAGAAGCAGGGGGAGGAGAGATGGCATAGGGTATGTCTGGGGGAAACCAGGAAAGGGGATAACATTTAAAATATAAATAAAGTATTTTTTAAAGGATAAATGGAGAGAAATTAGATGGACTTTATGGGGGAGTGACCTTAAAAACACCAATTCAGCCAACTGACTAACTGATGCATGATAGATGTGCTGTGAATGGCACTTTCCCTATAGAAAGTTCTTCTGCTCCTTGCTGGCAGGTCCAGGAGAGAGAAGTCCCTGTCCTGTAGGGGTCTCTCCGGGATTGAGCAGGATGGTGAGTGTGAAAGGTCCAAAATAAACACTGAGCTGGGAATCTTGTTGAGATAGGAACTCGACTTTATGACATCAGCTTCTTGCTTAAATAAGTTTGGAACAGCCGGTCAGTCGTGGTGCACGACTTTAATCCCAGCACTTGGGTGGCAGAGGTGGGTGAATTTCTGAGTTCGAGGCCAGCCTGGTCTACAGAGTGAGTTCCAGGACAGCCAGGGCTACACAGAGAAACCCTGTCTCGAAAACAAACCAACAGACAAAGAAACAAACAAATAAACAAAAAGTTTGGAACATAGGGCGGGGGGCCCGGTTTAGGCTCTCCCACAAGGCCGCAGAAACTGGAGCCAGGCTCAGGCTTGTCCTCAAGGCGCAAACCAGGGCAAAAATGAGGCCAAACAAACTTCCACCCAAAGCCTTACCACAACAAAATAAGTCAACTCCAATATATTCTCTCTTAGCACTCCCCAATATTGTCAAGGTTATCAAAATCAAGCAAACTCTGAGCTATAATCGCAGCCAAAATGACCAGTGCATATAAAATCCTGGTTAGGTTCCTGGGCTTGAAAACAACATTAGATTAAAAAAAATGAAGGAAACCAATGAGAAGCAAGTAACTAATTTATCTATCTGGTTCAATAGTTATAACAAAGTAACCAAACTTCTGCTAGCTGTCCATACTAGAGGGAATCAGGTGTGAGATACACAGGGACTCTTTGTACCATCTGCTCAATTTTTCTATAACAAAACTGTACTAAAATATTTTTTTCTATTAGCTTGGAATGTACAAAGCCATAAAGAAATGAAATTTTAAGTAGTTCCATACGACTGGAGGGTGCAGCTTGTGAAAGGAAATGAAGTTTGGGGAGCAGCCTCGGAGGTATTTCATACTTCAGAGGTTCCATACACTATGCTAAGTAGTCAGGACCTAATCCTCTATAAGAATTCATTGGAAAGAGACCTCACAGACACAAGAAATAAACAAGTTTGTAGCATTTCATCTCAAACTGGACTTTAGAAGAAACTGGGCCTGATGCCATCTTGGAAATTTGTTTTGAAGGACTAGAAAAGATAGGAAAGCCAACAAATAGTTATAAAGATGACAGTGACATCAACCATTTATAACATCACATCTCTGCCTTATTGTAGTGGTTGCTGTTTTGTATTGATTTGCTGTGTTTAGTTGTTTTTTTCTGCTGACTAATTTTTGGGCAATTGACTAAGGTACTAGGATACAGAAACACATGCAAAATCATTTTATCTGTTGCTACATTTTTAATCACTAGAGCTTAAACTCACAGTGTTGTGTAATAACTCTCACTAAGCATTTTCAGGGCATTCGTGCATTTGAAATTTTTGTATTAATGATTTTCTTATATTTGAGGAAGTAAGAAATGGGTTTTGAAAATTTTTACCCATGAAATACATAAGGTATAATTCAGGAGGAAATTTTTATAAAAAGAAAAGAAACAATGGGAAAAAAGAATCTTCATTTGACATGCATATGCTACACATTACCAATCTTAAGAGTTCAGGGTTAACAAGCTTAGGCAAATCTACTTCTCCCCTGAGTAGGGTGTCAGGTAAAGTCTGTATGTCAATTTACACATGAAGAGTCCTCCCCAAAACTCCCACTTTGGACAGCTCTCAGTTGCAAGTCTTTTTTAAATGATGCTATTTAGATATGGAAATACAATATGAATATGAATTCTAGGAATCAACATCATGATTGAGTTTGCGTTGTAAACACTAGAGGTTCATTCTAAGGACACTTAGATCTGCAGATAGTTTAAAGAGTTTGCCAATGTAGAAGCATGGACTGTGGATTACAAAAATAAGACAGAGCATATGAATGTCCTCAGTAGAGTGGAGCACCACCCAAGAAGATGTAAGGCAACAGGCTGCAACCTCTGCTGCCATACTGCTAAGAAAGTACTTCTGAGATGTGACAGGGCTTTCTGGATTTGTTTATACATTTTTACTGAAGGACATGACTAGTGCCTGCAAAGGCATAAGAGGATGTCAGATGTCCACATACTTGGGTTTCAGATAATTGTGAGCCCCTTTAAGTACTGGGAATTGAACCCTGGACCTTTGCAAAAAACTTCAGTGCTCTTAACTACTGAGCCATTTCTCCAACCCAGGAGCACTTTCAGGAAATGTGCTACCCTTGAACTACTGAAATGAACACTAAAGAAGGTTCTTCTCTGTGCTGATTTTTCATGGGTTTTATTTTTAGAGTTTTCCATATTTCATTATTAGTGTTGACATTCAGTTTTGTTTGTTTCACTTTTCCAGATATAAAGTTAAAAATGTCCCTGGTTTTCTGAAGCAAGTGAAGAGTTTACAAATCAGCGTATGCATTTAGATGGGAGACAGAAACAAATAGCACAGTGGCTCCGGCTGCAAACGTGGAGCCCAGATGCTCTTCCATGTGGAAGAAGGAGGAAAACTGGCTGCATGGAATCTTGTACATGCCTGGATGTGAGTCTCATCACTTCTGCACATTTAATTCACCTAACCATAGTCTGTACTATTGGCTTGTGGGAAGCCACATGTGCTGTTGCAGAGTGGCAGTTGGCTACTGCTGGCCACCACACATACATAGGCAGTAAAGTTCTTTTGCCAAGATGAGGTTTTGAGAATTAACCAAAATTAACCAATCAGATGAGAGACAAGTTAACCAATCAGATGAGAGACAAGTTAACCAATCAGATGAGAGACAAGTTAACCAACCAGATGTAAGCATGCAAATGAGGTCATAAGCATAACCCAAGAACAACCAATCGGGGTGTGAGACACGCCTCTCCTAGGCCTATATAAGCAGCACCAGTTCTGGCCTTGGGGTCACTTCGCCTCTGCAATCAAGCTCTCCCAATAAACGTGTGCAGAAGGATCCTGTTGCAGCTTCGTTCTTGCTGGCGAGTCGGGTGCGCGCAAGAAGTGGTGCCGAAAACTGGAAAAAGAAACATCTTCAGGCACAAGCAAATACCCCCTGGTACAGGAAGGATTCAGAATTATCAGCAGGGGAGGAGGAAGATTTGAAGGAGGATGCTGCTGAGTATGAGGCAGAAAGATCTGGTCCAATAGGGAGGAGTTTCGGTGCTCCCCCACCTACTCCGCCTTATGCAGATAAGAAAGCAATTGGCAATGGTCACTCTTTTTGCACTCTTAGAGGGTTGCGAAAAATATGTCAGGGTTTTCCTGTTTTTCAGGATCATGCTCAACAGCGATATTATGAGCCAATATCACATAAACAGGTGAAAGAGTTAGCAGAGTCAGTAAGGACCTATGAAGTTAATGCCTCATTTACTCAGTCTTAAATTGATAGACTGGCTCACAATGCCATGACTCCTTTTGATTGGATGAGTGTGGTAAAGGCATGTCTTACGATGGGACAGTATCTAGATTGGAAGTCTATATGGCATGATCTGTGTTTGAGTCAGGCCCGTGCTAATGCTACTGCAGGGCAACAAGCATGGAGCTTTGAAATGCTTACAGGTCAGGGTATATGGACAAACAATCAACTAGCATACCCAGTACAGGTCTATGATCAAATCAATCAGGCAGCAGTGAAAGCTTGGAAAGCATTGCCTAATCAAGGAGAGGTATCTGGCAAGTTGACAAAAATTATTCAGGGAAATAATGAGCCGTTCTCTGAATTTGTGGCTCGCATGATGGAAGCGGCAGGACACATATTTAGTGATTCTGAGGGCACAATGCCATTAATTGAACAATTAGTTTACGAGCAATGTACCTAAGAATGCAGAAATGCTATCACACCATGGAAAAGGAAAGGACTACAAGCATGGATGAAAGCCTGTAGAGAAATAGGAGGACCCCTTCCAAATGCAGGGCTGGCTGCCGCAGTTTTGATGTTGCAAATAAAAGAAATAACCTGCTATAATTGTGGACAAACAGGTCATATGCAAAAGCAGTATACAAAGGGTAGAAAGAGTAGGTTTGAAAAGACAGTACCAGGTATTTGCCCAAAATGTGGGAAAGGAAGACATTGGGCAAATGAATGTAGATCAGTCAGAGATATAAAAGGAAGGCCAACACCTCAGTTTAAAGTACAACAGCCAAAAAACGGAATGAGGGGCCCCCAAATGTATGGGGCATTTCAGACCACAGTGTCCATGAGGCCACCCAGAGACCGAGGAGAGCCACTCCAGGTTCAGCAGGATTGGACATCTGTGCCACCTCCAGAGTAATTCTTACATCTCAAATGGGGTGCCAACCTATTTCATCAGATTTTAGAGGTTCCTTAACAAAGGATACAGTGGGCCTACTGTTGGGTAGGTCCTCTTCTGCTTTGAAGGGATTGATGATACATCCCAGAGTTATAGACTCAGATTATGAGGGACAAATTAAGATTATGTGTTCTGCACCCCAAGGTATCGTAGCCATTTCTCCTGGAGATCACATTGCTCAATTGCTGATTCTTCCTAGTTTGCATAACATGTTCCCTAGTAGCCAGGATTCCCGAGGAGATAAAGGACTTGGTTCTACAGGAACTAATGTGGCATACATATCTTTAGATTTGGATAATCGTCCCACTTTACAATTACAAATAGAAGGAAAAACCTTTCAAGGTATAATGGATACAGGAGCAGATAAAAGCATTATAGCCAGTAATTGGTGGCCTGCTTCTTGGCCTGTTAATCAATCGTCACATAGCTTACAAGGATTAGGATATGAGGCTACCACAACTATAAGTGCAAAATCCTTACAGTGGAAAGATAAAGAAGGAAGGACAGGGCTTTTTCAACCTTATGTACTCCCTTTACCTGTAAACTTATGGGGAAGAGATGTGTTGTCAGCCATGAACTTTATATTGACTAATGATTACTCTCAGAAAAGCAAGGAAATGATGAAAGGAATGGGATATATACCTGGACTAGGTCTTTCTTGGAAAAAACTTACAAGGTAGAATTTCACCAGTTAAAGCCACAGAAAAAGCAGATAAGAAAGAGTTGGTTTTTTTCTAGGGGCCGCTGAGGAGCCTTTGCCCATTCCATGGTGTACAGAGGACGTGGTGTGGGTGCCTCAGTGGCATTTACCCTCTGAGAAGTTAAAAGCAGCTAAAGAATTAGTACAAGAACAATTAGACCTGGGACATGTGGAACCCACACAATCACCCTGGAATACCTCTATTTTTGTTGTAAAGAAAAAGTCAGGTAAATGGAGATTGTTACATGACCTAAGAGCCATTAATGCACAAATGCAAGTTATGGGTCCTGTACAAAGAGGACTCCCCTACTCTCAGCTCTACCTAAGGATTGGAGAATTATAGTAGTAGATATTAAAGATTGTTTCTTTTCCATTCCATTGAATAAGAAAGATCAACCTAGATTTGTATTTACCCTGCCTTCTATTAATCATATGGAGCCTGATAAAAGGTATCAATGGCGGGTATTGCCCCAAGGAATGGCAAATAGCCCTACCATATGTCAGTTATACGTAGGAAAAGCTTTGCAACCAGTTAGAGATGGTTTCCCCTCCTTAAAAATTTGTCACTATATGGATGATATTGTAATTTGTGGACCTGAAGAAGAAAGTCTACAGCAAGCTTATGGCTTGCTTAATGAAACTTTAAAAAAATAATAGCTTGATTATTGCACCAGAGAAAGTACAGCAGTCTAGTGTTAGTCATTTTTTAGGAGCCACTATTACTCTATGGTGTGTCACCCCACAAAAGATTAGTATAAGAAAAGATCATCTAAAGACATTAAATGATTTTCAAAAATTATTAGGAAATATAAATTGGATTAGACCTTATTTAAGGATCCCTACTTCGGAATTAAAACCTTTATTTCAAATTTTAGAAGGAGAATCACATATTACCTCATTGAGACAATTAACACCTGAGGCTTCTGATGTTCTTAGGAAGGTGGAAAGAGCTATCCAAAAAGCACAGTTAAATCGTATAAATGAGCAAGAACCTTTGTACCTATGCATATTAAGAACCATAAATTTGCCAACTGCTGTGTAATGGCAAGATGGTCCTTTAGTATGGATAAATCCACATATATCCCCTAATAAGACTATAGAGCATTATCCCACCATGGTGGCAAATATGGCCCATAAAGGTATAAAAAGTTCAATTACTCACTTTGGAAAAAAGTGCCTAATAGCATAATTGTTCCCTATACTGCCGCACAAATGCAAATGTTGTGTGCGACTATAGATGAATGGGCCATTCTTAGATGCAGTTATTCTGGTTTAATTGATAATTATTATCCTAAACATCCTTTATTACATTTTATGCTATTGCATCCAGTGATATTTCCAAAGGTAACAGCTAATACTCCTATAAAGGGAGCCGTTGATATTTATACCGATGGATCCAAAACAGGAATTGGAAGTTATGTGATAAATGAAAAGACTATAAGGTTGCAATTTACACCAGGAGCCCCTCAATTAGTAGAATGTTTGGTGGTTTTAGAAGTCTTTAATAGATTTCTTATGCCCATAAATATTGTCTCTGATTCTGTTTATGTGGTCAATGCTGTAATAGCATTAGAGACTGCCAGAAATTTTAAGCAGTCTAGTCCAGTATCTGAAATTTTGATGAAAATACAAGATTGTATTTTGATGTGTGAGCACCCCTTTTATATTCAACATATTAGAGCACATACATCATTACCTGGACCTATGGTTAAGGGAAATGCAATTGCTGATTCAGCCACCAGAGATATGATTTTCCTATCACAAAACTCTATAGACAGTCCCTGCTTCTACATTACGACAAAAGTTTAAGCTCACATGAACAGAAGCCCGAGATATTGTCCTACAGTGTGGTAGATGTGTAGAATTTATTAATGCACCTTCCGTGGGTGTTAATCCTCGCGGATTGTGACCCCTAGATGTTTGGCAAATGGACGTTATGCATATCCCAGCTTTTGGGAAATTACAATATGTACATGTGTCCATCGATACCAGTTCTGGTGTCCTACATGCCTCTCCATTGACAGGGGAAAAAACAGTTCATGTCATATCTCACTGCTTGGAGGCTTGGGCTGCATGGGGCAAGCCCTTAGTGCTAAAGACAGATAATGGTCCTGCGTATACTTCTTCTAAATTTAGCCAATTTTGCAAACAAATGCAAGTGAAACATATTACTGAGTTGCCCTATAATCCATAGGGCCAAGGCATCATTGAGAAAGCCCATCATACTTTGAAACAATACTTGCAAAAACAAAAAGGGGGGATAGAGGCTATGATGCCAAAGATGGCTCTATCCCTTACAATATTTACTCTTAATTTTTTTTTTAAAAATTGGATGATGCTGGAAGATCACCAGCCGAAAGACATGGACAATGGCCTCAATCGCCCAATGAAATGGTCAAATGGAAAAATGTTCTTGATAATAAATGGTATGGCCCGGATCCTATATTAGTTAGATCCCAGGGAGCTATTTGTGTTTTTCCGCAGGGTGAAGAAAATCCACTTTGGGTTCCAACACGACTGACAAGGACAGTGAAAGATCAAGATGAATCCCAAGATGATCCTGCTATTCTTACTCCTGATGATTGAGACCAGGATAAGTATACCTTTGTGGGCCATAGTAAGATCATGGCCAGTACCTTTACTGGTACATTCCAATTCTTCTACCTAGCCTTTGTTTTTTGCAAAGGAATGTTTTTTGATGTGCCTTATGCACGACAAACTCCTCAAGAGCCACGGGTGTATAAGAGTACTAGTTTTCATTTAAATTATACACTATGCTTTGTGCATAATGTGGATAAACCTTTTACACCCTGTATATTTTTTAAAGAAAAAGATTATCTCTAATTGGGCAGATCAAATTAATACTGCTGACACTATAAGTCAGATAGCAGAAAACATGTCTGAGGCATTGCTTACCCTGCAAAGGGTGGATTCTCATATCGCCTCAGGGTTAATGTTAGTGAATCAGAGAATGGATATTTTACCACATAACATGGAACAGATGATGGATGTCATACAAATGAGTTGTGTGGCATCCACTCCGCATGTGTGCATTACTCCCAAAGGTATATTAATAATTCTTTTATTAGAAGTACAGACTTATCGAATTATCTGAAAGGGAACTGGTCACAGGAGCTGGAAAGGTTGCAGACGAGGCTGCAGATACAGATCCTGAACCTTAATGGAACCAGATTGGAACCAGTGACCTTTGGAGACTTTACCTCTTGGCTTACCTCTGCTTTTTCTTACTTTAAGGAATGGATGGGAGTGATTTTGTTTGGTGCTGCCATATGCTGTGGACTGGTGTTCATGCTCTGGTTGGTATGCAAATTCAGAACCCAACAAAAACGTGACAAGGTGATTATAACTCAGGCACTTTTAGCTATTGAAAATGGCGCCTCCCCTGAAGTTTGGTTATCTATGTTCAAGAATTAGTCGGCATCTGAATTCTCTGCTCTTGCACACCACAGATTTATGGATCCATTGCACTGGGATGAGAGAGACTCAACAATCATTGATCAGCCCTTGCACATCGCTGAGGTTTCCTCATTGCATGCAATAGGGTGATCATGATTTCCCCACTAATTCATTTTTAAAACTTGGCAGTTCTATTTTGTAGAGTTCGCCCTAGGTCATTTAGCAGTTACTGTCACACAGCACTGTGGTATCCAGAGATGGGCAACTTTCCTCATGCACAGACCAACCTAAGACACAGGGCCCCGTGGCGATAGGGTTACCCTATGACGGGTAAGGCTGTGACATTAGAGGAATGACCTAAAACAGGAGCCACGGCGGATGGACATAATTGCACAGGCCTAGACCAGCCTCATTTTATTAAAACAAAAAGGGGGAGATGTGGGAAGCCACATGTGCCTTTGCAGAGTGGCAGTTGGCTACTGCAGGCCACCACACATACATAGGCAGTAAAGTTCTTTTGCCAAGATGAGGTTTTGAGAATTAACCAAAATTAACCAATCAGATGAGAAATAAGTTAACCAATCAGATGAGAGACAAGTTAACCAATCAGATGAGAGACAAGTTAACCAATCAGATGAGAGACAAGTTAACCAATCAGATGTAAGCATGCAAATGAGGTCATAAGCATAACCCAAGAACAACCAATCCGGGTGTGAGACATGCCTCTCCTAGGCCTATATAAGTAGCACCAGTTCTGGCCTTGGGGTCACTTCGCCTCTGCAATCAAGCTCTCCCAATAAACGTGTGCAGAAGGATCCTGTTGCAGCGTCATTCTTGTTGGCGAGTCGGGCACGTGCAAGATTGGCTGAGCTCAACAAGCTGGGGGATATATTTCTTCTTGGAGAAGGCGTTAGATTCAAATAATGTAAAAGTAGTTTCATGTCTTACCCCAAGAAGTTCCCAGATTTTCCCTTCATTCCTTTCTAGAAGTGGCTCAAAATAGTTATCTTTAATGATGATTTCTAGCACTGAAATCCAATTCTATTTATTCCTCATTTCTTCTCTGTGAATAGACAGATAAATAGTCAGGGCACGAATGGCAAATATATAGACAATAGATAGTAGACAAATAGACATATAGCTAAATGCAAATATATACCTGTGGTCTGTATGGGATGCAACTATTTTCAGGTTGGTGAATTTTATTAAGCTAGGTACAGTGTGGTGTCATAGACATGGTTATCAAATCTACTTAATTGAAGTCTGTTCATGAAGCACTCAGTCAGAAATATTTATTCAAAATAGTTGTGATCTCTAGACTAATTTCAATATAGTGCTCCCATAGATTTATATTCAAATATTTATTTAGTATCTATCAGGCACTGCCTTATCAAGTATATTGTTTCTTTTTTTTTTTTTTTTTTTTTTTTTTTTTTGGTTTTTCGAGACAGGGTTTCTCTGTATAGCCCTGGCTGTCCTGGAACTCACTTTGTAGACCAGGCTGGCCTCGAACTCAGAAATCCGCCTGCCTCTGCCTCCTGAGTGCTAGGATTAAAGGCGTGTGCCACCACGCCCGGCAAGTATATTGTTTCTTATATTCAGTTTTAAGACAATGAAATGTTTCTTAAGATGAAAACCACCACACAGTTGAGTTCTTTTTTATTTTCCTTCTGGTAAAATTGGAATTAAGTCAGTGCTTACAAAGTTTATTCAGGTTACATAGTAAAATTTAAACCTTTTTTTCTAATACTCAATATTATTTTGATTGAATTTCTAATTTACTCATTTTGTGAATTTTTCCCAATCCAATGCTGTTTAAGGATTTTTAGATTTATGAAGAGTATTAAAAATACTAATAACAGAGTTCAGATATGGTATTTATACAATTTCATTTTGTGCAAGATGTCACTTGAAGCACAAATAAAGCTGTTTTTATATTACCTATAGCCTTAACTGTCACATTGACACAGCTTAGAATCACCGGAATCAGTGTTAATCAAATGATTGATTGCCGAGTTCACATTGGTTGACAGCTATATCAATGACTGTCTTAACTCATGGTTGATGTGTGAGAGCCAGGTCAATGTGGGCAGCACCACCCCTAGTCTAGAGTGGCCTGAGAAACGTAAGAAAGTAAGCTGAGTAAGCCAGCAAAAAGCATCCCTCCATGAGTTCTGATCCAAGCCTCTGTTAACTACCTTCATTGTGTCCCCTCAATGATCCATTATGACTTGGCAAGTGGAATTTAAATGAACTCTTTCATCCCCAAATTGCTTTATGGTGAGAATCTTGAACAGAGTCACAAAATGAAAACTATAACATATACCTTAGATTTATTTCTCAAATAAATTTATTTTTATTTTTGTAAGCAATGACATAATGATAAATTAGTAGGAACAAGTTTTCTTGGAGGGTGGGGTGAAGAAGAACCATAGCTAGTGTCATTTGTTGACTTAAGGCTGTCATCATGGAGTCATAGCAGGGGCATGAAGACAAGACACCCAGTATCTTCCTAGCATATATAATGTCAACCATACCTATACATGGCAAAAATAACATTACGCTCACAAAACATTTAAAATTCTGTATGTATAGAAGAAGTTATAAATGTGTAGACTTTGGGTCTGGTTAATTCTGATGTGTGGTGTTTATTTTATTTAAAAAAATGTTCATAAAATTTATTTTTAAAAGAAGTTACTGAGCATGATATAAAATGCTTTTTAGAGTCTATTATGATTCTGAATATACAATTTATTAATTCATAGAACTTAATATTGAAATATAGGTACCTTCAACTTTTTGATGAAAGTTTTAAGTTCTTGACAGCTATGAACTATTTTTAACATATAACAGCCCAAACATAGCAATATTTGTGTGTTCATTAATTTCTGAGTCATTATGTTTCTGTCATTTGCAAATACTGATATTGTAAAATGCCTTCCAATTCTCCCTGAGAGTGACTGTATCAGTTTTCAATTAGAATGAAACTTAATGACATGGCAGTTTCACAATACTAAATAAACAAAGTTTTTTGTTTGTTATGTTTTGTTTTATTTTTTAAATCTGTGACTTGAGAAAATTTAGACACAGTGAATTAGCTGTGGATAATTATCAATTTAGTATTTGATATCTATCTTAAACAAGCTATGACAATAGAATTTATGCCTTCACCATAGAACTAAATGTCACATCTCTAGATGATGATCATCAAAATAAAAAAAAATTCATAATCTCATAGTCATAAAACAATAACTGGAAGAGAAAGACAGGATAGCATGTAACCAAGGGCAACTATTCATTGTCAGTGTCTCCCTTTGTAGAGAGAATAGGAAGGAGAGAGAATACCCTGCCTCTTTGCCAGTGTCTTCCTCGTAGGCTGTGAGGTAGTACAACACTAATCAAAATGAAAAAAAAAAAGTCATAAATCAATACCTGCAAAGGAATGCAGAGGAGTTACCCTAAGAGAAGAAAGCATCCAGCCCAAAGCCATTAGACATTAGACATTAGACATTAGACTGTGGAAACCCTAGGAGATTAATAGATATTTAAGGGTGTGGGGAGATTGTTGCGATGTGAAACTGTAAAACTCAGCTTGCACTGTCAGCAAATAAGCTGTACAGAATTGCTCAATGTCGGCTGGGCAAACTCTGAACAACCTAACACTTTGCCTCCTCCCCTCCATTCAGCAAAACTATGATTTATATATGTTGGCTCAGTGCGTGCACAGGTTCACATAAGGTTCTTAACCCTGTAACTTTTTTAGAGTCACATAAAGTCTGCTTTTAAGAACTAAATATGCTGAAAATTTCAGCACTGGGAAATGCCTGCTGTTTGCTGAAGCTTTTAGATATTTTTACAGATCACAAATAATTCCATTTTAAAAAGATGAGAGAAATCCAGCCACAACATATATCTAGCTTTTGATTGACAAAATGTCAAAATTATTGCTAAGATTATTTTCTTATAAAATTCATAATACTGGGCCTACCTACAACAAGTCTTTACTTAAGTTTCTTGTAAAAGTGCCCGTCTGCATGGTTGCAGTATTTTGTAAACAAGCTGATGTTTGTTGAAACAGTCTATATCTGAACGTGGGGCTCTCATCATATGATTAGAACACTCTCCTCTTGCTTATATGTCTTTCATATATGGATTTGTTTGACTGTCATGTTCTTTTCTAAAATTAGCATTTCAGATCTGGAAAATAAATGCAACAAAGGAGGAAAGAAAAGTTTCAGAGGGAAAGGGAGAGAGAATTCCGAAGTAGCCATATTTCCTCTCTCTCACACGTAATGTCTCCTTGTACAACTTTTGAAATGAGTGGCCAGGACACTACGCCTGAATTTTATGGATGTATACAGCTCGGGGAGGTCAGTGTTATCCACAAAATGTGAGAAAACCGTGGTCTCTGATGTTTTTTCCCAGCCCTTCTCATGACGCTATCATTTGTATTATTCTCCTTTTCACTCTCCACATAGACATATGTGGTAAAAGCACCGTACTAATATGGAAGTCCAATGTATCACAATAAAATTGACTTAAATTGCTATTTTCTTTTGAACACCAGTATGGAGGTAATAGGTACCAAGCTTGTCAGCATTTTATATTTTCTCTAGCTTCTGTCTTGTTTGGTTTCTTTCCAGTAAGGGGTACAGAAACGTTTGCACCTTGTGCATTCCACTTGCCCCATTCCATAATCTCTCCTCCTCTCCTCCCCCAATATCTCTCTCTGTCTCTCTCTCTCTCTTTCTCTCTCTCTCTGTCTCTCTCTCTGTCTCTGTCTCTCTCCCTCTCTGTCTGTCTGTCTCTCTCCTCTTCCCTCTCTCAAAGTTTTCAAAGTTTTCTTCCCATCCTTATGATTAAGCCACAAGTCAACCTTTTTAATGTCTGAATCTAATGGATACTCATGTGTGTGTGTGAGTGTGTGTGTGTGTGTGTGTGTGTGCGTGTGTGAGTGTGTGTGTGTTCTTAATAAGATTCTTAATCCTGTAATTTTTTAGAGTCACGTAAAGTGTGTGTGATAATCAATAGCCATAACCCCACTAATCAGATTCAAAAATATTTTACCTGACATTATTTTTGTCTTTTAAAGTCTCTAATCACTTTGGCACATATTTAAGAAAGGCTGTCCTGTGTGTAGATACTCTGCATAAATAAAATAGCTGCAAATAACTTTAAAATGTCACTCTGTCCAATTAGCTGCCCCTGTGTCATTGAGGACATGCTCTTGCTAATCACTGAAAGTTTATCCCACAATTACATTCATAAGAAAATGAGTAACGAGTACCCAAATGACCTTGCAGATTTTTCCTCGTATGACTTGGGATTTGGTATATTTTTCCTACCCACTCCCGCCCCACCTTGGCTTCTGTTCTCTCCAGACTGTCCCAGACCTGGCGTGAGTGAGGCGACTCAGCTTTCATCATCCCTTCTGGCCAGCGGAATGCTCTGTGCTGCTCTTCTTGGCTAGCCATGGCTCCTACTTTCATTTTCACTATGGGCACAGCCATTCAGTGGCTCCCACTGGAAACTTTTTTTCCAGACATTCCTTTGGAACCATTGCATTTCCATAATGGCCACTGGATTCCATGACTGTTCTCTGTGGTCCACTACCCTCACATTCTCATAACACAGTTTGTTGGTGACAGGCAGGAAGTAGCTCTGCTGGTACATGCAGTTTTGTCGTTATGGGAAGCAACCATTAGAATTTTATTTATTATCATGGAAGAGAGTTGATCCTTTTACGTCGTCTATTTTCCTAGTTTCTCTCTCCATATTCTTTCTCCATGGGATATCCCATGGAAACACATTTTATTTTGACAAAAGCCATACCTGAGAAATTTTAATTAAGGAATACTTTCAGTTAGTTTCTAATAAATTTATATAAAACATGCCAAATTTTCTATTGGGTTCATTTTTTTAAGCATATATAATTATATAGGACCTAGGTGAAATTTCTCCAGGTATGTAAAATTAACTATACTGTATGATAAATATTCTTAGATTTTTATGTTCTACTAAAGATTTTTTCTACATTTCATTCCCACGTAGAATATGTAGGCTGGAAACCAATATAAAGTGGCCCATCTGATCCATTTGCACATCACAGAGTCTTGTTGGAATCTCTTGAGTCTTCATCATGCAGCACTGCATTGTAGCTATAATATCACTTGTTGGGTTTCAAATAGACAAGCACTAAAAGCTCATCCAAAGGTAATCATAGGACACAGGCTTTATATCAATCCATCAACTTCTTTAGACATTTGTGCTATTATAATTAAGTTTTTGTTATGCTTAACTACAATACAACAGCCATAAAGAAATGCAAACATAAAATAATACAGAAGTCAAACTCGTAACAAAAAGAGAGCATTGATTCTAGACAAAAGATAATTTAATTGAAAGCCCTCCAAATATGACACCATACTACATCAATAAAGGCATTTAATATATGAAGAGGATATAAGAAGTATATATATATACAACATAGTTTCAGTTACAGTACATATTAAGAAATCTGAAAATAGAAACAGTAAAATCATATACAAAAAAAGAGGATGCTGTGTACTCTTTGAGCAATAGCTAAGCCATAAGATAGGAAATCAATTAGTATATATTGAACATGAATAATCAAATGGACTTACAATAAATCTATGAACTCTTCTATCTCACAGCAGAGAAGTACACATGAAATATCCCTACAATGCTTATATTGGGTCAAAAACCAAATCTCAGCATATTGAAGATGGTGAAGGCCTTGTGAACTCCCTTTTCTAACTATTATGGTTCAAATCTAAAATCAAATATAATTATGCCAGCAACTCAGAATATTTATAAATGAAAAAGTGCTCCTGCGCAAACAATATGGAAAAGAAATTTAACATGTTAAACAAATACCTTAAGAGCAGTGAAAACAACTGCAGCATACCAAAGCATATCAGATATGCCAAAAGTAGAGCTGGTGAGAAAAATTTTAGTGTAACTCCTCCCATGAGAAAATACTAGTCCACATAAAGTAACTTCACACAGCAAGAGTCTAGAAAATAAAACAAAACAAAACAAACAAACAAACAAAAACAAATTAACCCCAAAAAAATCAAAGTCCAAAGTCAACAGAAGGAAGAAAACAGTTAACATTAGAGGAATAGCTAAATATAGACAATAAGGAAAAATCAGCAAAGCTCGAAGCCATAATTTTAATGCCAGCAAACTAAACAATGATAAAATTTATCAGTCTAAAAATAATAAATAAAAGACTGATACGTGCAGTTGATATAACATGAAAGTCATTAAGGAAGTACTGTGCACAATGCATACACAGGCTCAGTTAACTTATGAGTAATGGATAAACTGCTAGAAAGTGACAACTTATTGATATTTAAACATATAGATAGAAAACATAATACTACTACTAGTGAATAAGCAGATTGACTCAACATTCAACAAAGCCCCAGGAAAGTATACCACATAGCCAAATAGTTTCCTGGGCTAACTCTATCAAGAACTTAATAAGCATTTAAAAACTGAACTAAGATTACACTTCCAAATTCATTTTATCAGGAAGAGATTAGTATTGTAAGTGCCCAAAAGCTACAATAAAAGAAAATCATAAGTTGATATCATAGGCAGACATAGATGCAAAACTCTGATATAAAACTTGAACCTGTTAGCACTTATCTATGTGAATCAAGGACACTTAAACACATATAAATCACTAAGTACTACATATGATATTAAGCAAATAAAGAGTAAGAATAATATGATTCTAGTAGATGGCAAAATAAATTGACATTTAATCTTTCCTTGACAACAAAAAACCTCAGTAACTTCTGTGGAAAAGACATATATTTCAGCATAAGCTAAATTTTTTTTCTCTAAAATCAGGAATAGGAAATGGATTTCCAGTTTTGTACATATAGTAGTTCTGCCATACTGCATCATCTCTGCAGAGCAATAATCCAAGAAAAAGAATTAAATTTCATCCAGTCTACAAATATATGACAATGAAAATATAGTAGACATAGAAATATTGCATAGACAGATTAAACAATGTCGAAAATCAGGGGGGAAGAAAATTCTCTCCAACATGTAGAGAAAGGTGGATATCCACAGACAAAGTAATTAACTTGGTTCCTTGTTTGATGATATGTACAAAACTTAATTCAAAATGGGTTAGACTTAAATGTAAGTTTTTGCAGCCAGAAAATACAGGAAAGTATTTTGACCTTTTTCTTGGCTTTCCCTGAGATAGCAAGGGCTGTAAGACAAGAGAAATCAAAGGGGGGAAAGGAAAGGAAAGGAAAGGAAAGGAAAGGAAAGGAAAGGAAAGGAAAGGAAAGGAAAGGAAAGGAAAGGAAAGGAAAGGAAAGGAAAGGAAAGGAAAGGAAAGGAAAGGAAAGGAAAGGAAAGGAAAGGAAAGGAAAGGAAAGGAAAGGAAAGGAAAGGAAAGGAAAGAGGGAAAGGGAAAGGGAAAGGGAAAGGGAAAGGGAAAGGGAAAGGGAAAGGGAAAGGGAAAGGGAAAAGGAAAAGGAAAAGGAAAAGGAAAAGGAAAAGGAAAAGGAAGGGAAGGCAAGGGAAGGGAAGGGGAAAGGGAGAGGGAGAGGGAAGGGGAAAGGAAAAGGGAAGGGGAAAGGGGAAATGGGAAAGGGGAAAGGGGGAAAAGGGGGGAAAGGGGGAAAAGAAAGAAGGGGAAAAGAAAGAAGGGGAAAAAGAAGGAGAAAAGAAAGGGAAAAAGAAGGGGAAATGAAGGGGAAAAGGGGGGGAAGGGGAAAAAGGGGAAAAGGGGAAAGGGGAAAGAGAAAAAGGGAAAAAGGGAAAAAGGGAAAAAGGGAAAAAGGGAAGGGGAGGGGAGGGGAGGGGAGGGGAGGGGAGGGGAGGGGAGGGGAGGGGAGGGGAGGGGAGGGGAGGGGAGGGGAGGGAAGGGAAGGGAAGGGAAGGGAAGGGAAGGGAAGGGAAGGGAAGGGAAGGGAAGGGAAGGGAAGGGAAGGGAAGGGAAGGGAAGGGAAGGGAAGGGAAGGACAGTTTTTGCAAACCAATATATGGTACATGACTAATATATAAAATGTATAAAAGACTTTTTTAGGGATTGGAGGGATGTCTCAGTGGTAAAGAACACTTGCTGCTCTTGCATAGGACTTGAGTTTGCATGCCAGCACCCACATGAAGGCTTCTAGCTGTCAATAACTCCAGTTCAAGGAGTTCTGGCACCCTCTTCTGGTGCCAGGTATACCCACATGTATTAATGTGCAGGTAGCACACTCCTACACATAAAATAAAAACAAATGAATCATTAAAAAAAAAGAAAAGGGGTCTGGTGAGATGGCTCAGTGGGTAAGAGCACCCGACTGCTCTTCTGAAGGTCCAGAGTTCAAATCCCAGCAACCACATGGTGGCTCACAACCACCTGAAATGAGATCTGACACCCTCTTCTGGTGTGTCTGAAGACAGCTACAGTGTACTTACATATAATACATAAATAAATCTTTAAAAAAAAAAAGAAAAGAAGAAGAAACCTATGTATCTCACAATCAGAAATATCATAAACAAAGAATCTGAAGAGACATTTCTAACAAATGCATACAGATGATAGACAAAGATATGCAAATGTGCCCAGCATCATTAATCATTAGAGAAACACAAATCAAAACTATCATGAGTTTTGTTACTGTAACACCTATCACCTGTTAAGAAACATTTTAGCACATGTTAAGAGATGACACATGTTGACAATATATGAAGGAAAACAAAAGACAAAATAATACTGACACACATACAGCAGGAATGTAAATTGGTGTAGCTAATATGTGAAACAGTTTGAGGTTTCTTAAAAGTTAAAAGTGAAGCCAAAGTAAGATAAAACATCTTATTTCCGAGTTTGTATCAATAGCCTGAATTCAGGAACTCGGGAAGAAGTCAACGTTTTCATGTTCCTTGAAACATTTTTAAAATATCTAAGCCAAAAAAGAAAAAAGAAAGTTTAAAAGCATTTATGAACAAATGAAACTAAAATCGTGTTTATGCAATAAAATCTTATTGAGCAATAAAAAATTCTACCATTAAAACAACACAGATAAACACCAAGGCAATGTGATAACAGAACTAAGCCAAGCACAGAAAGATGAATCCCACACGATCTCACTTAGACATACAATCTGAAAACATCAGTGGCTATTACAAATATCATACTATTGTAGTATGATAGATAAACTTGTCAAGTTGACATGCTTCAGAGATGACTAGAAGACTGATGAAACATACTCTATCAGTGCATGCAAAGGCATGGACAGAGGCAACCTGCATTTGTACAGTAACTGGGGGGGAAGAGACCCAAACTGAGCATGGTTCATGTTCATCCAATAGGTCAAATGCCACATGGAACAAATCCAAGAGATAGGATAGCAGTGGGCAAAGGCAGGTTTTCTCTTCCTCCCTATTATCCTGATCCATTCCCCCTTCCTTACCCTTCCACCTTCCTTTCTCCCTATATTTCTCTTTTGCATAGTCCTTACTAACCACCATGAGCTGAACAACTTTGCCCTGACGTTCTGCCTTGCCATGGTCCAAGTCAACAGAGCTACCTGAGCACGGACTCAAAGCTCTGAAACTGGGGGCTACAATTAGTGCTTTCTACTTCTTATTGTTTTGGATTCTGGTGTTTAGGTACAGTAACAAAATTTCTGGCAAATCCAGGTGGCTCCTGAGAAATTGGTGATGAAGAAATGGGAACAAACAGGTCAACTGTACAAAATTTGACTGAATGTTTTGGAGCTCTATGTATGAACAGTGGGGGACTTACTGATTTAGTTGCAGTAATCATAATAGCATATGTAGATATATCAAACTATCACAATTCATAATTTGATTATTATGGTTTTGTCAATTAAGCATTTTAAATGTTATTTTATTTTATGAATGGTATTCTGAAAAGAACTTTCTGAAACAAGATATTTTACAATTATTATAATCACCCAATTGAATAAAATAGCTATGTGACTGTGAGAATGTAACACATCTTAAACCTGAAAAAATGTAATTGTGATTTCAAAGCAGAATACTGTAGAAGTATTCCTTCATTTCAGGTTTGTCTGCTCCTTTGTACAATAATGTTGGAGAGCCTGGATATTTTCTCAGTGTAAAACTACTTCTTATGCTCTTTGCTTTGCTTATTGGAGATGGCACTTAATGCATGACTTCTAGATAATTTTCAAACTCAAGTCTGTTACTTTCATTTATATTATTTTGCTCATGGAAATTTCTTTCTCAAAGCTTAGTCCAATTCAATATTGTAACTCTTTGGGGATTTTTTAGAAATGATAATGTCTCAAACCACATCTATGAATTATTTAAATATTTAAATACTCATGAAAATGAGGTCAAACTATTTGCTGAGAACTCCACTTAGAGTCTTTTTAAAGTTCTTACTTTTTGAAGATCTTTCTTGGCATGAACAGAAGACTGTGACTCACACAATGAGTAGACAGTTATGTGTCATAAGAATGTGAAAGGGTCATAGTCAGTCAAATTAAGTAGGTGGGAGGAAAGAAGATGCCCTCCTGTGTAGAGGTGAAAAGAGGCTCTCATATTTTAAAGTGCAACTTCCCTGGCATAAACTTTGCCTGCCTTTGTTGTTCTCCTGTAAAAGAAAAGTATCTTTATACTGTCATAAGTCACATAAGTGGCTGGGTAGCTCACTTCATTTTTGTATTTGTGCTCTGTGAGTTGCTGTAGACATAGAGTAGGCATTGTCAGCTATGCAGTAGTTAAATGAAGATTTAAATTAATGGACATTAAGCTACATGGGTCTTCCACTCCTAAATGAAGAAAATCATGATCAGAGATATTGTCATGACTCCAGGATAAAAACATGGGATGAGTAAAGTTACCTAAAATCTACAGTAAGACACACAGCAACCTTTAAATCATCAATTTGCAGACTGAATTTAAGGCAAAAGCTGATCTGCCTTTGAGGACTCTTGAGGAGATTCATTCAGAAGTAATGGAAACAGATTGACTCAAAACAAAGGGACATTTTGTTAAAGAACATCAATTTTACAGGGGTTCTACCATAAAACAATAGGAACTTAGCACTTAAGATAAGATTTCTATTTCATCACACCAAAAGCTGTTACAATTTATGGTGGTTCCCAAGAATGGAAGGAAAGAGTGTTCAGGTGAAGCATGAGATAAGAACTCCATTGCAAGTTTTGTTGAACACTGACACACTCCTTATGTGCCTTAGAAGACTACTAGTAGGTTCCTGTTGTAAATATAGAAGAGAACATTTTAGTACCATTTTCATATACATAATGTAGTTTTCTGTTTTCCAAGAACAAAAACAAACCCAAGAATTGTGAGAAGGTTTCACACAAAGGATATCAGCCAAAAAGTGACAGTTCTACTGAAATAAACATTGTTTGAATGTAGACATTTTTACCTACTAGTGATAGACAAACAAGGCATTCTTGCAAGTATTGATAACTGTTGATTGATGCCTATTCTTTCCTTTGGTTACAATGAAGGGCACATGAAGTTCATTTTACCTACTTGAAAACAGTAAGGTAAATATATTTTCATATTATTCATGCCAAAGACAGACAATGTTTGGCAATACAGCACAAAGTACACAAACACTTTATATAATGCGCTAAGAATGAGATTGAAAATATATTTCAAAACTGAGTATATCTTGTACCATTTGGTGAGCTAGGATGCACACACCCATATCCATTGCATTTTCAGCCCACTACATTAACAAAAATGCTTGTACATGAAACCTTGAAAAGCAAGTTGAAACATGTAATATATAAACTCTTCTTAAATCTTTCCATTCTCCACTGCCTTGCAAATACTGAATTTAGAAAAATAATGAAATATGTCAATCACTCTGTCTTGTGGTTTCCAGAAATCTATGCACAGCCCCTTACAACATGCATTCAAATGGCTATTAATTTAAAGTACTAAATAAAGTGTGCACTTCTATGTGTAATGTAACTATTTACAAAATATATTGGCAATGTTTAAATATATACAACAGAAATAATATGTTATACATAAAAAATTTAACACTGTAAATCATACTGCACAGAGAATATATGTATATATATATATATACACACACACACATATATATATATATATATATATATATATATATATATATATATTCCCTCCAAATAAATAAGCTACATTTTTGATGGGTCATTATTTAGTTAAAAATATTTATTAAGAATTGATGTGCCAGAATCTATTTCTAGGTATTTCTGACCTAACTATTAATGATATGGGCTAGGGCATTTAAATCATATAGTTCATCAATATAAAAAGTAACTCTAAGGTAAATAATGCAAAATCAAACATGGATGTGCAAGTATTTCTGTAGCAGAACTTGCAATCCTTTGTATATATTCAGGAGATATTTAGCTGAATCATATAGTAATTTAGTTTTAATTTTTTGAGAAACCTTGTTTTTGACTTCCACAGTGTTTGCAGCAAAATTATATATTTTAATGCATATAGATAATGACCCCCCCACATACACACACACACACACACACACACACACACACACACGCATGCATGTAAGTGAATCATGTACATGGCTGGTTTCCAGGGAGGCCAAAAGAAAACATCAGATTCCATGTATTTAACACTACATACAGGTTGTTGTGAGCTACCATATGGTTGTCCAAAACTAAATCTGGGTCTTCTACAAGAGAAACAAGTGCTGTTAACTGCTGATCCATTTCTCTGGACCATATTTTGACATTTATTTACAAATTCTATATGCAAATCTTGTGTTTACTATAGAGTTGTCAAAGTTTTTTCTCATTCTATTGCTTATCTGTCTGTTAATTCTACTTATTTCCTTTCCTTCGCAGGAGTTTTTTATTTCATGCAATTCTGTTTCATAATTCTAGAGCTATTTCCTGCACTATAGTATTATTCCTAAAATGGTTGCCTGTTCATATGCTTGAAGTACTTGACCCATTTTTCTTTAGCAATATTAGGTCTTAGATTAAGATTGTTTATCAATTATGTATTTATTTTTACTCAGGTTGAAAGATATACATTGAGTAGTTATTTCAGTCAAGAGTTTAACCAGTGCTATTATAAAAATGTTACAGTGGCAAATAATCCTGCCATGTTCATCAAAAATATCCCAGTTCATCAGGAAAAGATGCCCAGGCTCCCAGCATTATCTCATCTCTCACTACTGTCATGCTCTTCCCCTCTGACAATTTGGATAGTTTCATAACATCGTTCTTTAGTGGCATTTCTCTCATCATCTCAATTTTACATACTTTTCCTTGCTAGAAACAAACTCTCAATCATAATTTTGGATATCATTTAGTTGCCATCTTTCAACATGTGAAATCACAAGTGGTTTCACATTTCCAAGTACCCAGTTTTCTTGAAATGAATTCATGATATGGCTGAGAGTTTCCTTAAAAAATGTTATATAATTGTGCGGTGTTTATGGCAACCCATCTTTAAATGAATAAACACAACAACGTGATTTTCTTCACTGTTTGGAACAATGAAGCACTTTTCCACTTGGATAACAAACTCTCAAGTGCATCTGGAGCTGATTAATTTGTTTTGCTAAGGAAGATGAGGAAATCAAAGTTTTGCATAGCCAACACAAGTGACTATCAAATGCCTCTGGTATAGAAAAGCAGTCATTAGTCTAAATAAATAAATGAAAACCCTGGAAAGCAAGACATACAATTCTACAAGTTGAGAATGGCTAAGATCAAAACTCAACAGCACATGCTGGTGAGGATGTCAAGAAAGAGCAACATTCCTCCATGACTGGTGGGGTTGCAATCTAATACAACTACTCTGGAAATCAGTTCCTCAGAAATTGATCCACCTGAAGACCCAGCTATACCACTCTTGCACATATTTCCCAAGGATGCCCTACCATACCTCAAGTACACATGCTTGACTTTGTTCATAGCAGCCTTATTTGTAATAGCCACAAGCTAGAAATAACCCAGATGTCCCTCAACTGAAGAACAGATACAGAAAATGTGGTTCATTTAAACAATGGAATGCTATTTGGCTATTAAAAATGAGAAGATCATGACTTTTGCAGGCAAATAGATGACACTAGAAAATATCATCCTGAGTAAGGTAACTCAGAGCCCAAAGAACATTCATGTTATGTACTCAGTAATAAGTAGATATTAGTCAAAAAAGTACAGAATACCTAAGATAAAACCTACAGACCATAAGAAGTGTAACCAGCAGAATGGCCCAGGTGAGGGTGCTTCAGTCTTATTTAGAAGAGGGAAGAAAAGAATCATGGGAGACAGAGGAAGGGAAGGATCTCTATGGGAGAGGGGAGGGGAGGAGAATGGAGAACAGGGTCATGTATGAGGACTGGGGGACTGGAGAGAAGCCCAGAGGGCCAGGAGAATGAATAAAAATATGGAGCCTCAGGGGATGGGATGTGGGAGAATCCTCTAGAAAGTATCAGAGATGCAGAAGGTGAAAGACTCTCAGGACTCAATAGGGGTGACATTAGCCAAAATGTCCAACAATGGAGAGAGGGAACTAGAAGAGTCTACCGCCAGTAGATAGACAGGGTCTCAAGTGGAGGGATGGGGTTACTAACACACAGTCAAAATTTCTGACTGAGAACTGTTCCTGTCTAAAAGAACTTCAGGAACAAAAATGGAAAAGAGGCTGAAGCCAGCTGTCCTCTGAGAGGCTCTACCAGCAGCTGACAGAGACAGACACAGATACTTACACCTAACCATTCGACTGAAGTTGAGGATATTTGTGGTTGAATTGTGGGGAAAATTAAAAACTGAAGGGGAGGGAAACCCCACAGGATGACCATCAGTTTCAACTAACCTGGACCCCAGGGAGCTCCCAGAGACTGAGCCACCAACAAGGCACCACACATGGGCTGGTCCAAGGCACTGTGGGACATACAGAGCAGAACACTGGCTGTTTTGGCCTCAGTGGGAGAAGATGTGTCTAATCCTCAAGGGAAGGGGGAGGCCTGGGAGCATCTGATCTGAGGTAAGAGGGAGGAGGAGTGGGATGAGGAACTGTGAGATTAGGAATAGGGACAGGGAAGTGAGGCAATGGCTGGATGTAAATAAATAAAATAATTATATGTATGTATGTATTAATAATACATATATAATGCTCCCATTTGTACCACATATGCTATATTTGCAGCAACACAGAGAAGATTAGCAATAGCCCTTGTACAAGAACAACACTCATGCTTTCAAGCATTCCTTATGTTCATCATAGTTCCTGGCAAATAAATTTTATCAAAAAAGAGCATAGAGAAATTTTAGTGAAACGTTACGAAAGAAAATAAATAAATGATGTACTATAGTTTGCATGTTCCTCAGGGCATATGACCCACAATTTTTTAGTGTTTCAAGAACTGGGCTCAGAAAATTTTCTGTGTTCATTTCCACTGTTCTTGCCTCTCTTTGGAGACTTGAAGCTATACAAAGAGTCTCTAAGCACAACCTTGATCACTGAGAGTGGAGGGAAAGATTGATTCAGAGCCATTATTAGTGTTTAGCATAGGACATGTAACATAGCCTAGGGCATGTCAACCAATGTTATCAATTATTAAATAAGTAATATGGTATTAATCTTGGAGAAACCAAGTTGCTTAAAATGTGACAAAATGTATACCTTTAAAGAAATAAGGATATAGTATTTATGATTTATGAATTAAGGTGCCTTGTAATAAAGGGGTTTATAATTAGATAGTAATTCACAATTTCCATCTTGAGAAATTAAGGTCTCTGTAAGCCAGAAGATGGATTTGTGAAATGAGAATGTGTTGAAAAATGCAGAATTAGTGAGACATTCAGGAGCAAGGTGGATAAAAAATGCATTACATTAATGCATTAAAACAGTGGAGGTCATGTTGAGAATCCTGATTTAAAAAAAAAATCCTAAGCATACAAACTTTCAAACTTTATGTTTTAAAAAGTATTAGTGTACTTTTTATTATTCTACTCATTCAAATTTTAAATGACATCCCCCTTCCCAGGTACCCCTCCACAGACCTCCCCATCCCTTTCCCCCTTTCTTCCTCCCCTTTGCCTATGTGAGATTGTTCCTCCACCCATTCACCCACTCCTGCTTCACTCATTTAGTATCCCCCTACAATGGGGCATCAAGCCTCCCTTTAATGTTAGATAAGGCCATCCTGTGCTACATATGTATCTGGAGTTTTATCCCTCTCCATGTATAATCTTTAGTTGGTGGTTTAGTCCCTGGGAGCTCTGGGTGGTCCAGTTAGTTGATATTGTTCTTCTTATGGGGTTGCAATTCTCTTCAGCTCTTTCAGTCCTTTCCCTGGCTCTTCCATTGGGGTCCCTGGGTTCACTCTGATGGTTGGTTGTAAGTATCTGCATCTGTATTGGTCAGGTAGTGGTAGAACCTCTCAGGGAACAGTCATGTCAGGCTCTTGTAAGCAAGTGTTTCAATCCTACATATAATAGGAAACACAATATTCATAGGAGCTAGAGGGAGGGAAGGACCTGGAAAGGAGAGAGGAGGGGGATGGAATAAAAATGGGCAGGAACAGGTATTAAAAGGGATAGGAGAGAAATACAGAGGGTCAGAAAATTGAATTTAATTGTGTAGCAGAGGGGGATGGGGAGCTGGGGGAAGCCACTCGAAAATCTCAGACTTCAGAGAAGCAAGAGGCTTCCAGGAGCCAATGGTGATGATTTTACCCAAAATACCAAACAAAGGGGGGATTCAAGCTGTAGAGACCACCTCCAGTAGATAGGCACAGCCCCCAGTAGAGAGATGGGGCTGCCCAGGAGTCTCAAAAATTTTAACTCAGAAATGTTCCTCTCTGAAGGAAAGACAGGGATAAAAAATGGAGCAGAGATGGAAGGAAGGGCCATACGGGGACTGCTCCACCTAGGGATCCATCCCATCTGCATACACCAAATCCCCACACTATTGGTGATAGTGTATTTTGGTTTGGAGGCAGAGATGGTGGAACTGTGCCAATTCCAGACCATCCAGAGATACATAGTAATGGCCTGTCTGTAAATGAATAACACAGGAGAGTAAAACCAAACATCCTCACCCCATGCTTCTGACTATAGGAAGTCACCCCCAGTCACAATCATACATAGAATTCATTTAATGAAATGCGGGTTTCCCTGTAATTCAGATGTAGTATTTTGTACTGGTACACTATGACATACATCCACTCCTGCGGCCAACAGCTTTTAGGCTAGTATTAGTGTCTGAATGAGTTTATGCTGATGATTTGTGCCTTTCATAACATGGGAATAAGATGGTTCTTAAGAGTAGGAAAAGTACTGAAACCAAATGAGAAAATAGACTGGTTAACTGACCTGCTTCTTCTCCTTGTGCTTCTTGAAGAAAGAAGTATAACTTTCTGGGGTGACAAATATCTACTTGATCTGTTGTTTTATTATCTCTTTTAGAGATGTGCACAGATTAGCATGATTTTCCAATTGGCTGCCGAGAAGCAATTTGGGATGCAGTTGCTGTTCATTGATCAGCAGATCCCAGGCCCATAGGCTGAACAATCTTCAAATGAGCATAAATCAGGTTTAGTGTGATTGTATTTTATCAAACACAAACAGATGTAATTTTCTTGTTATTATTACCCAATAAACATAATGTGAAAAATATTTTAGCACTTATATGGATGTAGGTATCATAAATAAGTATTAGTGATTTAAAGATATGGTAGGCATGTCACCAGGGTTCTCTAGAGTAACATTTTTCAAAGAATAAATTTATATACAGTCAAAAGAGATTTGTTAGAGTGCCTTTCATGAATTGATCGAGCTAGTCCTTCAATAGCTTTTGGCCAAGGTAAATTCCAAGAATACAATATTTATTCAGTCCACAAGGCTAGATTTCTCAGTTCGTCTTGAGTCTGCTTGAGAATCCAATAAAAGTAGATTCTAAATCCGGCTAAGGAATAGATGAGGTGGTGGTGTGTCACGGAGGGCAGGCATATTTGAGTTTTCGAAAAAAATCTATCTATCTATCTATCTATCTATCTATCTATCTATCTATCTATCTATCTCTTTACATATATATATATTCTATTCTCTTGAGGGTTAGGTGCCTCTTCTCTGACTGAACTCATACCCAGCAGTCCCCTGCTATATACATGTTGGGGGCCTCATATCAGCTGGTGTATGCTGCCTGGTTGGTGGTCCAGTGTTTGAAAGATCACTGTTTCAGGTTAATTGAGACTGTTGGTCCTCCTACAGGGTTGCCCTCCTCCTCAATTTCTTCCAGCTTTTCCCTAATTTAACCACAGTGGTCAGCAGCTTCTGTCCATTGGTTGGGTGCAAATATCTGGCTCTTTCAGCTGCTTGTTGGGTCTTTCAAGGGGCGTGTCATGATAGGTTCCATTTTGTGAGAACTCCATAGCCTCAGTAATATTGTCAGGCCTTGGGACCTCCCCTTGAGCTGGATCTCACTTTGGGCCTGTCACTGGACTGTCTTTTTCTCAGACTCTTCTCCATTTCCATTCCTGCAGTTCTTTCAGACTGGAACAATTATGGGACAGAGTTATGACTGTGTGATGCCAACCCCATCCCTCACTTGATGTCCTGTCTTCCTGCTGGAGGTGGGCTCTATAAGTTCCCTCTCCCTACTGTTAGGCATTTCATCTATGGTCCCTCCCTATGAGTCATGAGAGTCTATCACCTCCCAGGTCTCTGGTATATTCTGAAGAGTCCCTGCAACCTCCTACCTCCTGAGGTTGCCTGTTTCCATTTTTTCTGCTGGCCCTCAGGGTTCAATCCTTTTCCCTCACCAAATATGGTCCCTCCCTCCCTTCCCCCCATCGTTGCTTTCTTCTCCCTCCCAAGTGGGACTGAGGTGTCCTCACTTGGGCCCTTCAACTTGTTGGCCTTTCTGAGTTTTGTGGACTTTATCTTGGGTATTCTGTACTGTTTTTTCTTTTGTTTTGTTTTGCTTTTGTTTTTTTTTTGTTGTTGTTGTTGCTTTGTTTTTTGTTTTTGATTTTGTTTTTCTAATATCCACTTATTAGTGAGTACATACCATGCATGCCCTTTTGGGTCTGAGATACCTCACTCAGGATGATACACTTTCTATCCCTGTTTAGCTCTCTGTGTGTGGTGACAGATTGAGGTACAAACTCTCAGCTCTGGCCTCAACATCCTCTCTGCCCTTTGCTATGCTCTCCATAAAGATGATCACAGAACAATGCTCTAAAACCACAATCCCTCAACCCCCAGCAAATTATTTTCTCTATAAGTTGCTTTGGTCACAGTTTCTTATCACAGCAATATTTCCTAATAATTTTGAGATATTCATGTATATGACCTTGAGGAGGGATAAGTCACACAATGTTAAATCTAATCTGCAAGTGCACTGGCAATGTATTCTATCCCCAAATTTTAATTAGCAGGCATAGTAGTCTATGAGATTACCAGGACATGAGTATTAGTGAGAAATAAATATCAGTATCAAAAACAAGAAAAACAAAAGCAAAATGAAACCACTTCTTGGGAGAAGGGAACTGTGACTGCTTATACCCAGCACACCTCCTCTCTGTGTCGGTGCTATAAGGACAGTTCTATGTGTGGTATCTGTACTATTCAACTTACCATCAAATAAAGCCTATGTAGCAAAAGTAACTGATCTCATTTAAACACACACACACACACACACACACACACAGAGAGAGAGAGAGAGAGAGAGAGAGAGAGAGAAATGACTTTGTATACTAAGTATTTTTTCACAGTGATGTGTGGCTATCATAGAGCTTGGCTGTTCCTTGATTCAACATCCTTACTTTTTAGAAAAATTATTTACTATTTTCAGTACATTCTGACCACAATCTTCCCCTCCCCCCACTCTTCCCAGGCTCCCCTCCCATCTCCCTTCTCCGTTAGATCCACTACTCCTCCATTTTCCTTCAGAAAAGAGGTTTCCTAGGGATATCCACTGAATACTGCACAAGATACAATAAGACTAGACATAAGTCCTCATATGAAGGCTGAATAAGGCAATCAAATAGGAGGAAAGGGGTCCCAAGAGTAGATAAAAGACTCAGAAACACCCCTATTCCCACTGTTAGTAGTCCCACAGAAAATACCAACTAACTCAACCATCACATATATACAGAAGACCTAGCACAGACCCATGAAGGATCTTTGATTGCTGCTGCAGTCTTTGTGAACACCTATGCACCCTATTTGGTTGATGTCTGTAGGATGTGTTCTCAGTATTCTCTACATTTTCTGGCTCCTACAAATTCTTTCTTCCAATTTCAGTGGCATTCCAAATTCCCAGGTGTGGAACCCATTGAAAATGTCCAATTAGGGCTCATGCTCTCTCTCTCTCTCTCTCTCTCTCTCTCTCTCTCTCTCTCTCTCTCTCTCTCTCTCTCTCTCTCTCTCTCTCTCTCTCTCTCCCCCTAATGTTTGGCTGTGGGTCTCTGCATCTGTTCTCATCAGCTGTGGGCAGAAGTCTCTCTGATGATGATTGGACTAGGCACTGCTTGGTGATTATATAAAAATATTTTTAGGAATCATTTTATTGATTTTTATTTTTGTATCATATCATGTGTCTTTGGGCTATTAGACCTATAGTTGAAAAACATCCTTCCCTTTGTTCAACAGCCTATGAGGTTGATAGTCTCTCCTCTACAAATTTCACACAAACAAAGATGTCTCTACCAAGCTTCATGCCATTAAAGTTCCCTTTTTCTTATCATTTCAAAACAAAAGAGAATATTTTCTCATAATATGTTTATAAATGTCAAGTATTATGAGGCAGTAAAAAGATGACTGCAAGAGGAATAAATGAGGACTGTTTATAATTGTTATAAATACTTTTACAGTATTATCATAGTACTTGATTATGGTTGGTTTCCTAGAGGCATTAAGTGTTAAACTGCCCTCATTTCATTCACTTTTTCTGAAGATAAATCCAAACATTCACCTTTGTGCTGTTACTCCCTCATTCTTAAATAATTGCCTTTAATGAAAGACATCTGAGAAACTTCAATTATCCTTGTTCTTCTCCATAGTATGCTGTTTTTATCAGAGGGAGCTTGCAAGAATCCATTTTGGCCGTGTCATCTGAATTTCTAATGAACCTAATTGCTTGCATTTCAGTGAACCTAGGTGTTGTAGATCATTTTATATTCATAGATCTACTGCATTATCCAGGAGGGATTCATCTAGGGAATTCCTGTACAGTCACAAAGAACAGCAGGTCATAAAGTTGATAAGGAAACTTTTTTCACAAGTCTAAGGACTTATGCACTTATCCTCTTAACAGTTTGGGTCATATTGGAATCCCGGGTGCAAAGGAAATCTCACAGAGGCTATGGCATGTTGCTCTGCACACGTTGGTAGGAACATATCAATATCCTATTCTTTCAGAACTCTCAGAAAACATAAAGGCATGGCGAAAGAACAGTAATTGGAGAATGTAACTTGCAGATAATAAAAAAATCATTCATCAAAATTAAGCCAAAGTCTTAACAAACTTCTATCCAGTTAGACTAGCCAATCTGAAGTTGTGGTCTGCACTTTGGATTTTATATTTTCATTATTATACATATTGAATATTTGATATCATTAATTTTATGCCTTTACCTATTACCCAATCTGAAAAGATTTTTAAGGAAAATTTTTCTAACATTTTCTTGATATTTGAAACTATTCTTTATTTACGACCTCATCATAAATTTGATAAACCATGATTTAAAATATATCCAGAAAAGTAGAAGAATAGTTTTAAATTATTTTCTTTCATTTAAAGAAATGTGGTTTTTCCCTGTTGTTCTTGTCTGTTTGTTTTGTTTTGTTTTGTTTTGTTTTAAAAGTTGTATTTGGGATTTCAAGGACAGCTTGCTACTCCCAAAGTAGATACCATCTGTTTTAGTTACATTTCGCTTGCTGTAATAAAATACTGTGACCAATGTAACTTATAGAAAGGAGACATTATTTAAGGTTTACCATTACAGAGGAATAGGGGTACATCACCTTCATTGTAGAGAGGATAGTAATAGGCTGGCATGATACTGTAGCTCACATCCTAATATACAAACCAGAGGCAAAAAGACCATACTCTGGATAGCTAGATGCTTCTGTAAACTTAAAGCCCTAATGATACCTTCTCCAACAAGTTCACAACTCATAATCCTCCCCAAACATCTACCAACTGGGAAACATGTAGTAAAATTCCCTCCGTAGTCATATTTCCTTGACTTATGGGGATCATCTCATTCAAATCAATATATTATACTCAGTGACTCTTATTAGACTACTGTCTATATCATAATCAATATGCATTTAATCCAACTTCAAATTTTCCCATAATCTTTCAATCTTAGAACTGCTTAAAACTCAAAGTTCAAGGTCACCTATGAGACTCAAATCTCTTGTCAGCTCTTGAAAATCAAAAGGCTAATTACATATTTCCAACATACAATGGGACAGAATATGTATTAAGATTATAAAAGATAGAAATTGGGGCATACTGAAGAATATTGTACCAGAGGAAGATTAGAATCCAGCATGGGAAATCATTAAATCCTGGAGTTCCATATCTGACATGAGAAGGACTAGATAGCTTGGCTCTTCATGCTTTGCTGACTGCAATGTACTTCTATTCCTGGCTGGTTCCTCTCCATGTCTTCACTCTCTTTGTAAAACACTTCATGGTTCTGGCATTGCAGAATCTCAAGGTTTCTGATGCAATCCAGAATTCAGATTCACAGCCTTGCTCAGTGGCCTCTCAGGATTTCTTGACTTCTCAAGTCCTCATGTAGGGACAGACCTGCTACATGTTGCCTGGTCTTGACAGCTCTCTTTAACTATGGAAGATCCTACAACCCTTTTCTGGTGTACCTGTCATACCTCTAAGGCTAGAATGACATGTATGTCACCATTAACTTTGGCTGCCTACTTCGAAGAGCATAACATTCTTAAATCTTACCTTTTGCAAGTTGAAAGGGTACACATGGGGAGGAGGGCCCTGTCTTAAAGGGACCCTTGCCATATTCCCAAGGCAGATTGGCCTCACCTTGATATTCTTATCTCGTTTGACACAAAATTTGGTGCTCTTTATTTCTTCAAATTTTGTATTTTATTTGGCCTCACTCTTTTTCATTACAGACCTACATAAGAATGACTATTAATAACTATGTGACAGAGTCGATATAAGACTGTCTTGAAATCTTTTACACCAAAGAAATTAGTTCATTACTTTTCAATTTAGCCTCAGGAAAGTTCTTAGAATGAAAGCGAAAGGCAACCACATTCTTTGCCAAAATGTTACAAGAATAATCTCTAGCCCAGTTGCTAATATTGTTCCCCTCAGAAACCTCTTGAACCCAGAATTCACCATCCTCATAGCAATAAGAGCTGCTGTCGTCTAAGCTCTTACTACAAAGATTCATTAAGTTTTGCTTCAGAATTCAACCATTTTTGTATTTCAAAGTCTCAAGTTCTTTCACATCCTTCCAAAAACTAGTATGGTCAGGTTTTACATAGCAATAGCCTACTTATTGATACCTATGTCTGTATTATTTTTCTATTGTGGTGATTAAACACCATGACAGAGGCAACATATAAAAGAAAGTATTTAATGAGGCCTATAGCTTTAGAGGGTTAAAGCCTCTGCTGATGGATGGAGTAAGGGCATGGTAGCAAGAACAGATGAGAGCTCACATCTTTATCTGGAAGCAAAAAGCAGAGAGAGAGATTAGGAATAGTGGAAGTCCTTTTGAAACTTCAAAGTCTGCCCGCAGTGACATACCTTTACCATTGGGGCCACACTTCTTAATCCTTCCCAAACAGCCCTTCAACTGGGGAACCAAATATTCAAACATGAGCCTATGCAGGCCATCTATGTTAAAATAGCCATTTGTTTTATTCTATCTTAGAAATAAAATCAGAAAAAATAAATCAGTTCAAATTAAGAATGGTGATTTTAAGTCCTTCATTGATAAAATGAAAATTGTATATATAATTGGATTATTTACTTAATACTGCTTGAACAGAATATCTGACACAATATAGGCAGGAAAGGTTTACAATGCCTCATGGCTCCAAAAGGTTCCAATCAATTGTGATGGAAAAGACATAGAGGAACAATTCAGCCCACAGTTGTGGAAGTGTGTAGTATAGGTTGTTCATACCATGGCAGACAAAAGTTTAGAGAATGGCGCTGGTACCAGAGACTGGGTTATAATCTCCAAAGCTCCCCACTGTAGAGATAATCTCTTGTGCACTGTGTGTAAGCATGACCTATCAATAAAAATCTGATAGCCTATTAGCAAAAAGTATGAAGTAATAGGAGTTAGTAATAGAGAAAGATAGGAATTCTAGGAAAAAGTCAAGAGGGGGAGATTCACCCCAAATGCTGAGAAAGTCACATGCATGAAACTGGGGAGACGTAACCAACCATGTAGTAGGCATAGACTAGAACAACCTGGTTATATAAGTTATGAGCTAGTCATAAAATGAGGCATAGCTTATGGGCTAGGCATTTATTTATAAATAATTAAGTCTCAGAGTTGTTATGCTGGAACTTGGCATGGGTAGAGAACCCTGAGCCTACACCCCACCCCACTCCAGTGACATTGATGACAGCTAGGCTCTAACTCTTAAATGTTTCACAAGCTCCCAGCAGGTCCTCAAAACTAAAGCCAATAAGACACATTTCACATTTAAGCCATAAGAGCAACTCAGGAAATTTTCTGAAACATTAAATTGCCTAATACAATGTTCCTTATAAATAGTAGCTACGATTAGTAAATATTTGTCAAAATAGAATCTCCTTCTATTCTGGAGATAAAGTAAAATAAATATTTATCAAGAACTTACTATGACTTAAACAGTGGGATTCCAAATACACAAATAAATACTGTGTTCAACATACAAATACTGCATTCAAAACTCTTCAAGATAACAAGTCAAGTACTCATGCAAAAATTAATATTACATAGGTCACTCTGAATGCTCTTGGTCTAAGTCTATCTTCACCTCCCTACTTTAATCTATCTATCTATCTATCTATCTATCTATCTATCTATCTATCTATCATCTATCATCTATCTATCTATCTATGTATCTTCTATGGAATATCTATCTATCATTTATCTAGAATTACTAATTGTTAAAAGTTTATGAATTTTACATTGGAACATTACTTACAGATGAATCTAGATTGTCTCTTCCTACTCTAGACTCTTGAATCGACATCTGTACTTCTAAACTAAATATCTTCTTTCCTGTTTAGAACAGTAAAACTTTATATTAACAAGAAAAGAAAAGAAAAAATCGCATCCCAATGTTAGAATCAATTCTGAGTGATACAGCAAGCCTGACACTGATACAACAGGATCTTCCAGTGAAAAGGTCAGCAAACAAAAATAAAAGAACAATGAATATCATGTTCATTAAAGTAAGAAGCATGATGGGATGGTACTGTGTGCAAAGTGGAGAGCAGCCAGCTGTGTATTTTTAAGATGATAACATTTTAAGGGAAAGGCTGTAGATTCTGATCACTACAAGACTCCAGGTTGAAAGTTTTGAGAATCTGAGTTATCACTTTATTTTATTGGAATATTTGTTTATTTTGTGTGTGCTTTGTATACATGCACACATGCTTCATGCCATGGTGATGTCAGAGAATAACTTGTGGTAGTTGTTTCTGTCATCCCATTATGTGAGCTCCATGGTTATCACACCTGTGAACACTGTGCCTGCAGGGAAAATGCAGAGATAACATAGTTGACACAGAAGACAGCATTTGTTGATGACCTTGTGGAAGGAGTTTTCACCCACAAGTAGGGACTAGCCAGAAACACAACTAGAGTGGAGCTTTGAAGGTGCAAGTACTTCCTTGGTGAAAATTCCAGGATGACAATCATTTAGGTCCTAGAATCATTGAAATCCTTGAAGTTAATGAAGCACTGCTAGCCACTGTGATGCTCATCTGAAACTAATTTAGCTATTTTACTTCTGATTTGTGAGGGTTGGTATCTGGCCTGTGGGACACTATTGAACTAACAATCAGCTGGAGGAAGAAAAATCCCTAATGATAGGAACAACTGATGAGGTAGTTGACCATCTGCCATCTGCCATGGGGCCTTCAAAGAACAAAGTGTCTTAAAATCACATTCTTCCCTGATGAACTATCAGCAGCATGGTTGCCTGGCATCATTCAGCTTACCAAAGCCTTTGAGATGAGACCATAAAAACGGGAATCACCATTTCTGAGAACCCAGCATTCCAAGTCTCAATCAACTTCCCTGCCTATTGGCCACTGTTAAAAGCTCAGTTCTGAGTTTGTGGGTAACATTCCTCAATGATACTCCCTCTGGATACATATTCTTGCCTTATGAATCATCTTGTATTATTAGTCTTCTAACCTATTCCTGGATGTTCTATGATACTTCTTATATCATTCTGTCACCAATAAACCTCCTAGCAGACATGTTACCTGGAAAGACCTTGTCTTCCTCTTGTCTGAATCCTGGATGCTAACTGCTATAGGTTTATCAGGACTATCCTTGGGTGGCAGTGGCCGTGGAATGTACCTTCAGAGGCTCTATTATCATTAGAATTTACAACTTTAACCTGTTCCATTAAAAATATTGTAAATATATAAAGACACACAGACATACAAAAATTATTTTTGTTGTCTTTGAGACTAGGTATTACTCAGTACTTCTTTTTGGTCTCACTTCAGAGTGTTGGAATTCTTGATGTGTACCACTATGTCTGGATTGAATCATTCTGACATGATAAATCTTACTATACAAAAAAAAAAACTATTTAGAATGAGTATAGCAAACATGGAGATGCCAGGCTGCATTGGTTTCTCCAGGTGCTCAGTTTATGTGGACACAGAGAATATAGAGAGGTTATTGATTAATCATGGTGGTTTCTCAGGTTCTCAGTTCAAACAGAGAGAATACAGGGATGTTAATGACTTGAAGCTTCTGTTTTCCTGAATTGGCCTGAATTCATTTTGACTTTAAAATGTGTCTCAGAGAGGTCTCAGACTCTGTTGAATGTACAGCACTAAGCTGCTATTGTGTGAAGTAATCTTTGTGAGGAACAGAACAGGGTACATTCGATGGCCAGACTTTACTGTGCTGAAATGCAGATATTGTCTCTACAATATGGAATGTGTCATTATATTTGTTTGCACTTATTTAAAATAGTTTCAATTTAATGGTGGAGCTTGCTTTAATTAAATTATGCAAATCAAGAATGTTAGCTGCTATTATTAATTCTTTCACAACACCATTAAAGTGCAATTTACTTGATCATCATTCTACAACAATAAATCTCTAAACCTAAAGTCATTTTTTGGTATGTTAATTGATTCCTTATAAATGGGAAACTGTTCTGGGCTTAAATTAGTGAAATATGTCACTTACAGAAAATATCCGAATGAGCAGAGAAGTGATGCATGCTCCACCCAGTTGGGTTTGAAATTTGTTCTAAGTTGACTATCTACAATTAGTGATGTAATTTTTAAATACTGATAGTATACATATGATGGCAGCTAATCTAATTCTGTATAATCACCATTCCTCCACAATAGCACATCCAAGATATTACTTCTCTGATTAGCTTTACTTAGCTTACCACTATTAATACTATTTATGTTATTTTCTAGTCTTTGTGACAGAATACCTGACAAGATGAATGATTTATTCTGGCTCACTGCTGAGAGGCTATAGTCCATCAAGGCGGGGAGCAGGGATGCCTTAAAAGTGGTCCATGATCCTAGCACCAGGAACTTGAGGTTATAATCTGTTGGCACTCAAGAACAGAAAGCTTCTCTTGGAGCTAGGCCAGAAAATAATCAGAAACACCACTTCCCAGCCATTTATCCTCTATCCAGACCACGCCTCTTCAATGTTCCATGCCTCCTAAAACTCTATCCCCAGCTCAGGACCAGATGTTCAATCACACTGGCCTATAGAGGGCATGCTAAATGTAAGGCATGGTGTACATTTTATCTTGGGACTCTGCAATCTAGCCTGAAATACCTTCTGTGCACAGCCCATTTAGCACCCCATGAAATCAAATGAGGCAGTTAAGGACCATGTGAAAAGAGTCATATTAACAATGTCAAGACAGTAAATTTGGGTATTTCTCGTGCAAAGATACTGTAAAAAAATGTTAGTTCTGAATAATTTAATAAGCAGAGAAAGTCTGTCATATGTTCAAGATGTAAAATCATGTTATGACAGTGAAAATGCTCTCTCTTTGGCAAACATGGTCTGCATGCCCACACATATGTTGTCGTTTATTAAGAAATCAAAAGAGATCATTATCCAGTTGAAGAAATAAAAATTAAGTAGGAAAACATTTTGAGTTTCTCCTTAAAAAATATTTTTCCACAATTAAAAGCATTTTTATCTACCATAATAGGATGGCAACAAATCTACCACATACTAATAACTACTATAATTTTCTTATTAACAAAAACCAATCTTTTAGGACAGTATAAATATATTTCTGCTAACAGAAGGAAATAACAATAGATACATAAAGAAGTTAAAATATCACCTCTACTAGACAGTCTACACCATATCTTCTTTGCTTGTTCTTGATTTCTCACCAAAAATACTTTAAAGTAATACTATCATATGTGTATGAATTTAGATTCGTTGGGAACCTAAAAGCTGTTTATTCCAGCTATAATAAGACACCTAACAGTTTACAATTTAGTCCTGTTGTTTTTTTCTTTTTATTTTTAATGGGGGATATAATTGCCTCTGATACTACTCAACGGGTTACAAATGAAGTCATGTAATTTAAATTTTAATAGAATTTAGTACTTAGAAAAAAGCGGTTTTATTATCTCTAATATGATTTCCATGGTAGTATATCATTGTGTTTCTGACTTTTACTTAATTTCAAGATGATTAAGCTAATGTGAAACTAGATCACAGACACTGCATTAATCCTCACCTTTCCATTGTCTATGTTTTTTTTTTCCAATCTCATTTCACTTTTGTTAACCTAAAATATGCTTTCCAATGAATATTTCTTTTCAACTTTTAGTATAATATGAATCACTTTTAGAATCACTTATAGCATGAATAAACTTTGCAGGAATCAATTTTTAATACAAAATAAACAAAATCTGTAAGAGAATACAGCAATAATATTCAATTTTAATTTGATGACAAGAAGATAAGTCAGAAAGTGGTAAGACCTTTCCAAGTCATCACTAAAACCAAGAAAGTTCTGACAAGATGCCATTTCAGTTGTTGCTCACTGGGGTTGACTAGCTAATCTTCAGCCTAGCCATTCTCTGAAATGCCAGGTTAACATGAGGAAGTAAACATCAGACCTGGTGTATGAGACTCTGATTCGAGTGGCATGTGTTCTCTTGCATTCTCTCCAATCAAAGGCATGTTATTGGAAGATGAAGCCAACTGTTAGAAAAAACACAAGTTATAGCATATTACCCAGAAAATCCTAGTAGCAGAAATTAACATTAAGAAAATATAATGTTGATTTCTGGATTGCTAAAGAAGAATTAGGTTACCAGCATTCATATGCATAAAGTTATTTGCCTGATTTAAAGCCTTGATGGTTTCTCATTATGAAGAAGAAAATGTCCGCAATTCTTTGCTCGATATTTAACAAGGTCTTTCTGCTCTAACCACTAGTTTATCTGTGCTTTGGCCACTCTAGCTTCTGTCTTTTGAATCTTGGCTTTGAGAAACACCATCAACTGCTCATTGTTAATATTCCTGCATCCATTTTAACTAAAATGCTTTTTCTAATGCCTCTCATGCTCCACTGCCTTTTCGTCTGCCTCTGGTGAATTGTGGTTTCTTGGGTCACTGAATATCTGACATTCTCTGTCCTCCAACAGTCTTCTACTTTGAAGAATAATGAAGTGGAGCCTTGTGATGTTCAATTAATGATTCTACCCTCAACACTTTATAAATTTTTAATTCTAGGCAACTTGTATTATTATCTTATATCCTTATTTCATTCTCATCAAATAAACATAATGTTTAATATATGTGTAATATCTAGGTTTACATTTAAAAACTCGAGCAGAGTAAACAGATGAAAACTGTTATCTAATAAACCCTTGTGAGGCAGCTGCCTTTGTAATCATAGCTACTCTGACTCTATGATTTTTCTCCTAAGGAAGCTGCTTCAGTGGACCTCCGAGTTCATATTCTCATTGGTCAAATAGATATTGGAGAGCTACTATGCCGACTCAGCACCAGTGAAGTCATGAAAGGGACTCATGATCCAAATCCTTGTCAGGAATCCTCCTCACTTTTTAAGCCAACCAGTTTCATCAAGGTGTTGAGACTAAGGTTGATGAAGATGAAGGATCAGTGTATATATAAAAATTGGTTGAGATGCAAATATGTTTCTCTCTGGAATGAAGGGGGTCTTAGGGAAAATAAAACAAACCCATGCTAGCTAGTATTCCTCTCAACTTGACACAAGATGTAGTCATCTGAGAGGAGGGTTGTCAACTGTGAGAATGCTTCCATAGATTGGGCTGTAGGCAAGCTAAGAGGGCAGTTTTCAAAATGATGGATGAGGGGCTCAGTGCCTTGTGCACAGTACAACTCTGGGTTGGCAGTCCTGAGTGCTCTAAGGAAGCAGGATGAATAAGCTATGGGGACCAAGCCAGTAAGCCATACTCCTCCATGGCCTCTGCACCAGCTCCTTCCTCCAGGTTCCTGCTATTGCCCTGGTTTGCCTCAGGGGACTGTGACTTGGTTTATGTAAAACAAATAAATATTTTCCACCCCAAGTTGCTTTTAGCTCATGGCCTTTCATCACAGCAATGGTAATCCTAACTAAGACACTATCTATAGAGCAAAATAGTCTTTAAAAATTATGAACTATTTTCCACAAGCCTCATATCATTTTCTTTAAATGGCTTACAGGAATTTGAATTATATGAGAAATTGTTGTTTGCTTTGTTGGTAATCAGAAAGCAAATTTTACTTCTAAAATAAATCATACAGGATTTTTATGTCTCTGGGGGGAAATCAGTGAGGGTGACCCTAGCTAAGACTACTAGCCATGAAGGATACAGAGCCTAAACCAGCCAACTCCTGTAATCAGGCAAGACTATTAATGGATTGGCACAATAACCCAGCCACAAAATCTTCAACCTAAAATTTGTCCTGCCTACAAGATGTGCTGGGGTAAAAGGTCGTGTATAAATTGTGGGAGTGGCCAACAAACAACTGGTCCAGTTTGAGGCCAATGACATTGGGAGAGGGACTCACCCTCAACACTGCCTGGAGGGTCAGGAACCAGAGGATCCCAAAGACCCAATGACAGAATCAAACACAAATAGAACATAATCAATGGCATTATTCTCAATGATATTCTGTTATACTCATAAATTGTCACCTAGCTCAATCTTCATTAGGTGGAACTTGGAAAATTGCATGAAGAGGGGGAGGTAGGGTTGTAGGAGCCAGAGGGGTCAAAGATAGCAGAAGGAACGCCACAGAATCAACTAATCTGAGCCCATGCAGGCTCACACAGACTGAGCCTGAAGAGTCAACCAGGGAGCCTGCATGTTCTGCCCTAGGCCCTTCACGTATGTCTTACAGGTGTGTAGTTTAGTTTTCTTGTAGGACTCCTAACAGTGGGAACAGGGACTGTCTCTGACTCTGTTGCCTGTCTTTGGGTCTCTTTCCCCTACTGGGTTGCCTTCTCTGGCTTTAAAAGAAGAGGAGGTGCCTAGTCTTACTGCAACTTAATATGCCATAACTGGTTGATAACCATGCAGCAGGCCATTTTCTGAAGAGAAACAGAGGAGTGGATGCAGGAATTGGTGATAGGAGATAGAAGAAAAGAGGGACAGAGAACTATAGTTGGGTGTAAAATAAAATACAATAAAGATGTCATACTAGCATATGATGTTCAAAAGCATCTTTTAAACAAAGGTAAAGGAATAATGTATGCTTTGGGCAAAATAATTTTAAGCAAAATAATCTTGGGGCACTTTGGGCACAAGATACTGTCGTGTTATCTCCAGTGAGAAGTAATTAAAGAAATATATATATATATATATATATATATATATATAATTATATCAATGTAATATATATATATATATAAATATATACATATACATATTTGCCTTCCTTCCACATCAGACTTTGCTTAAACATAGTCACTGACTAGCAAGTGAACACTTCCCAGTTCGACACTTACATTTGGAGATTTGCAGCAATGCTTCAGTCTGGGGGCATTTACTTGCTTAGCAGGTAACGTAGACATATTTAGTATTCGTCACATACACAATCATATTTAGTTTGCTCCAGAAAACTTAATTTACAATGCAACCAAAGTAGAGTATTTTTGTGTTATTTATTTATTTATTTATTTATTTATTTATCTGTTTGTTTGTTTGTTTGTTTGTTTTACATCCCGATCTCAGCTTCCCCTCCCTCCTCTCCTCTTAGTATCACCCTCTCAACCTTCTCATCCACCCCTCCTCCCATTCTCAGAAAAGGGCAAGCCTGTAATATGTAACCGTTTAAATTATCCAATATTTATGCCAATAGAGACATGGAAGGCATAAACTGAATTAAAAACCTGCTAGCTCAGCAAGGTAACTTTATTTTCTGAACTATATACAAAATATCTATTTATAGTTCTTCCAAACCCAAGAGGTTTCCTGAGCTATCTTTCCTAGAACACTGCTTTACCTGTGTCCTGCCAGCTGTTTCTCTGTAGTTCCTGCAAGCCCAGAGCTTCTTCCATAAAATAAGGGCTCTTCCAAGCTGAGAGGGAGAGGAGAGGAAAGGGGCGAGAGTAGGAGAGGGAGAGAGAGCAAGCATAAGGTCTACTAAAGGTCCAATTGCTTAGAAAAAGAAGTCTTCTCTCCTACCCCCTTTGCAAGCTGTACCAACTCACTGTTGTGGGGGTTGGGGGAGCATGCAGCTCAAGGCATCCAGCTAAGGTTGCCTCCAACCATAGAGCAAAGACTACTCTCTCCCAAGCAACTTACCTTAAAATAAGCAGGAACTTTTCATTCTGTACCATCCTTATCTATGGCGGCTTATAGAGGCACACCCAAACTGCATCTCTTCAGGGCACAATTGACCTTATCCGGCACAAGCAATATCTATTTAAGTTTTTATATTTTGCTAACAATTAGGTTTTCTATGTACAATAAACAAATATCCTTTAACAGAAGCCTACCAAAATGGGGCATTTTATTCCCTTTGAATTAAAATGATTAATTTGAACCTCAAGTAGATCAAAGTTCTAGTTAATTTTAGGCCATTATAAAAAATGTATTGAAATAGAAAAGTACTAACCTTTCCAAGTATTGCATGCATATCCATTGTATTATTCACTTCCTTTAACATTTTCATTATGGCATTTCCTGATTTCTGTGAATTTTAGGCAAAAATATTCCCTCATTATACTAAGTATTGAGTCTAAAGTGGGTTTTGTTTTTGCTTTTAATTTCTGTAAGTACTTCAAGTGTGATGATACAGTTTTGGATTTTTAACAGAATGGTAGCCATTACTTTTAAAGTTACTTAAAAGCATACAAAGAAAAACTATAAAATGAAATATATCGCCCATCAAAGGCTAACGATTAAACCTTTAAACACACTGCAAGTCTGATTTTATTAAGTTATTAAATGGTCCTACTAATATTAGGGGGAGAAGCATTATGGAATGCCTATGTTTTTTGAGTTTATGTATTATTTCACACAATATGTATCAATGTCCTCATATGAATGATCCTTCTTTGACAAAAAAAAAAAATATGTAGGAGACAAGGAGAGAGAAAAGTGTAAAATAGGACATAACTTGGGTGTTATTTACGTATTTTCTAGAAAATTGGGAAATCTCTAAGTGAACTTTGGGTAAGTATTAATAAACAACCAAGGTGAAAAAAGTACTGGTCTGTAGTCTCAGCTGATCTGGAAGGATTTGTGAGCCTCCCCAGGCAATGCTTAGAATTAACCTTACAGTGCTGCACTTAAGCAGAGCCCCTGCCACAGGTTAGGTAGCCAGCTGTGTGGCTGAAACTCTCCATTAGGGGAGGAATGGTCAGAGCTGAGTTTAGAAAGGTGAGCTGAGGCAAGTCCTTTAACTTGCTTAAAATTGTGGGAATGTTAGTCTGGGGAAGTAGGAAAGAACAATTGAAGGGTTTCAAACATGAGAGGTGTTAGTTGTACCACTTTGGCCAATAGATGGAGATTTGACTGAAGGTAAAAAGCACAAGAGACCAGTTAGGAAAATATTATGATGTCCCTGGCTCTATTGGCAGCCTGCCCAGAGAGGCTGAGAGAAGATAGATGCTTCCAGACTACTGTGAATAAACACACACAGACACATACTAGTAGCCACATTAAACAAGCCAAAAAGTGAAATTAAATTTAAATATTATATTTTATATACCCAAATGGATCCAAGGTTTTACTTCACTTAGTACAAACTGTTCAAAGTATCAATGAGATTTTATGTTTCTTTTTTATACACAGCCATCAAAATAAGTTATAAATTATAGACACAGGGTGTTTTTAATCCCTATACTAAACCTCTTCTCAGTTTACTTAATCTTGACCTGTCTTCAATTTCATTTTGTTTTACATTTTGTGAAATTTATAATTAAAATGATTCACAAGCCTTAATTGTTTTGAGCATTTAAAATCTTCTAGAACAACTGGTTTGGTATTAGATAGTGATTTAAATGTGCTGTGTTGAGGTAAAAGTTCATTTCAATTCATGACATCCCAAGAATACAAAAGCACCCTCAGGTCATCATTGTAAGGCAGCCAAGGGCCACTGAGTATGAAAGATCACTGTATGGCAGTCAGAGGGGTATCTGTGATTCTCTTTGAGGCCTTTCTAAAAGTCTTGATAATGTCTTATCTATGTTTCTAAAGGTCAGTGTTTCCAGGGAATTCTTTATCACTCAGGGTATTAGGAGACTTCAAACTCTTTTATGAATATAAAACATACCTTTTGAACTAGCTTTAAAAATGATTAGATGTGTTAATCATTTCTTTTTTTTTGTAAGTTTTCTTAAGCACCTCTCTATTTCTTATAATGTTTATATTCAAGTCACTCAAGTCTTATTTTAATTTAATGAAATTAAGAGAACTTCCTTCTTATTTAAAATACAACTATAATATTAAATATTTCATAATATTTACAAAAATGAGCATATTATTTTATTATTTTGAAAAAGGCTCCAAAAAGGAATGTTTAAGGCAGTCTTTTCTATCTACATCATGTACATTTAAGCCACTTTTGAGTTAAATGTACTGTGGAAGATTAGCATTTAAATTATTTTTAATAGCAGAGTAAATTTTCACTATATAAAAAATTGTATCATTTGTTCCTGTGTGTGTATGTATGTGCAATATGTATGTGGTTCTCTGTAGAGGCCAGAAGAGGACACTGGATACTCAGGAGCTGGAGTCATAGGCAGATGTGAGTACCCTACAACTAGTGCTGGAAGCTGAACTGAGGTCTTCTACAAGAGCAGTACATGAACTTACCAGCTGACTCATCTCTGAAGCCCCTAGATATGGTTTTAGGATGAATTAGTGAGCCTTTAAACTTTTACTGTTAATCAGTTAAATCAATAACTTGTAAATACATTGTTCATCAAAAATGGCAGGTAAAAAAGAATATTGCAGAAGCAGATTAATATTGACCCTGTGCAGTCCTTGGCGTGTTAGCTATTTTCCTGACTACTTTACACACATTAAACCAAACCCTTAAAGTAATGGTTGGTACCTGATCATGGTCTCTGTTTCAGATATGAAGAAAGAGAGAGAAGCAAAGGCAAGTAAAACAACGAGCCTTCAGCTGAAGAGCAAGACCTGAGGTTTGAACCTCAGCACTTAGGCACCAGCATACAGTACTCTGATCTATTTTATAGGTGCTGATCCTAAGTAATCCAATCCACTGATAAATTTATTCCATGTTCATTAGGTCCAAACGACTACATTCAGAGTGTGTTAATTGTAGTTATCTGACCATGTGAAATGATGAAATGAAGCACAGAACTCTCCCTCCTTCCCTCCTTGTGAGAAAGATCACACAAACCTATAATCAAGATTCGGGGGCCTCTGTATTATTTCACTTGTAAATTTTATGCAAAGTATTTCCTTATTTGTATTTTATTTTTAATTATGTTTTAATGTTTTTAATTGAAATAGAATTATATCATTTTTCCTCTCTCCAGCCCCTCCTAAATGCTCTCCCTCAAACCCCTCCCATGCCCCTAAAACTATCAAGCCCATAGCCTCTTTTTATTATATATTTATTGTTACATATACATGTGTGTGTGTTTGCACAACTATGTTTTTAATAAAATTTTCCTAAGCTCTAAGTATCTAAGATGAAATTAATATTTAAAATGACAATAATGATAGAAATAAGATTTACTCTTTTAACAAGACCAACCCAGAAAATATGACAAAAAAATAGAAAGTACACAAAAAAAATTAAAAATTAGCATCCAAGTCCTTCCTCTAATATGGCAACTATGTGTTTCTACATTGCAACAAAAGAAAGATATTGCTTAAACAATCTGAAGGGTTTTTTAACCATATTATATTTGATGCTGTTCAGACCACATGTAGGATATTAAATTTTGTTCTGGATGTCATGATCTGGCACCAAATACAATTCATAATATTAAAATTCAGGATAATTTGGACTCTAGTCTGACAATTATGCCACAAGGGAATGGATGAAAGATAAATATTTAATTGAAGTTATAAAAGAATCACTTATAGTGGGAAATGGGGGTATCAATTTCAGGAAAAAATACATTTATTCTCTCTAATATTTCTATGAGATAGTATAAGGCTGATATGCAAGAGATAGAGCCAAATATAGAACAGTAAAGTAAAATCCTATAAATGTTCATTTAATTAAGAAAGGAGCTTTAAAGTCTTTGAAGTGATCAAGCAGACAATGAACTCTTTACATGTCTTTGAAGTAGAAACCATAAGATCTGCACCTCTCACTATGCTAGAACAATCACAGCCACAGGCAGAGGAGAGCTAGGCTATGTTAGCTCTACCATGTTAGCTCTACCTCTGTGGAGCTCTCTATATAGAAAAGGAGTCTGGATGAGAAATCTCTGATGGGCTTTACTGTTCTATTGTTGTGATAGGACATTATGACCAAGGATACCTATAAAAGTTTTCAATTGGGCTTAGGATTCCAGAGATTTAGAGTCCTGAGTCCACGATGATGAAATTAATGAAACACTTGGCAGTGGTTGGTAAGAACAGTGCCCGGGAGCTCACATCTGGATCCATAATAAGGTTTCAGAGAGTGTACACTGGGAATGGCATGAGGTTTTTGAAATGTCAAAGCTTGCCCCAGCGACACACCTTGTTCAGTCAGGCCTCTTGATCCTTCCCAAACAGTTCTACCAATGGGGGGTGGGGTGGGGGCAGTATTCAGATATATGAGTCTACGGCGACTATTATCATTCTATCCAGCATAGCCTCTTTTAAATTGCACTCTCTCAATAATCTTTGTGTTCCTGGGCCACCAAACAGGCAACATACACCAGCTGATATGAGGTCCCCAACACACATACAGTAGTGAACTGCCAGGTCCGTGTTCATTCAGAGATGATGCACCTAACTCTCAAGAGACTGGAGGCTCCAGAGGAGGCATATAGAGGTCAGATGGGGTGGGGGTTAGGGACATCCACGTGGAGACAGGGGTGGGATGGGTGGAGAGAAGGTATGAGATGTGGAACAGTCAGAGGATGGAGGGGAGGGGGGGATAAAATATGGAGTGTAAAAATAGTAAATAAAATATAAAAACTAATCTTTGTGTTCATCACATTATTTTCTTTTATTTTGTACCTGAAATTTTTATTAAATATCATTCCAGTTTAATTTATGAATTTAATATTTTCAAGTTCCTTATCTATAATTTTGATAGGATTAGGGTTTGATCCTAGGATGGATACATGCTAGACCAGCATTCTATAATTGAGCTATTTGGTATCTTTTAATTAATCAAATACAAATACATTATTATTGAAATGAAATAGTTATTATTTACATAATTGCATACCCAGAATAAGTATTTCATAAATTTTCAACAGGTTTTGTATCTCAACAGAGTTAGGAATTTAAGACACAGGATAATGAAAAATTAATTGATGGTATTGATACCAGTGGTCATTGTGTACTTCTGCATAATTTGCCTTTTCTCAAATATGTATAAATAGAATAATTTACTATTTATATTCATATACTCATGTAAGCTTTATATTTTACTGGGACCTAACTCTTTATATGTCTTTGAAGCAGAAACCATAAGATCTGTACCTCTCATTGTGCTAGAACAATCACAGGCAGAGGAGAGCCAGGCACTATTGTTAGCAGCAGTGTTTTTAAAGGGGCCTAGCAAACACAGAAGTGGATGCTCACAGTCAGCTATTGGATGGATCACAGAGCCCCCAGTGGAGGAGCTAGAGAAAATACCCAAGGAGTTAAAGGGATCTGCAACCCTATAGGTGGAACAACATTATGAACTAACCAGTACCCCAGAGCTCTTGACTCTAGCTGCATATGTATCAAAATGTGGCCTAGCCGGCCATCACTGTAAAGAGAGGCCCATTGGACTTGCAAACTTTATATGCCCCAGTACAGGGGAACGCCAGGGCCAAAAAGTGGGAGTGGGTGGGTAGGGGAGTGGGGGGGAGGGTATGGGGGACTTTTGGGATAGCAATGGAAATGTAAATGAGGAAAATACCTAATTTAAAAAAAAAGTGTGTCCTGAGCTAATTCATTGTATGTTTGTTATTTAATTTTAACTATGAAGGGTTTTGCTAGGTTGAAACTGCCTTTGGACTGTTGCTAAAGGAACCTACGTCTATGAAAATGGATGCCAAATAGCAAACTTTTAAATGCAAGTGTTCATCTGATTGGAAATTTTAGACCTCAATTCTGACAGTGGACACCTGATTTTTTAGCAATTGCTAAATCTGAAAGGGGTGTGCAGAACTTTCCCAGAACATATAAGGTACCTTCTCAGTGATGCAGCTCTGGTCGAGTTTCCAACACATAGTATCTAGTGAAATGAAAGATAGAACTTTTCTCGTCTGCAACCAAGAAATAGAATCAAGTAAGAAAAAAAAAGTTGCAAATTAGATATTCACAATGTTCTCAACAACCTAAAAAGTACAACCACTGCAGGTAAATAATGCAACATAGGGATATTAACAAATTCAAATTCTACTCAATGTAAAAAAAATACATATTTTGAATTGTTCCAAGAACATTGAATGATCCAATTTTCTCCAATCAAATGCATACCTTGCTTGGAAATAGCTAAGAGGCATAGAATTACTTTTACAGGGGAAGGAACTCTAAGTTTGGAATTTAGGTGTTTGATGGGTTTCTGAAATGTTTTCTTTGTTTCTGATTTTCTAATTGTTATGCCAGTATTCAGAATTTGTTGTTTTAAATGAACAACTAACTAACTACAACTAATTTACAAAATGGGGTAGATCATAACTATAACCTCCTTTTCTTTCCTTCTATCTCCAATCATGTTTCATTTTTTATTTTCCCATTCCTCCTTCTCTTTACTGTTTAAAAAATCATGCAGCAAACTGCAGAATACCAGAATATTTGCCTTTTATAGATTTTCTATCTCTACTCATAAAGCATCCTCATGAAGATGTAATGTTAAATGCAGACTAAGGAGCAACAACAAACAAAATTCTTATATTCTATTCACTTGCTATTAGATTAAAAATATACACATCAATGTGTGTAGTTGGAACATTTTAGTATGAAAATATATATTTACTCTACAAGTTTCAAAATAAAGGTTAATGAGTCCCAAATTCATTTGTTTTAATTTTGTACAAGATTATGATTTGGGAAGCAGCAATTATTTTAAACAGATTTAAAAATCTGCTGCAAATTTGTGTTCACACCCACCTCTGTAACTTTTTTTCTGAATTTGTGTATGTCCATACATAGACATGTCAACAAATGTGTTCAATACATATAAAGTAATAAGCATTTCTAATCTTACCTGTCCAATTTTTCATAAATGTTTGGAAATGGGCTCTGCCATGAGTGGGACCTAATTAGCAATGCCCACATGACTTTCTCACTATCCTCTGACAAAATAGCACTGAAAATTAGGAAACAGTAAGGAGAGCCCTGGGGACCACAGCCATTTGAAATACTTTACTCAGGATTTATCCAACTGGGAACTTTCTCAGTTTTCCTTTGGTGTTGTTCCATGGCAGGGAGAGCGGAAAAAATAGAAGCCTGTCACAGCAAAGTTTATGTGTGAGGAGGGACTCTCCTGCCAGAAAGGTCACAGACCAGTGCCGCCTCGCCTTCCTTTTTAATGGCCTATGCAGTCTTTCCTTTTAAGGAACATTTCAAGGACTAGTGTAGACAAATGAAGAGGAACCCAGAACACTACAGAAAGAGGTTTAGGTTACAAGAAGAAAATGTTTGTGTCTTTCTTATAACTGTCATGGCTTTCCCTCCAGTTTTCAGGGAAGTATGTGGAGAAAGGCCTGTGTGAGATTGCCCCGTGCTTTGGTGGTGGTGTTGGGGGTGGTGTTGGGTGGCTGCTGGCCAGGATTGTGTCTGTTTTCACCAGGACAGGAAAGTTGCTTTCTCCCTGAGCATCACCTTATCACTGAGACCAAGCCTCAATCAGGAGCTTGACTGAAAGGTGGAAATCGCTAGCATGAGATAATCTTTAAAAAGACTTAGGTAAATGAAATTAAATATAGCTTACAATTTCACATGCAGGTCTCTGATTAAGGGTTTCATATTTGAGGGAGAAAATGACACCCTGGCACATATCTACTCTTCAGCAGTAAATGCATAGGTAAGAAATGAAGCTCTCCCTGCCATTCTATTATCTCTTTGATTGTTAAATAAGTCAGAGGTCATTGCCATAGGGATAAGCAAAGTTCTTATTTCTGTTTGGTCTTTAGGCTACTTACCTTCATACCAAGGACTATACTTCTCTCAAGATGAGACATCTAAAAACATTCTAAATGAAATATGTATTTGATTCTAAACCCAGAACATAAGCCAAATATGGTGATGCACATGTTTAATACCAGAATTCAGAAGGAAGAGGTCACTGATTTTCTGTGTTCATGGATAGCCTGGTCTATAGAGCAAGTTCCAGGATAGCTAGGGTTATACAGAAAGACCCTGTCTCAAAATAAAGGAAATAAGTAAAAAAAAAATTTAAAAACTGGATGATAACAAGGCATCTAGAATGTGTAAGAGGACATAACTTTGGGAAGATGGCATGACTAGCCAAACAGATATGTGACAGTGGATCTAAGATTGGCACTGATCCTTTGAGAAAGTCACAGCACAAGTAGAATATTTCTCAATGTTCTTGCTATCTGTTAAATGGAGGAAAAATCATGTTCATCATAAAAAGTAATTGCTTTGACATTATAGCCCTCTTTTTTTTGTAAATGGCAAAAGATACATTCAACTCAAACACAAAATTAGTGATCTTCACTTGTAATTACAGGTCATTTTCGGCTTTCCTAAAAGACATAAAATGCACAAGGCTGTTCTGTGAGCACTGAAGAGAAGGCGGGTAGAGGTCTTTGTGGGTGGTATCACAACTAAGTTAGAACTGAATGAGTGTCTTCTGCACCCCTCTTGGGTACTTTTTAAGGTAAACGTGCTTGTGAGAACATCCCTACATGATAGTAGAGAAAGCAGCTGTTCATGTGGTATGGTTTCAAAACTATGAATGGCCTATCCAAAACCACTCCTAACGCCAGACTGTAGGGCTCCCAGAAAATTTACCACCATTCCTCTGGCAGGTCATGTTTGAAATATTCAATCAAATACAAACACCCAGTACCATTTATGAGACTTCAGTTGCTGTATAAGATGCTTCAAAACTCAGAGGTTCAGAGTAAATGAAGTTGCAAGGAGCCAGGCACATGTAGAAGAGTCGTGGGGGTACTAATGGGTGAAGTTGAGAGCATGATGGACAAAATCAGGAGAAACAAGCAGGGACTATGCGTACAAGGTTCCTGATGTATGTCTTAGTCTATACCTGGATCTATACTGTGAAATTACAATACTTCTTGGAGTGGTTTAAATAGCCCCTGTAGACTCATCATATTTGAATACTTATAGAGTGGCATTGGGACATATGGCCTTGATGTAGGAAGTGTGTCACTAAGGGTGGGCTTTGGGATTTCAAATGTTCAAGCCAGGCTCAGCGTTCTTCTTCCTGCTGCCTGTGGATCTTCAGGTAGAACTCTCAGGTACCCCTTCTGTACCATGTCTGCTTGTGTGCCATTCACTGTTCTTTCCACCATGATGATTAATGAACCTCTGAATTCTAAGCCATCCATGAAGGGGAAATTTATAGTTCCTTTGGAGACTCAGTGGTATCCTGTGATGTTTTTCTGGAAGCTGTCTTACGAGAGGATGTTTTTCTGAAGCAGACAATCCAGATGAAGTTTTGATGGACTAGGCATGTGATGTTTTGCTGGAAGATGTCTTGTAAAGGGCATGTGATGCTTTGCTGCCTGAGAGGGTGTGTGTTGTTTAGAAAGAATATAAATATAACCCCACAGAGAGTGAGAGGATGCTCTTGCATTCGTCTGCCTTGCTCTGATGATCTTTGCTAATCTTAGCTTGTTACTTCATAGAAAGAAACTCACCAGAGAACTTCGTGTGATATTCTGGATACTTCTTGCTGCTTCTGAAGACTCTCACCAATTCAGTTAAAGCATCTCATTTTCTGCTGGATCAAGCCACTGCTACCGATTCATGTTAGATGTTTTGGACTGCTGCTAGTATCCTGACAAAGATTGAAATGGCCCCAAAGAACTACTTCTGAACAAGTCCATCTACCCTGTTTCTTATTGACCTTTCTTTTCCCCTACTTCTGGTAGGAAGGCTAGAAGGGAGGGTAAAGCACTTAAGAACCTTTTTACAGTAGTTTTTCTTTAGAAAAAAATCTAAGCCTATACACCTCCCTATGAAATGTTGTCCTTTATAAGAGTTGCTATGGTCATGGTATGTCTTCACAGCAACAGAAACCCTAAGTAGGATACTTATCTTCTTCTAGATAACTGTCAAAGCATTTTACATGCTAGCATCTATCCTACCTGCATCATATACTTTCTAGTCTTTGTCCTGATTTGTTCTTTTGTTCTCTTTTAATTACTTGGAGTCCATTTTTACAGTGTCAGTATTCTGATCACACCTAGCTGTCTCACATAAAAGCATGGTAATATGCTAGGACTGTAGCAAACATGGAGTCAATTTTGCTGGTTTTCAGATAGTCTAGGCAAGGGTTTCAGATTGGAGGTTGGATTACTCAATGGACCTATATTGCAACATGTTATGTACACCCGAGAGAGAACTTTGATTACTTTGTCCATTTTTGAATTTGTTATCTGATTTTTTTTTATCATGGACAATATTTTCTTTTTATCCTTTCTAGCACTGTTCTCATTCAGCTACTTCCTACCAGATGCCTAAACTGATTCTCAGTCTCTGATCATGCCTGGTATACAAGACATAGACATGTGAAAGGATATTTGAAGAAAGAAAAGAAAGAATGGGGAAATGGAGAGGGTACATGCAATAAGAAATACACTTCTGGCCACATTTTTTTTTTATTCCTGCAAAGGAAGCTGTGACTAAATTAAAAAGGCAGGGTAATGCTTTAATTGACTTGCTGATTACAGAGAAGTGACATATTTGAGTTGGCACATTGAGCTAGGCAGGTTGAGGGGTAGGGAACAGCAGCTGGAATGTGATGGGTAACTACAGGTTATGCTGGCACATGAATGCCTCTTTTATCTTGTCACTCTTCCAGAATAGAGGTCGTCAGTATACAGTTGTATCATGTCAACTAATTGTTTTATTCAGCCACTTTTTAGTTTAGATATTAATGTTTCTCTAATGGGGTGTTCTACTCTAGATTTTTGGACAGATCATTGAGAAACTGGTTTTTGTTGTTGCTGTTGTTTGTTTATTTGTTTTGTTTTGTTTTTGTGAAGGCCAATCATTTTGAGAGCCATTAGCCATACAAGTAGCTACTCTACAGAAAAAAAACTCCCAGACAACAACTTTTCTCAGTCTACCTCTGGAACAGTCCCATTGCCTCTTGGTCCATTTAGAGAGTGCTCTTTCTTTCCCTTAGTTTTAAATATCCTGGAAAATCATCAAACAAAGGACTAATTTTGTCAAATTCACACTGTGTTCACAGAAGCACACAGTGGAATTTGCATAAGATAGCATCTTTGTCTCATTCATTTTTCTATTTATAGTGGTACACAGTACCTACATGGATAGGTCCCAAGTGAATGCTAAATGATTATCTGCAATGGGGAAAACGTAATCCTGCTGACTACTTGCTCCAGTAGTCTGATAGGCTAACAAGCAGGGAGTTCCTCAAGAAAAAGAAGCTGATAGTTCACAGGTCGACCCCATGAGTTTCTCAGTATGAGATATATATGAAGGGATTTGGAGAGCTCAGAACAAGTTTAAAATTATGGGGTAGACTGACTCTGATTTTTGTGTTGTGTTATGGTCCTTTGAAGACTCCTATGAGGCCATTGAATAATTGAAAGGCATAGAATGGGGGTGGAAAGACACACAGGGCACATTTTTTCCACTGGATTTTGGCTCAAGGGAGATTCAGAGAGTACAATTTTGTCATTTATAAAACCTTACAAGTGCTTGGTCCCTACCCCCTAAGCAAACTGAAAGCAATGAAATTACAACTGGAAAACACATAGATAAATAAGAACTGTGTAAATTTCTCAGGAAACAAAAATAGTTAAACTCTGGTGCATTTTTCAAATATGCCTCTAAAATTTTACAAGGCTGGTGTAAGCCCAGAAAGAATGCTTCCGTGTTGGCCGCAGAGGGCTGTGCGATGATTCAGCAGCTGGCTCCAAAGAAGCCAGCCCTTTGCCTCTGTCTGCCATGTTCATATTTATAGTGAAGAAGGGAAATATGTACACTATGGTACTCCTATCAAATACAGGTTTCTCTCACTTCTCAGAAGATAAGGAGTATCCATGGACCAGACTCAGACCTGTGTAGCAGAAAGAAGACTTCATAGACTTCTGACAGTTCAACCAAACTGCGAGTGATAAACATACTTGTCTCTATTTCCATCTAAATCTGCTCACTGCTTGCGAAGCTTAGTTGTCCAACCAATGAAGGTCAACTAAAAGCAAAAGTTAAGATGGCAATATTCTAATTGTATGTTTAATCTTAGTTTCAGGGAAATTATTATATAGGTGGTATGTAAGTATCTCTCAGGTGACTTAAAAAAAGGAAAACAGAATTGTACCTTAACAATGAATAATTCTAATAGAGCAATCCAAAATCAGATCGCACCTTATTAAAGACCCCCAAGTGTTTTCTCAGTACAAGTTTAGTCAAGAGCCTATGAAATGATTCTGGCTTCTGACACATTTTAAGAGAAAGTCAAGATGCTTAGAGGGTTATCGTACCAAACTGGGTAGAAGAAAACATCTGTATTTGAGTAATACTTTGAGATATGTGTTATTGTTTCTAAAGACACATGAAAAAGTGTCTTGTTTATATTCATCAGTTCACAGAGGAAACAATATTTAGACATGTTTTCATACTTACTTGCTTATGGGTGAAAGGTTATTTACAAGAGCAGAAATGACTCAGATCCAGCTGCTGCACCAGAAGTTCACCCCAGCCTGAGTGACAGTCCTCGAAAGCTAGAAATCTGGAGTGTCATCTACAACATTCAGATAGCTTAAGAGGTTGGAGAATGTCTCTTCCAGGCTTCACAGTTGATCTGAGCCACTTCTAGGTAGCTTAGATTGACAAAAAAAATATCTCTAGATGTCCTTACTATTTTTTATGCTTGGGAGAGAGGGACACAGTAAATAGGTTTCAGGGATTCTCAAAGCCTCTGAGTTCTTTATTTCATGAGTTACAAGAGCTCCTCTGAAGAATGGAATGTCCCACCTACCATAGAGCACACCATTGAGCAGTTCCCCTTCAAGATCTATGGCTTTAACTCAGAGGCAGTTACTACCTTCTAGGAAGCCAGAGGTCAATCTTCTATTCATTCTCTGAAGTTGTCAACCTTGGTGTTTTGGAACAGGGTCTTTCTGAAGTCTGGATTTTTTATTAGGTTAGGAGGTCTGACCACTGAGTCCCAGTGAGTTTCTGTCTCTCTGATTAGCACATTATGTCACTCTTGACTTTTATGTGTGGGCTCTGGAATATGAACTCAGATCTTCTCCACCCATTTCTCCAGTCCTGCTCAGCTAAGAATTTTGTGAAAAAGAAAAATAATGACTGTATCTTGCTCCTGTTGATACTGTGTGTAATAGACTTTACGATAATGAAAAGATATAATTTTACAGATATAGTTGTGTGAATTAACAGAATAAGCAGAACACATAATAAACCATTTTTAGATGCTACTTTAATATATATCTATGGCAAGAGAATAAGTTACCAGAGAAGAAATAATATATAAAGTGATGTTAGAAAATGGGATTGAAAGAAAAATGGAATTATAAAATAATTAAAATAAATCATTATTCAGCTGCTATTTAATAACATTAACCCAGTATGTTTCTCTATATTTCAATGAAGTGTTTGGCTTCCTAAATCCTGAAACAAAACTGAACTAAATTATTATAGGAGTGCAAAGAAGCAAACATACTCTTTGGTTTATAAATAGTCTTGCAAACTATTGGGGCTAAATGTATATTTAAATGTTCAGGAACTGAAATTTAATTATCATAAATGTGACCTGAGTAAGAAGGGTGGTCTTCAGGATGTAACCAGGGATGAAGGCTCTGCCTAGGTATGGTAGCGCAGACCAACAGCAGCGACAGCAATGACAGCAAGGGAGCATCCAGTGCTGGCCCTTTTAGACTTTTCCTCTCTACTAGTCAGAACAAAACATGAAGCCAATTCCTGCAATATGGGTCTGCTGGGAAGTAGAAATGAGTATATTGTTCAAATGAGCTCCTGAAACTAGGAGGGTCCAAAAGAGGATGTTTCCTCTAGATGTGACAAGTGAACAAAGGCACCAATTTCTTTATTTTATTTTATTTTATTTTATTTTAATTAGGTATTTTCCTCGTTTACATTTTCAATGCTATCCCAAAAGTCCCCCATACCCCCCCCAATCCCCTACCCACCCACTCCCCCTTTTTGGCCCTGGGGTTCCCCTGTACTGGGGCATATAAAGTTTGCAAGTCCAAAGGGCCTCTCTTTGCAGTGATGGCTGACTAGGCCATCTTCTGATACATATGCAGCTAGAGACAAGAGCTCCGGGGTACTGGTTAGTTCATATTGTTGTTCCACCTATATGGTTGCAGTTCCCTTTAGCTCCTTGGGTAATTTCTCTAGCTCCTCCATTGGGGGCCATGTGATTCATCCAATAGCTGACTGTGATCATCCACTTCTGTGTTTGCTAGGCCCCGACATAGTCTCACAAGAGACAGCTATATCTGGGCTCTTTCAGCAAAATTTTGCTAGTGTATGCAATGGTGTCAGCGTTTGGAAGCTGATTATGGGATGGATCCCTGCATATGGCAATCACTAGATGGTCCATCCTTTTGTCACAGCTCCAAATTTTGTCTCTGTAACTCTTTCCATGGGTGTTTTGTTCCCATTTCTAAGAAGGGGCAAAGTGTCCACACTTTGGTCTTTGTTCTTCTTGAATTTCATGCGTTTAGCAAATTGTATCTTATATCTTGGGTATCCTAAGTTTCTGGGCTAATATCCACTTATCAGTGAGTACATATTGTGCGAGTTCCTTTGTGATTGGGTTACCTCACTCAAGATGATGCCCTCCAGGTCCATCCATTTGCCTAGGAATTTCATAAATTCATTTTTTTAATAGCTGAGTAGTACTCCGTTGTGTAAATGTACCACATTTTCTGTATCCATTCCTCTGTTGAGGGGCATCTGGGTTCTTTCCAGCTTCTGGCTATTATAAATAAGGCTGCTATGAACATAGTGGAGCATGTGTCCTTCTTACCGGTTGGGACATCTTCTGGATATATGCACCAATTTCTATCGGACCAAGATTCTCTGTTGCTTTATAAATATTTATTTCATCTTTACAATTAATTATGAGTAGGAGTTAATACAATACTATATCTATAAGAACGCTACTAGATTTTTCAATAAAAGGAAATGAGGAGGATGGTAATCAAAGAAGACACATCAACCATATTGCAAGTCCAAGTGGAAGATATAGGAAGAAGAGGTTCAGTGAAACAGCATTGGATACTGAGTAACTCAAGGAAAGGGTAAGAAAATCCTCCAGTTGGCCTTTGTCCAGTGGCACCATTAGTTTCTCTGCTTCTCACGGTCACTGGCATTTTGCCTGCCCACCCTCAGTGATTGTGATGTTTTATTTCATAATGTATCATCTGCCTTCTTGTGCTGCCAGCTTGGTGCCATGATTGCCAACTTGATTTAAATGAGAGACTAAAGATTACTAAACTGTTCCTGTGGGTCTGTCTATGAGGGTGTTTACAGAGGCACACAGCAGATAGGACAATAGAAGGAGGGAAGACTCTGAATGTGGGCATCATCATAGATGACATTAGATGAGTAGAGAAGAAAGAGAAAGCTAGCCATCCCTCCAGATTCAAAGCCAACTGTTGCTGCTGCCATTGTCAAAGGACATCAGACTGCAGCATTTTCAGCCCCTTTGATACAATACCTAAGAGTCCCCAGACAGCTTTCCTGACTGCAGCCTTTTGTGGAGTCTATATATCATTGTTACCTCTTCTTTTTCAGGCTTCTTGCATATTGTACTGAATAGGTATTGGGTTTTCTGGGTCTGAAATGTGCAAAACAAGTTATATAAATGTATTTAATAAGTTCATAAATGGGTAAATATGTATGAATGTACACAAAAATATAGGTAGATATATATACATACACATACATGTATATATATATACACACATATGCTAGATTTTTTAGAGTGTTTTCTAAATTCTTTATATAAGAATACATACATATATACAATATATACAATATATATCCATATATCCATATATATATATATATGTGTATGTGTTTTTGAGAGAGAAAGAGAATTCGTATTTTAAAAGTCAATCATGAAGACCATGCTCTTGAAATTGTGAAACTGAACTTATTTCCCTTGCAAAATACCTGTTCTGTTGTTATAGAAACTAAAAGTGGTTTAATGCCTAATTGATTCCATCAGTGTAGCTGTACAGTAACTAGAATGGTAGATTGACAGTCAAATGATCTCTTATATCAGAATTGTGTGTGCATGTGCTTATGGTATGTGGTGAGTTGGTCTGTTCTGGGAGGTTTGAACCCAGGGTGTCATAGATGTTAAGCATATCATTTACCAATTGAGGTAATATCTCTAGACCCTCTCGTATATTTTCTACGTTCTTCTTATAAACTATATTTATTTACTTTGCAAGCTTGTATTATTATATTTGCTGTATGAGTCATTGCCCCTCAGGTATTTGTATTTGTGTGTATGTGCCTGTATTATTTTGGGTTACTATGGTGAAACACCTTGACCAAAAGCAAGTTGGGTAGGAAAAGGCTTATTTGGCTTATGTCTTATAGTCCATCACTGAAGGAAGTTAGGAGAGTAACTCAAACAGAGCTGGAACCCATGGGCAAAAAGCTAATGCAAAGGCCATGAAAGGGAGCTGCTTAATTACTTGTTCCCCAATGGCTTGCTCAGCCTGTTTACTTTTAGAACCCTGGACCATCAACCCAGGGATGGTATCACCCACAAGGGCTAAGTCCTTCCCTATTATCCTCTAATTAAGAAAAAAGTCCTACAGACTTGCCTACAGCTGTAACTTTATGGAGGTATTAGTTAATCTAATATTTTTCAATTGAATTTGAATAATTTTTCCAATAATAACTTACATTTTTTAAACCTGGATCCCATAAGAGATCTGCCAATCTGCTTAATTTTGATCCCCTTTAACACGGTCTTTATTCTTCACAGACAATACTATAATCCTTTCAGGAATGTGTCACCACACACAGTGTTGTAGCACAGGTACATCACTAACTGTGTACATTCCCATATACAGCCACGAAACATAGGGGCCCCCTAAGTATTGGGAATATTAAAGTAAAGCAGGGCAGGGGTGTCTATCATTTTATATGCAATAATCTGATAATAATTGTAAAATATTATCAACATGTTTATATATATATATAAATATATATATAATATTTGTATAAAGAAGGTAAATTATTTCATAATGGTGTTCCTAGTCTGTTACAAAATCCTCAAAATTTAACTGAAAGTCAGTGAGTTTGCACTTGGGAAGGTTCATTTGAATCACATTTAAAAGAATAAGAATTTAAATACTGAGAAATATTCATCAAGACTGAAAGGCTACTGACTGAGCCCTGTGTTATTAAGTACCTTTTATTTAATCAATTATCTTTTCTGTCACTCAGTCAACTCAGCACATTTCAAAGTAGAAAACTAATCGACAAATTTTAAAAAAAATCTAATGAAAATAAGGCATATCTTTTGAATTGTTGAATGGATTTCTAGTGGTAACTAACATTGGGCAAATGAATCATAAGTTTACTATGAATTCTGTTTACTCAAGAAACAAATAAAACACCTCTAATCTAGGAAGTAAGATATAAACTTCTATTTGGAAATGACATCATTTTATAGGAAAAAGATCCTAGTTGGTGACTAGACTCTCGAATATGTAAAGAATTCAATAATAAACAATAAATAGCCCACTCAGAAAGTGAACAAAGGACTTGGAGCAACATTTCCCTAAGGAAGATAAATAACTATCCAATAAGCAAATGGAAATGGGCTTACCATTGGTAGTCATCAGGGGAATGCAATAGAAACCACAAAGGCATGCTACTTCATGCTAAAAGAGCTCTAATTAAAAACAGATATGGAGAGGTTGTGGGGAAATTGGAGACTTCATTACAGTATGGGTGGGAATGTAAGCTAGTCTTCCCCCTCAAATAATATGGGATTTCCACAAAATATTAAATATGAATTACTACGTGATCCAGAGATCTATTTTTAAAAGGAATGGACATTTACTGGCCTTTCAGTGGTTAGCACTGTAGGTTGAGAGTCATTAACCAACCCCAAAGCCACGGGCACCAACATCAAATTTTCATACATTTGGTTATTAGAAAAGTTTTGCTCCACAGTTTTGTACATCCTCTCCATTCTCTCATCTCCAGGCCCATGCCTCCCTCACTTGCTAAAGCCCTTCTCACTATGAATCCCACCTACATTTACGTTTCCTCTTTGTGTGACAGTAATTGAATTCAACAAGAATTACTTGCCCAAGAGTAGGTAGGAGGATATTTAATAGAGGAAGGGCAACATATCTGAGACTGCACCTCTGAAGAAAATAACACCCTTTCCCCAGACCACCATTATTTGTCATAGTCCCTCTGAGAGAGGTGGAACATTGTGATGGTTTGTATATGCTTGGCCCGGGGAAGTGGCAACTATTAGGTGTAGCTTTATTGGAGTAGGTGTGTCACTGTGAGCATGGGCTTTAATACCCTTGTCCTAGCTACATGGAAGTCAGTCTTCTCCTATGTGCATTGGGAACAGGAGGTGGAACTCTCAGCTCCACCAGTCCCATATTTTCCTGAACACTGCCATTCTCCTACCTGGATAACAATGGACTGAACCTCTGAGCCTGAAAGCCAGCCCCAATTAAATGTCATCCTTATAAGAGTTGCATTGGTCACATTTTTTTTTTCACAGCAGTAAAGCCCTAAGAATAAGCACACACACACTTTGGTCCATTTGGAACTTAATTGACTTGTACTTCCCTCAAACCTCTTGCAACCACAGCTGTTACTTTCTTTTGTATTTTGTGTTCAAAATGATGGGTATCACATTTTCATTCAAGAACAGCGTGTATTTTTACCATAGTCATCCTATTATTCTTTCTTGTTCTTTTTCCCCATCACTGGTTCTTGTCCTTTTTCAGAAGAGTCCTCATTATCCTTTCATGTTTGACAGACAGAGTAAATATATGTGTAGATACAGATGCTGATGGATATGGATAAAAATTTGTTTCAAAAATATATAATAGAAAATGTACAATATTTGTGTGTAAGATAGAGTTTTGCACTTGTGAAGCTCCAAGCTCATGCTTCCATTTCCAGCATTCTGACACACGGATCACCAGATACTTGCTGAGAAATATCTCACACCCAAATAATTCCATTTGCAGTCCTTCATCCCCCTGGGATTCTTCATAGTCTTGTGACTTCTAAAGGCCTCCAAATGTCTTTATGTCTGTGAGCAGTGAGTCACAGCCCAGTATATATAATAAGAGGACTTAGGAATGGTCTTGCATGCTATTGACTCTTGAGATCACATTTTTTTTCTGGGTTCCAGGTCCCTGATCCCTTCAAGTCTCCAGGAAGAAGATTAAATACACAGGAACTTCAGAGAGGGTGAACAACTCCTGGACCCTTAGCCCAGCAGGAAAAGATCAGACTCTTCAGTGCATAGCTCTCAACTTTCAAAAGAGGCAAATTTCACTAAGCTTACTTTTCTTCCAGGTCAAGCTAAAGTTTTTTGACATCACAGAGCAAAAGGACAACCAGCAGAAAAAGAGAATAATTAGGAGCCTAGCCTGTAACAAATCGTCAAAGGAAGCCCCCTTTTCTTTATCTTTATGGATTCCCTCATATATGATACTGTGGGAGAAATACACAAAATTACAGCTTCTGTATTTTACATGAAGTGGTAAAATACTGACACTAGTCTATATTGCAAAGCATACACTTTATGCACAAGTTATCACCAAGATCTGAGAAATGCACAAAGAGATGAATGGATCATCATGTGAAAGTCACTGAGTGTGCTTACGCAAACACATACACAAAGCACATATAAACCTCACCAAGTGTGTTTCTACAAACATACACAGAGTGCATAGGAATGTCACCAAGTGTGCTTCTATAAACATATACACAGAGTAAATATCAGTCACTCAAAATGGTCTCTTCTTAGAATTGAGATACACAGTAAGCACAAAGTATCCAAAGCTGCTGTCACTGTCCCATGTTACATGATGAATGACAATAATCTTTTTGTAATAAATGAAATAACAATAATGAAAATAAATTATAAATTACTGGTAAAATTAGTATAGTATATAATAAAAATGCATAAACCAGTAACATAGCATACCAGCTTATCAAATAAATATAGGTGTTTTAAATGGATGATTCTGTCAAGTATGGACTAAATAGATGTTGATGCTGCTGCACAGTTATAGCAAAGCTAAAAAATTATGGGTTTTGTCACTGTTGAAATATATAAATATGTATCATTGTGCCGTAACGTTACCTATATTTATCTTATAGAGTCTGTCTTAAAAGGCTAAGGTGTAGGCAATCTCTATTTCTGCTTCTATTGACTTTTTCTCTTATTTATCATAAGGGTCACTATCCTGTTTTGATTGGTTCTTGGGTTTATTTTTACTTTTTGCAATAAATATCACATTGAGTACTAAAGTAAAGAACATAAATTTCCAAGAAATGCCATCCCCATTCATATGCATATGGAAGGTTTAGTTTATAAGTTCCAATTGAGCTAGACTGATTCATTGTATCATTAGTTCTATTCAGTTCACCAGTAACTTCTGTGGTGGTTCATATAAAAATAGTATTTGAATGCTTGGTCACAAGGAAGTGGCACTATTAGGAGGTGTGGCCTTGTAAGAGTAGGTGTTGCCTGGTTGGAGGTAGGTGTTCAGGTTTGAAATGCTCATGCCATGCCCAGTGTCTCTCTCTTCCTGCTGCATGCAGCTCTAGATGTAGAGTTCTCAGCTCCTCTCCAGCACTATGTCTGCATGAGGCCATGTTTCCTAACATGCTGATAAAGGACCAAACCTCTGAACTGTAAGCAAGCCCCAATGAAATGTTTTCCTTTATAAGAGTTGCAAGGTGTCTTTTTACAGCTATAAATACCCTAACTAAGACACCTTAAAATATTTTATAGGGAGGAAGAGGGTTCTTTACACAGTGACACCAGATTAGACAAATGATCAAATTCAAGAGTTCTTTTTCTGTGCTTTAGGATGGAACCACTACCTCTCTATACTCTGAAAGACAGTTCTGACTCAGAATCCCAGCAACTATTTATGCTTTCATCAGCCATCATCTTCTGAAGATCTCTCCCTCAGATTCCTATTTGCCAACCTCACCAAAGCTGTCATCTTTCTAAGAATTATCACAAGACCACAAAGGTTTTCTTCTGTCTTTGCCAGCCCACATAGGTAAGAGATCACTGGATTTGAGATTTTTACTCACCACCTCTCCTGCCTTCGACAGACGCTGTGTTCAACTTGGAGGATACTTCACAGTGTCTTTTGCTCAGCTTTTCTATCTTGTCTCCAGCCTCTTAACAAAGATGTCTTAAGTACTCAATGAAACACTGTGGGAAAGATGCAGTAAGTGGTAGTAGACTTCTCTATGGCTTAGGCTTTTTGGAAATCTAAACTCTCATGTCAACCTACCCAGAGTCATTAATGTTTATAGGAAGTTGAATTGCCTTCTCCTTCCCCTTCTCCACACAGGTGCCTCCTACTCCAAAACATCATATAAAATAAAATAAGAACAGCTGTGGAACTCTTCCTCTAGAGAACAGATCTTTTTTTCTTTTCCCCAGAAATTAGTTTGCTCTAGTTTTGTAGCATCCCCAGATCTCTCTCTCTCTCTCTCTCTCTCTCTCTCTCTCTCTCTCTCTCTCTCTCTCTCTCTTTCTCTCTCATTGTCTCTCTCTCTCTCTCTCTCTCTCTATATATATATATATATATATATATATATATATATATACATATATATATGTGTACATATATGTATATACACATATATACACATATATATACATATATACATATATATGTAAACACTGTTGATCTTAGTTTTTAGGGGGTCAGCAATGGCTTCTGTGTCTTGATGCATCTTGACAAAAAGTAGAAATCTCACACAATCTTTGTCAAATTTCTTAGTTGCATTATTTTAAAACTCTGAGGCATGAAATAGTTACAATATAATAAAGAGTTCTTCACAATAAATTGACTTATTTAACTATTTTTAGTTTAAAATATTTGATGACAGACTATTTGTTTACAATTTTCAGATTTTATATGTATTTAACTCAGGTGTGACCTTCAAAAGGATACCAGATTCAGCATGCTCCCTGGAGTAGAAGATGACCCAGTCATCTTAAATTTTTAAAGACATTGTAAATCCGTCTTCTTAGGAAAATTTCTTTGATGTTCACAATGCTTTTTAGAGTGAGAAGGACTGACGTTGAAACTTATGCTCCTTCCATTAAGTGTGGTGTTATTTAGCAAATTGATACTCAATGACAGCATTTTGGATTTCTATCGTTAACTCTAACAAGTCCATTATCTTCCTGTTTTTTTCACATTCATTCTTTGAGTTTCAGGAGATTTATATATGTAATTAATATTACTTTCCATGTGCATTAATGCATGAAGGTTTGGAGCTTTGCCAGAGGTCACAGATCTGCTGAAGTTCCTCAAGCCTTAATCTATTGACTCTCCTGTTGCTCTTTCCAGATATTACAGTAGTGTGAACATATTTTCAAAGTTTATTGGATTTTGGAAATAAGACTTCAGTTTGAGTAAGGAGAACTAGATGGAAAAACAAAATAAATATGTACAATATACTGCCTTTCATTTTCGGTTTTCTATTGATATCAGGTTGTTTATTTCTAAAGAGAGTAAATTCCCTTTATGCCTTGTGTGGTTTTATAGCTGTGGCATCTGGCTAAGACTATGCAAAAGTATGAATTTACATCATTGCAGTAATTGGAAGGGTGGCACATGTGTTCACAGCCTCGTGGGCAGAACACCAGTTTACAGATATAATACTATGTTGCACGCCTCTTGCTCAATCTTGTAGAGCTTCCGCACTGTTAGTAGGCCCCTGTCATATGCTGAATAATGTCCTGAATATTCAACATGTCATGGAAAGGTCTTTGCAATTTTGTACTCTAAGGCTTTCTAACCTTGTCATTGGTGCTGTGACACTTTTCTTGTGATAGTAATGAATTAGCTCTTTTCTCAGCATGGAGATGAATGCTATAATACTGGAAAGGATCATTCAATTTAGTGAGGGAAAATAGGTATGTGGGATTTGTATAACTTAAATTTTAAACCGAGTCACAAAATTCATTCCATTATACACATGTTTGACCTTAATCTGCAGTACATGTTGAAATGAAAGATAATTAAGATCCTTTTAAATTCTGATGTCTTTTAATTAAGTGAACTTTTACTGTTCCAACTTTTAGCTTGTTTAGCAAATTAAATAGGCAAAATACAGGGAACTGACATGGTTGTTTCTTCCATATTGCTACCCCTATCTCAGACAGTTATGATGTCATTCGATAAGCACATCTTGAAAAACTTGATGATTCAACCTGGAAAAATAATGTCTGTGTTTATTTTAATAAATTGCCACATGATGTTTGTTTTTTGCTGGGTTTTATATTCACAAATAGCAACCAATGTATTTAAAATCTATTTTTTCTTTCAAACTCAGCTTTACATTTAGAGAAAAGGCATGAAGCTAAGCATTTGATTTTATTTATAAGAGTGTTTCAGACATCACTTGGACTAGAGAATTCTCGACAAATTTCCATAGTTAAGGATGAATACAAGCTATGCTTCCAGAAATATCTCATCCTTCAGGCTCAGTGAGAAAGTAGCTAGACCGTTTGTCAACAAAGGACAGATTTTTTGCTGAGGTAATTTACTAGCCAGATGCTGACACGGTCCTCTCATTCTGGGTTATACTCTGTAGCCAGAGACCACACCTTCTCTTTCAGGATTGGTGACAAATGTTCCATTTTTTTTTTTTTTTTTTTTTTTTTAGAGTCACTTCAGCCCTGATGTTGATGAAGCTGCTTTAAACAGATAATCTATCCAAATTACCTCACCTCTAAGTATATTCAGGAGACACTCTACCTACTTCACCCAGGCATTAAATCTGGATGTTACCTCTTTTGCAACCTTTCTTTACTTTGAACATCTGGCTCTTCCCACTAGTGACAACTGAATGACTTCTATTTAGGTCTGTCCATTCCAGTTATGCCCATTTGAGATAACTAGGCATAAATTGAGCAGATTTTTCTGAAACTGTTCTTTTCTAAGGCCCAGAAGTTATGGTTTTCTTGATAAGGAATTATGAGCTTTAGCTGGCCCGAAACTCTTTCTGGTTAGGAGGTAGTGATAACTTCAAGTCATTGGAAATGTACTGCATCAAAGCTCTGAGTGACTGATAACACCAAGTCGTCAGGACAAGTTTCCTGAGCATGTGTTAATCATTAACATTGCCACAGCCCTTAAGAAGAAGCAGTAGGCTCTTAGATTTCAGTATTTTCATTGGAAAGTGGAGGAATAAAGGAAAATGAAATTCTTGTTTTTGAAGAAGATTGTGCATATTCTGCATGTTTTCCATATATGCTTAATCTCATAATAGGCTTGTGAGTGGGGAAAATTGTTACTTTTTATGTACAAATGAAATTAATAACCAGCTTCTATCAGACTCCCCAACCACACTCTGATTTAAAAATTGGTTTTTTGGTTTTTTTTTTTTTTTAAGACAAGTTACTGCATCCCCCTTAAACCATTTCTGTTCTCTAAAAAGTAACTTATTAAACAAAAATATTCTCAGTTTGGTCTAAGAATTATGAGAGGAGGTTAAAATAATGTAAAAGCATCAGTAGAGAAAAAAAAATCTTCAAGGACTTCAGATGTCTCTCATTAAAGTTGGTTAACCCAGTTGTGATGGCACAATCCTATCAACCCAGTAGGTAAATTGCTGCAAGTTTGTAGCCATTCTGCTCTACCATGAGTTTCATACCCACCTATACTTTGAAAAAAAAAAAAAAGAAAGAAAGAAAGAAAAGGAAAAAAAAAAAGAAAAGACAACAAAGACATAATAAAAAGGAAATTGGTTAACTTTTAGACACATTAACAGAACAAATATTTTACACTTTAGACAAAGGAAAATAGACAAAAATTGTATTTTAAAAATTCGAGTAAAATGGTCATAATACATTAAGCAGTTCTTAAAGTTGGAAATTTTTTCCAATTTGTTTTTTCTTGAGACAGGGTTTCTCTGTGTAGCTCTAGCTGTCCTGGAACTCTCTCTGTAGACCAGGCTAGCCTCGAACTAAGAAATCTGCCTGCCTCTGCCTCCCAAGTGATGGGATTAAAGGTGTGTAACACCACTGCCTGGCCATTTGTTTTCCAATCTTAAAACAAAATAGTAATAGGGAAAAAGATAAGGTAAAGAATAAATATCTGGATCTAGGAACATATAATGGAATTTATAGTATCTATGTGATACTTTTAACATGTGCAAAATGAAATTAATTTTCTTCTGGTTTTGTACAGATACCTTAAATAAATTTTGTTGGCTATATATTTAAACTTATATGTTTAAATATTATAGTCATTATAATACTCTGTTTTTCTGTATAGAACCTTGGTCATAAGAAAAAGGATAAAGATTTTGACAGAGTAAGTAGTTCCGTGTGTTAAGAATCTGGTAGTTAGTAACGGACTTAGAGATTTATTTATCTAAGAAGAAGCAAACGGAAGGTAAAGGTGAGAAGAACAGCCACAGCTTATGTTTGCTCCACTGAAGTTATCAAGAATCATTTCCCAAAAGTCAGAGACAAAATAACACCAACACTATAGAAAGAGCAATCTACGTGACTCTCTGGAGATGAGAGCTCCCAGGAAGGAAAAAGGCAAGCCGACATCCACAGCCAAGAGCTTCATGCGGTTCAAGGGTTTCCAGTCAGGAGAGGCTGGAGTTCTGAAATGGTGAATCCCTGTGAGATAGCTCCTGAGAAGCAGTTGCGGCTGTGTAATAGAATAAACCCAAACTATACCATTTCCTCAGTCTTCACTGCTTGTCTGGCCGCTGTGAGAAAATGGCAAGGTCTCGTATTTCAGCTTTTTGTACAACCTTATTTACAGGTTGTGGTTTGAAACCGGAAGCTTTCTAGAAGCTGTGAGGCTGTGAGTGAGCACATGACTGGGTTTCAGTAAGGGAAACAGGATAGACTGTGATTCCGTTAAGTGCCACTAAGATTAACATCGCCGGTGTCATTGCTCACTGCGATGCATAAATGGAGGTGCTTTTGCCTAGCCATTCCATACATTCACTCACTGGGGATGATTTTTTTTTTCAATAAGGAAGCAAATCCACAGTTGTTTCTGAAATGCACACAGTGCAACTCTGCAAATGAATCGTACTGTTCTCATAGTCGTCTCCGTTAAGCAAGCTTCCAAAGAAAGCAAACCAGGCATGAGTAAGCTATACTTACTATGAACTGTATCTGTAGGCACGGTGAGATTATTATAAAGAAATGGTGACTCTACACATCAAGTCGTTCTGTGAAAAAAGATTGTAAACCATGATATAATGCTGCAAAGTGAATTTTACTCTCACAATTCCCCCCATTACTTACTAATTTATATATTAGAAATAAAACTCTGCATTTCCCACAGAGACAACCTTAAAATCAATATACAAACAAATAAGGTTATTTTATGCTATTTAGCTGCATACGTATCAAAAGATGGTCTAGTCCATCATTTCTGGAAAGAGCGGCCCATTGGACTTGCAAACTTTATATGCCTCAGTACAGGGGAACGCCAGGGCCAAAAAGTGGGAGTGGGTGGGTAGGGGGTTGGGGGGGAGGGTATGGGGGACTTTTGGGATAGCATTGGAAATGTAAATGAGGAAAATACCTAATTAAAAAAAAAAGAAAAAGGAAATTGTTACCACCTTTGTTTCACCTTCAGGTGAAAGTGACTAAGTGGAAAATGAAATTATTTTTGTAACATCATTCACTACCTGAGGTAAAATTCCATGGTGGCTTCCTTCTTGAATCTGATTGGGGTCACAGTTCATCAATGGGACAATGACTTGTATAAACAAGTAAATATAAAATATTTAGTTTGCTAGGGAAAATAATGATTTTTGTCTATATGTATGTTTCTTTTTCTCATCCTCTAAATCCAACTACTAAAATTTCAAAAGATACTCTCTCTCTCTCTCTCTCTCTCTCTATATATATATATATATATATATATATATATATACAGAGACCTCTAAATTATATATATATATATATATATAATTTGAATTGTTAAAAATGATTAAGAATTATGCTTTCCTAGTGTGACTATGCAAGATTCTGTCTGAATGCAGCAAATCATAGAAAAGCTAGGTGATAATGTGGTATCCAACAGGAACTGACTATAGACTATTACACAATTGTCTTTGAACTGATTCTTGCCCTTATATCATGTTCCAAATTCTCATTTTTGAGATCTTAAAACTTTCATTCAGAGCACCAACTAAATCAGAAGTTTTGTTTCTAAATTAATCATTAGACTTCTTTAAAATGTTCCCATTGTGTTAACTTGAAATATGTGGAAAAGGTAGTATTATCTTTAACAACATGCAAAAATTACATTTCTGACCAATATAATAATAAAAATCCCTGTCCCTCTGCCCCTCTCTCCTGTCCCTCCCTATACCTGATCCTGACCCCCCCTATCACCACCCCCCACTCAGTTCCTTTCCTCCCTCTGCCTCCTATGACTATTTTATTTTCCCTCCTAAGTGAGTTCATCCTTACTTGGACCTTCCTTCTTCTGTAACTTCTTTGAATCCACGGGGTGTATCATGCGTATCTAGTGCTTTATGGCTAATATTTACTTATTTAGTGTGTACATACCACGCATGTCCTTTTGGATCTGGGCCAGTTCACTCAGGATAATATTTTCTAGTTTCATCCATTTGCTCACAAAATTCATGATGTCCCTGTTTTCAATAGCTGAATAGTATTCCAATGTGTAAATGAACCACATTGTCTATATCCATTTGTTTATCAAGGGACACAGAGGACAAGAGAATGAATGGAAATCTTCATCTTCTGGGAGTGGGGATGGTTGAGAGGATCTCTAGGAAGCCAAAGAGACCTGGGATGGGGGACTCTCTCAATCCAGGTGACCTTAGCTGAGATGCCTAACAGTGGGGATATTGAAGCAGAAGAGTCCACCTCCTGTACTCAGGCAGGGCCACCAGTGGAGGGATGGGGACACTAACCCATCCACAAATTTTTTGACCCAAAATTTGTCCTATCTAGAAGCAATGTAAAGACCAAAATGGAGCAGAGACTGAATGATTGGCCAACCAATAACCTTCCCAACTTTAGACTCAACCCATGGACAAGCACCAAACCCTGACATTATTTTTGTAATTAATTAATTTATTTACATCAAAGGCTCACCCCCTCCTGGTCCCTCTCTCACAGAGACCCTTCTCTATTCCTCCTCTCCTTCTCCTCTGAGAGGGTGGGGCCACTGTATTCCCCAACCCTTGCACATCAAGTCTCTTCCAGGGGAGGTGCATCCTCTCCTACTGAGGCCAGACTAAGCAGCCCTGCTCCTCTGTTGTTCTTGCAGTCAGAAGCCTTGCATAACTGCCCTCTGACAGGCAACTCTACACAGCAGCTGACTAAAACAGAGGCAGCTACCCACACCATAAGGTTAGATGGAGGTCAGGGGCCCTTAGAAAAGAGTTGGGGGAAAGATTTACGGCCCTGAGGAGATGGGAACTCCACAAGAAGATCAACAGAGTCAACTAACCTGGACCCTTGGTAGCTCTCAGAGTCTGAGTCACCAACCAAAGAGCATACACAGGCTGGATCAAGGTCCCTGGCATATAGTACTGGGGGAGACAGCATTTGGGATGTAAATTAATTAATTAAAAAAAAAAAAACACAAAGAGAGAATGTTTGCTTTAGCAGGAAAAAAGAAAAGAAAAAAAAACTCCCCTAAATTTTTTATTGTAGTTGATTTAGTTCCAACACTCAGACTTCAATAGTTATTCAATAACATTTGGCTATTTTTCTACTCTTGTTAAAACAACTGCTCAGAAAACTATATATTGATGGCAGTTCCAATAAAAGAATCACCTGTTTATCTTAATTATATCCAAGGGTTGGAACATGCATGTGTCTTCATTATAAACTACTGAGGATTTTATGTGCTAGAGATCACTCATAGGGGAAATCTTGGAACTGAGGTATACATGCAAGTCTCCATATGAATAACTTATAAACAACAACAAAATGTAAATGAAAAGTAGGAAATAATAAATATGAAAGCATATACTGAAAGACATGATGGAGGCATGGTTTGGAAAGGAACTGGGTAAAGGTTTACACGAATAGGAAAGGACTCCATGAGTGTATAACACTTAAGTTCAAGCTTAATTGGGAAGAAGGGGCCTGCCATTTGTCTATTTGGAGACAAAAGTTCTCAGTAGGAAAAGGGAAAGTTCAAATGTTCAGGGCCAGGCACTTCCTGATGGGGTGGGGCATGGCCAGCATGGTGCCTCTCATTGCTTCTGGGGCAGAGAGATGAGGCTACTCTGTGAAGCCAGCTCCAGGAAATGACAGAGCTCATGTGATGCTGGACCTTGTCTGAACCCGAAGAACTTATCAGAACTCAGGTTAATCACACTCCTTCAGGTCTCTGGGACGCTCACCTCTCCCGACCTGGAACTCATAATACAACTACGGTTTCCAGATCTCCTTTAAAGATTCAAAATGTAAAGATGCCATTCTTTACATGACTATTCTGCTCACAATTTTTTTCTTTCCCCCCTCAAAATTGCATTCAACACACACTATTGTTATGGCTCTCTTACCATGGACCAATCTGTTCAATCTGTTTCTTTCTAATCAGCTTGAGCTAGCCTGAATAGATGGAACAAAGGGACAATGAGAGCATTGTGAGGCAAGGTCAGAAAAAGTGCTCATGACCACTTGACACAGCCTTGTCTCTACTTGCACAGGCTACAGAGACAGACGATTTTAAATAAAGGACAGACAAGACATGACTTTCCTTTTAAATGAATTAATCACTCAGATTAATTAATTAATCACTCAATTAATTCATCATTCAATGTGCCACAAACTGACTTGAAGAATATGGCAGGAGGAGCTCTGTGCCACTATTCCAAAGTGATAAGTGCTCTCTTCAGAAGATGTTCTGGAACTTAGAAGGCATCATCACCAGAGTTCGGGAATAGATTCAGAGAAGCATGTGTATCATGCTGTGTTCCAATAAGGAGTCAGAACAGATTATCTAAAAGGAAACATACAATGTTTTTCAAAAATAAAGCAGAAGCATAAACTATAATGGTGTATTCTGGAGTAATAGGGTCTGCATAGACCAAGCACGACATTATGCTAAGTAGTTTTTAATTCACATAAACAATGGAAGAATCACAAATACTTTTAGGTATCTAAATAATATGGAGGAAAAACTAAAATGATGAAAAAAATGAGAGGTTAAATGATTCTTGCCTTGGTCTCAGTCTAATCGAGAAGATAAAGTATCCACAATTTAATAAAAGCAACAATTGGGCACACAGAAATCAGCTGAGGTAGAAGAAGAGAAAAGATTTCAATTGAAAGCAATGGAAGCAATTTCAATAGAAGCTTTGAGAGTCCCATCTTCAAGGGAGTCTTCTTTGAACTGGATTTCTAAAAGCCAGAGTGTTTTTATTTTTAAAGTCATAAAGGTGAAACCAGGTTAGGAAAGAATGAAAGACCTAGGAACTTTACTATATGACTTTTTTAGGAGAAGCAATCACTCCAGCTAGGGAACCAGTGGCAGGAAGAACAGTCCAGCTTGGTAAATGACTGAGATTGTTGAGATGGATTGATTGATTTCTATTAGGTATTCTCTTTATTTACATTTCAAATGTTATCCCCTTTTCTAGTTTCCCCTTCGAAAATATCCTATCCCCCCCAACTTCCCCAGCTCCCCAACCCACCCTCTCCCATTCCTGGTTCCGGTATTCCCCTATACTGGGGCATAAAACCTTCACAGGACCCAGGGCTTTTGCTCCCATTGATGACCAACTAGGCCATCCTCTGCTACATATGCATCTAGAGCCACAAGTTCCACCAAGTGTTTTCCTTGATTGGTGATATAGTTCCAAGTAGCTCTTGAGGTACTGGTGCTATGGGGCTTCAGTCCCTTTCAGCTCCATGGGTATTTCTCTGGCTCCTTCATTGGGGACCTTGTGCTCCGTCCAATGGATGACTGTGAGCATCCACTTCTGTATTTGCCAAGCACTGGCAGAGCCTCTCAGGAGACAGCTATATCAGGCTCCTGTCAGCAGGCTCTTATTGGCATCTGCCTAGTGACTGGGTTTGGTGGTTGTTTATGGGGTGGATCCCCAAGTGGGGCAGTCTCTGGATGGTCTTTCCTTCAGGCTCTGCTCTGAAATTTGTCTCTGTAACTCCTTCCATGGGTATTTTGTTCCCCATTCTAAGAAGGAACAAATGTGCTAAGACATTACTGACAGAAACAAAGAAGAATGGGAAAAAACCCACAACTGAACAGTTCCCTTGAACAACGTGCAGGCAACTGGACAGCTCGGAAAGACTTCTCTCCCCAACCATCTTTATTGCTTATATTACTTTGAGGAAGAGTCTTATGAAACTTCTAAAGGATTTCCCGAGGCATGAGAGATTTTTTCTAACCCTTACAAATTTTGTTTACTTCCTGAATCCTAAGAAGCCTCCTTCCTAGAGGAATATTCCAATTAACAAGAATTGGTACACAGCAAACTTCTAAGAGTATAGCCTCTGAGAGATATAATGTGAGCAAGGGCATGCAGAGAAATGGGGAGAGAAAAGAAAATAGCAAGGACAAGGACTTAATAGCCTTAGAATGGTTCTACCATCTGATTGGATCTAAGGTAAAACATTGAGCTCTACCTTGAAACTTGTGCCCCTCCCCCAGCCTTCAGCAGGCTAAATAGACCTTAAGTGTTTGCCAAAGTTGGTCCTCCACTGACCTAGCTAACCTAGGGTGGTAGGGTGGAGCAGCACCTGCAATTTCCTACAGGCGCAGTCTGCCCGATGAACTTGCTTTGTAGCTGAAACAAAGGATGGGTCTGTTGGCTCCCTCTATATAAATACAGTGCTAAATATTAAACTTTGAGCCTTGATCAGAAACCTTTGTCTTGGCTTAATTTTTCTCTTGCCCATCTCTCCTTTTTCATTTCCAACCCCTCTTTGAGGTACCCAGTTCATCCATGGCTGCTGGACAGCTACAGAAATTCTCTGGTTGGCTTTATGGAAAGATGATGATAGATATCTTAGATTTGATAATTCTTGTGGAGGAAGACTGAACAGTAGACTGTTCAAACACTCTACGAAAGAAATTGAGGATTTAATTAGACCTGCAGATATGACTTGTAAAGTAAGGGATGAACTCAAGGAGTAAGCTAGAGACTGATTCAAATGTATTTGGTGATAAATTACATGACAGTAAAGGAGAAAAAGGAATTTCAATGACATGTTAATTTCTGTCTTCAGTCTCCAGACCTAGGATAGTGCATTCATTGTTGTAAGAAGTATGGGGGAAAAAGAGAAAGTTCAGGTTAGATGATGAAACTGATTTGGACATGAAAAATTTTAAAGAGAATCGTAGATTTAATTGTATCTTAAGAACTGGAAATGTTTTAAGAGCACAGTACCTGTCATATAGAAGATACTATTTTCTTAATTCTACTCTGCAGCACTGAGTGAAATGAACTAGAGCAGCCCTAGCTTAACAATTTACAATATGTTTCAACACTGAAGAACATCTCATTGATTCATTCTTACCCCACCTGCCCTTGCCAACTTCTGTATACACAACAAGCTGAGGCCCAGAACTAAAACATTCAATCCAGGGAAACAGTTTGGTGTGAATTTGCTGCTCCCTGGTATACTCTTTACTGGGCTGATAGTGTTCTTTGGAATCATTTAAAACATACTTGTATATCATTTAGCTACCATATTCAAATTATATAATCTGTAATTTGAGTATACTGTATAACATGAAAAAATGATACAAAAAAAAAGAGAGAAACTGAGACAGACAGACAGAGAGGCAGAGAGAAAGACACACTGAGATCAAGAAAGGTAGTAAGATTAATCTACAACTTGATTCAGAACACAGAGACATGGTACCTCTAATCTTCCATGATACGCTGTGTCACAGTCTTACTGATGTAGTTCATATAACTGGTAAAATGAATGGAAGAAAGTTTGTGTCTCTAGGCTTTCTGTAAGGTAAAATATAGTTATATTTATAGTCAATTTGATAATCACCACAACTCAATAATACACATAAATAATTCGCTGTAGTTATAATATTGAAATAAAATGTATTTAAATATATGTCACAAAGATATTTTCTATGAAGTAGTTCTGTGTAGTTAGAGCTAATTAGAGAAAGTTATCTATTACTTACTTGTGCCTCCTTAAAATAATTGATAACATTCATGCATTTTAAAAATATATGTTTGATGAAAATTAGAAAAAAGGATCATGAATTCAGAATGAGTTTATATTATAAATTTATAGAATATAAAGTGTAATTTTCTTTTCCTTCCACAGTGATTTATTACTTAAGGTCAATGTCTCACTAAATAATGCAAATATAATTACTACACAAATAATTGCATGTCTGCTTAGAATTCCTCATCTGACAGATAAAATTATTTGAGGATACTTAATTCTTAAGCATAATTCTTATACAGTCTGTTTCCTATTAGTGTGTTTGTTTACAAACACTGTGTGCTAAACTAAGTGATGTATATGACTCTCAGCCTGTTTTCTATACTTGCTAATATTGGTAACCATGAAACGCCTCAGGAACACTTCATTATTATACTGCAGAATCCACTAACATAACCTTTAAGATAGTACATTTATTTTCTTAATCCTGAAAATCCCCATACTTTTAATACTATTGACTGTGTTTTAGACAAAAAAGATAGGCTTATTAAGAAAAAAGAATGTTTTCCCTAACATGACATATTTAATTATGAGCAGAATTATCTTTGACTCAACCAGGTACATTAATCCAGGCTAGGTCTTAAGACTTGCCTTGCATACACCAATGTCCTGAGCACAGAGAATGCTGATGCAGGAACATTATAGCTCTGATCTTCCCTCAGTGACATGTGTGACTTGTGTTGTGCTACATGAACTACAATGATGCCTGCCATTGACACAAGCATGTGAAAAGCAGTTTAGGAACTTTGGGAAGGTAATGAAAACACTTGCTCCTCCAAGAAGGGAAAGGCTAATTAACAGTTCTCAGACCACAGGGGGGAGGGGGGAAAGGGGGGAGGATCTGCACGTGGGGATACATTCCACAGGACTGACTGTTGGCCACCTTCAGACAAGGGAAGTCCTTGTCACCTCATTTCCTAAAGACCCAATCAGTTTAAAGGGTGCACTGTTCCTCCAATCATTGTGCCTAGCTACTGATGCTCTATTCTGTCCCTGGAAACCATATAAAAACTCGCCAAACAGTTGCTGGGGGTTGCTGCCTTTCCTTCAGGTCTGGGACAACCCCAGTGCACTGGAACAATAAATTCCTCTTGCAAAATGCAAGAGGATCCCAGATCCACGTGCTTCACTCAGGGGGTCCCTGCTAAGCTAAGGCTCTCCAGAGTCTTACACATAGTTCCAGTTTATTTCCCACTGAACTACTTCATACTTTTGTTTTACTAGAAGGTGTACTATAGCGGTGACCCATATCAATATTCTTATCTCATTTGAACTCAAAATGTGATTGATTGTCAAAGAAGTTTCACAGCTGTTTCAGCAGCCCATGTCATTTCTCAAGTTTATATTCATTTTTAACGTCTCATCATGTCCCTCTTCTTCTCCTCCTTCTCCTTTCTCCTCCTCCCCTCCCCCTTCACTTCTTCCTTCTTTTTCCTGTAGTCTCTGAGCCAATCAATGACAAGAATATAGTCATCCTGTGGTGCTCAGTTTTGTATTAAAAGTGCTTGGCACAGAGTAGGAGATCAATTAATGATGCCAAACTGATTTTTCCTGCTTTGCAATGGGCCAGATACTTTTCCAACTCAAGCACTGTAACCATGCCACTGGTATTGTTGTGCCCCTTAAACCAAACTTTGTCAGCAACAGAGTCAGAGAGATATTCAGAAACACAGGTTCAAGAGTCTTATTGCACAGAGTGTGAATCAGAATCAGCTTACAGGCAAGCCCAATTAATAGCACTTTGAGAAGTTCTTCAGTCCTCTTAGGAACCTTGGTTTCAAGCAAGTCTTTTGGTTGCCTGGCATATAGGTGAGAAAATAAGATACTTGTTAGCAAAACCTCTCAACCTCCCTTCTTTTTTATTTAGTACCACACAGATATCGAGGCGAAATAAAGAATTCATGGGACAAACACTATCAATATTTGTAACTAGATCAAAAGCAAAGATAGGCTGTGTGTGGTGGTTTATACCTGCAATCAAAGCACTTGGAAAGCAGAGACAGAAGAATCACCATGAGTTTGAGCATGATGAGAAGCCATCCAGGTCTACATTGTGCAAATGAGGAAAGATAGGGCTACATAATGGAAACCCTGTTTCAAATTTTACAAGAGAAAACAAAATAGAAGCATACCAAAAATTGCTATCAAGACAGAGCTTATATAATGGAGGTGTAAGGCTCCATTTTGACTCCAGTTCAACTTATCTGTATTCAATGAGCTGTGTGGGTATTATCATTGGCAGTGTGACCCTGCAGCTTGCAAAGAGTAATGCTTTATCTTAACAACAACCTGGGTTGTGTGGTGCTTTCCACTGGATCCCATTGGCCAACAACTTACTTGAAATCAACACAGTCCTGCCACTGGCAGCCTTGCCTGGCAACAAGAGATGGTCAGTTGAGATTCTGTATCCCCTGTTAGTAGGAGTCTTCATCAGGATCACCTTCATATCTTCCAAGAGGTTTCCACTGCACCACTTTTTCACACCCCATCTCCAAAAAAGTATTTAAACACAGCCCTATCTCAAAATCTCATCATACTTTTCCAATTGTGCTTATCTTTGAATTATTCTCTTTCTCTTCCACTCGTGTGTGTGTGTGTGTGTTTCCTGCCCAGAGTACAATTTTATATGCCAGTATGGGTAGTAGCATGCACCTTTGCCTTAGACATGTGTCTGAGTCACCTTTCCATCTCTATTCCTCTTTTGAATGGAAGGTGCCATATGCACTTCTAGGGGACTTTCCAGCAGTCACTTCTTCAGGAAATCATTTTTTACCTATTACAAATGACATTCTTATAAACTGCTGCAGTTCTTGTAAGATTATGATGAATAGCTATAATTCAGAAAATCAGCCCAGGCATGGTGGCACACCACTTTAATTCCAGCACTTGGGAAGCAGAGGCAGGCAATTTTTGAGTTCAAGGCCAGCCTGTTCTACAGAGTGAGTTTCAGGGCAGCCAGGGCTACACAGAAAACCCCTGTCTGGAAAAACCAAAAATAAATAAATAAATGAAAAAGAAAGAAAGAGTGAAAGAAAGAAAGAAAGAAAGAAAGAAAGAAAGAAAGAAAGAAAGAAAGAAAGAAAGAAAGAAAGAAAGAAAGAAAGGAAGGAAGGAAGGAAGGAAGGAAGAAAATAAATCATTCACTTATATAGTGATCTGACCAAAATGTAATGACTTTGGTTAACAAATTGTTATATATTCTATGTTAAATCATTAGTAGGAAGAGGGATGTGAGCTTTGCATATAATGGAGTAAGATGAGTCTAGGAAAGATGAAAATAGCCCAGCTCTTTCTTAGCCCTGGCTATTTCCCCAAGTACATCCCCAGGGTGGTATAAATAAGATGAAATGGGGAATAATTCCCCATGTCACTGAAGATTTTGGGAAGAGCCATTTTATGCTCAGAGATAGCTATCAATGGACAGCATACCATTTGGGCCTAGGATCCCCTCCCTCTTTTCCTAGGAGCTGAAAAATTAATCAGACATGTGACACATGAGATATTTGCTGATGAAGTGACAGTGACAGTTAACTAATGGCAAGTGACCTGACTTTCTCCTCAGTGGAAGAAGCTATTATCTCAGCACTTAAAGAGCAGAGGAAGAAGTTAGCTGGTAATTGTCTAAATTTCTTTGCCATTTAAATGAAGATATAGGTTGGAGAGAGGGGAAAAGGCAAAAAGAAAAATTAGGCTGATTCCTTTTCATTCAGAAAATAAGATTGTCCTGGGAAGGAGATGGAATGTGAACTTCAGTAAAACCCAGAAACTAGCCATGCCAGGAGAGTAGACAGATGGTACGGGTTGGAGGATGAGAGAAATATCCAGCTTGCCTCTTCCCTAGTGTCCTATTGCCAATATGGCCACAACTGCTTATTTATGAAAACAGATGCTACTTACATGGCAATGCAGAACAGCCAAATGAGGACCAAGAAATGCTATTTATCCAGAGCTTACAAGAGCCTGGGGGTCTGAGAGAGTTTCAAATGCACATACATGAAAAGGCTTAATAGTGAAAAGAACGAAATGGTTCAAGTGTGCACTGAAGGGGAGTCTTTGTCCTAGAGAAGCTGGTAGTGAGTGAACTACACTTGGGTACCTTATGTGCTTAATGAGGGATGTATATTTGTCTTTCATTGATAGGTATAAAGGTGAGACCTTCAATTGTTAACCATGTCATGCCATTTTGGTCAGATCACTATATAAGTCACTGACTGATTTTCTGAATTATAGCTGTTCATCATAAAACTTCTTATGAGAACTACCACAATTTATAAGATTGTTGATTTATTATAGGTAAAAAAAAAATGATTTCCTGGAGAAGTGACTGCATACTGAATATGAGAGTTCTCATTTTACACAAGGTTAGCCAATGTCCCTTTGGATAGTCAATCTCTTACTTATAGCTTTGTTACTCAAACAGCAATCCACAAACCAGCAGTGCCTACTCTTTCCATATCAAAAGCATGACTCTAGGGCTAGAGACTTGGACATAAAGAGTACTGACTGTTTTTCTTTTTTTTTTTTAATTTTTTTATTAGGTATTTTCCTCATTTACATTTCCAATGCTATCCCAAAAGTCCCCCATACCCTCCCCCTCACCACCCTACCCACCCACTCCCACTTTTTGGCGTTCCCCTGTACTGGGGCATATAAAGTTTACAAGTCCAATGGGCCTCTCTTTCCAGTGATGGCCGACTAGGCCATCTTTTGATACATATGCAGCTAGAGTCAAGAGCTCCAGGGTACTGGTTAGTTCATAATGTTGTTCCACCTATAGGGTTGCAGATCCCTTTAGCTCCTTGGGTATTTTCTCTATCTCCTCCACTGGGGGCCCTGTGATCCATCCAATAGCTGACTGTGAGCATCCACTTCTGTGTTTGCTAGGCCCCAGCATAGTCTCATAAGAGACAGCTATATCTGGGTCCTTTCAGCTAAATCTTGCTAGTGTATGCAATAGTGTCAACGTTTGGAAGCTGATTATGGGATGGATCCCCGGATATGGCAGTTTCTAGATGCTCCATCCTTTTGTCACAGCTCCAAACTTTTTCTCTGTAACTCCTTCCATGGGTGTTTTGTTCCCAATTCTAAGAAGGGGCAAAGTGTCCACGCTTTGGTCTTCGTCCTTTGAGTTTTGACATGTGACATTTCTTTCATCTCATTGGGACCAGAAAGTTTAATATTCTACAGTTGTCATTCCTAAACCAGTATATTTCCTCACAGAAAATAAACATAGATGACAACAAAGCTAGGATATTATAATGCATGTGAATTTTCTATGTTCGCATAGAATCTGAAGTTGCTATGCACCGAAGGAAAAAAAATAAAGTTTCTATTTAGATGTAAATCTGACAAGCCACAATTACTAATATGGCAAAATACACCAAAGGGGCAACAATGCTGCTTATATCTCAAGGGTAAGTCACAACTACCTAATTAGCCTTAAGGCCAAATCAAGAGGAGAAAAATCATGCCTAATAATTCAAAACAACTGCCCATGGCTGCTGAGGTCATGGACCCTATAGGAGAACCTATTTTAGCCACATAGTGAAATTCTCAAATGCATTCTAAATACATATCTTTATATCCAAAGTCAATGGTAGCTCTCACCTCTTATTGAAGAAACGACTCTTTGCAGCAATGAAAACCTTCAAAAAACTTATATCGGGTCAAAATGTGGCCAAAATGTGCCCAATTCTAGCTGATTTGTCTACCATGCAACTGTATACGTAATACTCAAAGAGCAGCATGAAAAAATGGGACATGAAGATTCTAAGAGTAACAAGACCATGAGATTATCTTTTATATATGAGAAGTTTTATATATATATTTTTATTAAGTATTTTCCTCAATTACATTTCCAAAGCTATCCCAAAAGTCCCCCATACCCTCTCCCCCACTCTCCTACCCACCTATTCCCACTTTTTGGCCCTGGCGTTCCCCTGTACTGGGGCATATAAAGTTTGCATGTCCAATGGGCCTCTCTTTCCAGTGATGGCAGACTAGGCCATCTTTTGATACATATGCAGCTAGAGAAGTTGTTCATCCATGAATCCTGAAGTTTGGTCACCTAACAAGAACTGTGCAATGGCAATAACAGTTGACATGTGATGTGAATGGGAAGAACTCTCACAAGGTCATACTTGGAGATGAAGAACTACAGGCAGCGGTTGCTGTGATAGAGAATCCGTTCTCTATATAGGATGGAGCTAGATAATCCCTTGATAAGTTATCCAATCCCAAATGGTTATCTTTAAACACATGTATATATCCTATGCCTATAGGAGCAAGTTTGACTGGAATAAGCAGGTTTTATTTACACACACACAAAATAACGAAGAAGAGGTCATGAAGTTGAAAAGGACTGGGGACCACAGAAGGAGCTAGAAAGTGGAAGAAAGAGAAATAGTAATGATACAAATACAATAATCAATGTGTGGCATTCTCAAAGTAATGAATGAAATATAGAGTAAAAAATACAGAAAATATGCTTTTATCATTATCCTTTTAGAGAACAAAGAATGATTTGTTCTTGGTATTCTAGGGTTAGAAATCTGTGGTTGCAAATCTAACTAGCGAGCATGTACAAACAAAATTGTAAAGTTATAGACGTGTGTCAACAAGAAACCAAGCTCCCTGCATTTAAGCTGTGTTACAAAAGTGATGAAAATACCTGATTTTTATCTCAGGGACTGCTTTGATCAGACTCAAGAAGCTTAGTGATAGACTTCTCTGTGCTCTGCTAGGCTCCCAAGGGCTAGATGAACAACAGAAGCTCTCAGAAGTCCCACCTAGAAAGCTGAAAATGAATTGTAAAGACTGATACCCTACAAAACTTACATAAAAAGCAGCAACCTTAGACTGTGATCTAATTCATTGTCTATCTGTCTGCCTGTCTGCCTCTCTTCCCCCCCCCCCTCTCTGTGTGTGTGTGTTCTGTTTCTGTCTCTCTCTGTCTCTCTCCATCTCCCTACCTCCTATATGTCTGTTTTTTTCTTCATTTTTAATAGTTCATTGAGAATTTCATAAGATGTATTTTAATAATATCACCCCCTTCTCCAGACCTAAAAATATCGACCCTTTTCTCTACCCACACTTCTTTATGTCCTCTCTTTTGGTTGTCTGCTTAATACATTCTTCTATTTTTCTTGTCTGCATTCTGAAACAAGTAAAAAGATGGTATTAAATTAAGCAACTGATACTATTTTTTGCATAAAATTTATGCATGTTATAGGAAATGTATAAGCAAAACAGACTAACTTCAACTTTTTGTAGCAACTTTTACAGAAAACAAGCATTTTATGCATATCTTTTCAAGATGTTTACAAAAATGACATAATTTCTTACTAAATTTTTGTTCTCAGAATACTGAATCTAAAGATTACATAAATACACAATTTTACTGGGATCACAAAATACATCATATAATTGCAGATACTAGCTTTTAAAATATTTTTCCATAAAGTGCAATACAACTATTTTTAGCTATCGTATTTTATTCTAATATAAATAAATACTCTCATTCTGTATAAAGAAATAATGATCCAGAGAAGCTTAGCTCAATTACACATCTAATAAAAAAATCAACACATATGGCCTAGAGGATAAACTTTCATCACAAAATTAGAACTCAGGGTGACTGATATACCAGGTTTAAGGAATAATTCACCAGAAAGAGTGAAAGGAAAAAGGTTAAAAAGACTCTTAAAACAACTTCTCTCTCTCTCTCTCTCTCTCTCTCTCTCTCTCTCTCTCTCTCTCTCTCTCACACACACACACACACACACACATACACACACTATTTCTCTGGATATACACTTTCATTATTTTTCCATGGGGTATACAGTCTTACACTGTACTGTCAGGAAAAGACATTAAGTGAAAAGAAGCCATTTCACTTCCTTTTGAGACTAGAAAACTTTCCTAGGACATTGTGTTCAGTCGGGTTCATGTTTTAGTTCTTCAGAAAAGCTCCATAATGTGAACTCATGAAGCTCTGAGGATTATATCCCATGTATTGCAGAGATGACCTATTGAGGCAGCAGGCCTCCAGGTGGAGGAGTAGAACCACTTTTCTTGGTCAAAATTTAATACCCTAGTGAGAAATATATCATAGAGCTCCAGTGCTAAGAACTTCAACCAGTAGTCATCAGCCAGTATAACTGGAATATAAATTTTTGTCACACATATTATAACATACTTCATATATTGTTTTAATGTTTTAAGCTTCTCCAAAATATTATAGTTCATCAGTTGAATTTACCTTTACTAGGCTTTGTATTTTGTTCTAGAAAATTATATATTATATACATTAGGATTCCTCTATAGAATTAATATGTATACATATACATCATATACATATACATTATACACATATACATACATATAAATATATTAAATGTTTCAAAGCTATAAGCAAACAATTTTCAAAGCAGGGAGAGAAAAAAAAGCACACCAAAATTATAATACAAATGTAAAGAGAGCCAGAGGATAAAGAAAGCATTAGCTCCTGGAAATTTAAATAAAATCAAGCAAAAGTTAAAGCTATGTGCCTTCCCAATTGAAAATACTTTAATATTAATGGAAAGAAAATGAATATAAATTGTCCAACATTTCAAATACCCCAAACGACAGAAAGTATTCTAATTACAGAGTAAGTATGCATTTCTTACATTTATTCAAGCAGTCAATTTGTAATGTTATTTTTTACTTTATGAATTTTCCTTTTGGTAGTCAAGCCCAGAGACAGCATCATATTTCCATTTTGCCTGCAGATTCAGTAGTGCTGAGAGCTATTTAAAAGGGGCCTGTGGTGGTTTCAGAGTCAATTTACAGAAGGCACAAGTCTTGAGTGAGTCAGAAGGCCAATGTCTTTAAGCACAAAGGAAAATTCCCAACACATGTTATACATTTTTCCCTACTACACTGAATAAAACTGTAGAAAATAAATGGATACAGAGTTGGACCATCTGAAATTCTTTGCAGCAGTAATCCATTCATTCTACATTTGCAATAATGCCCTATGCTCTAAGTAACAGGTGCAAAATATATTGTCCTAAAAAGTTACAATGTATGTCTAATTTGAAAATATGTCTTGAAATTGTTTATCCCATTAAAACATTTGATCTCTATTTTTAATAAATTCATGTACTTTTATAATAAAAAGATGACCTAACCAAGCCCAGTCTTTCTTTCTAATAACCACACATACCCCAACACTCCACATCCCAACATCATGTCTGGCTTTTGGATAAACACATAGTCCAACCACATGTGCATGGGTATGGGATTGTTTTGGGGGGTCGAGAGAAACATATCAGAGGTCACATTCTAGATAAATATTGTGTCTATCTCCCCCAGCAAATACCTGCTACCACCAGCTGCTCATTAAGGACAGTGGCCTGGTGATAGATCCTCTGCTTACGTAATGCTGGTATAATAGGATAGAGTCACACTTGCTGTGAGTTCATGATTGCAGCAAGCCATAGCACCTGCAGAAAACAAACCCAAAAGCACCCCTTTCTTTTCATCATAAATTGGTAAAAATTTGAAGGGAAATTAACAAATCATAAGCTATCTTCATTGTTTCAGCAGGTTTAGAGAGGACAGTGTTGATATAATGAGTTAAATGCTAAGTGTGATCACACAGGGATATGATCTCTCATCCTCTAAACCAGTTCCTCAAGACAGCTCCAGATGAACAGGAAAGCAGTAAGATGCAGAAGACAAACTTAATACAGAGAGTCAGAAAACCTAGGTTTCTGATACTGACATTTTGTGGAACCTGGGCTGATTTATTTACTTCTCACTTGCTCAGAAGATGATGGAGTTAACTATTTATCTCCAAAGTTCCTTCTACTGCTAACATTTTAGGATGATGTTATTTGTGTATTTTCTCATTTTTACAATACTAGGAAGACCAACAGTGACAATACCAATAACAACATATCTAATATCTTCTCTAAGTGGGAGTTATTACTCTTGAGTCTTGGGTTTTTCTTTTTTTCTTTTTCTCTTTCTTTTTCTTTTACTTCTTCATTTTCTTTTTTCTTTTTCATTTCCTTATGTGGAGAAAAGAAAAGTGAGTGTTTGACTGAATTCTTCTGAACTCTAGGAGGTCGTAAATGTTCTTCATCCAAAACTGCCAGAATGCTAATCCATACACATGACCCAATTATACTAGTTGAAAAGCAAAACAAGAAACAGTCACATTTCTACCCATATGTTTCTAATTACAGTACATTGGGTTTCTCCACATACTGACTGGTGCTCTTACATCATCTTGTTTTTGCATTGATTCCTTTAAAAAAAAATATGACCTGCTCTTCCTAATGTTCTTCCTATTCAACTGAATGATGTTCTGAGGTATTTAGGAATTTGGCTTGAAATATGTTTTTCCTAATGCTTTCATAGTGTAACATATAGAAATAGATCACAGGATTTGAATATTTGCTTTATCAAAACAACTTTTACAGAGCAACTGTACAAGATATAATTATAGGCACTGCACTTATAAATGACATTGGTAATATTTAGTGCACTTTCATGTGATGAAATTGAAAGAAATTTTATGTAAGAATTCATATCTTTAAGCTTTAAAATCTTTAATAAACTATTTTAAATTAATTTGTAATAGAAAACTTAAGTAATTTATAAATAATTATCCATACAGAGGTCTAAAAGTTATCATAAACTAGACATAGATGTAACAATTTTTGTGTTAACAATTTTTGTGTTCTCTAAGAGGGCTGTTTCCCTACTGAGTTGATTCTAACAAAGCTGTGAATATAAAAATAAATGACATTCTATTCCTCAGAAAATTCTGACAAGAACTTAAAATTTTTATTGATAAAATAATACTTCCCAATAAGTAATGAAAGTTCAAATCATTTGCAACAGAGTTGGAGAAGTCCTTTAATGGAAATGTAGATGACCTGACTGGAAGTCAATTTTTGGTGGATGGACTTGGGTCCATCATGGCAAATGTATTGATGAGACCATTCCCTGTACAGTAGGACTATGTAAGGAATATGTAGCCTGAAGCAGCCTGTGCTGCTTGTTCAGAAAGAACTTGTGCAGAAAGAAATGGCTTGTTCTTCATAGATTTGTAGTTCAGTAAAAAATCATCTGCTTTATTTCAGGTCTGGTTTATATATTAAATTATATGTGTATATGACATGCATAAATACATATGTGCATTGCAGAGGATCCATCCCAGGGTCCTGAGCAGACAAAGCAGGTTTTCTACCTCCAAGAGCTACGTCTCAGTCTCTAACTTGACATAAGACATTGATAATTTTAGATTACTTCTGCCTATAAAGTAGACAATACTAATGAGAAGGGTAAAAACTTTGAAGAACAAATGTAGATGAAAGAGAAATTGTGATTCTCTGTCTTCTAGAGAATTGGGAAAATACTGCAAGAATGACATCTAGAGGAAAGGATTAGGTTAATATTTTAAACCCTGATGGATTGGCTGAGCCTTGAGAATTTGTGAAAATATTTGCTTTCCATAATCTTTTGAAATAAATATTTTATTATGTTTTGTCATATGGTGTGTGCGTGTGTGTGTGTGATATTTTGGCCTTGAGCATCATTAAAAAATATTTGGGTCTAACCATGTCTTTTGTGAATGTTTTCAAAATACAACCCAAAAACTATTTTCTCTGTAAAATATAAATTTTGACATTACAATAGAATTAAATAATTTCTCTCTTTCTTTTCCTCCTTCAACCTCCTCCTACACATTCCTTTGCTCTCTCTTTCAGATGCATCACCTGTTTTCTTTAATTATTGTTTTATGTACTCATATGCACACGCGTGCGCACAAACACACACACACACACACAGACGCACACACGCCCGCACATGCATATGCATATGCATTTGTATTCCAAAGTACATAAAAGCAACATGCTTAGTCTGTATAATGTGTATACTCTGATCTGTATGTATAGTGTCAAAGCTGACAGCTTGCTATTAGATGTGGATATATAACCTGTAGTTATGGCGAAAACCACAAAAATATAATGGAACTTTGGAGAGGGAGGACCAATAAAGAAGGGATTACCAATACAAGTGATTTGAAGGGAGAGAGAAAAAGTGTGGGTTTGGGGATTCAATTATAGAGAGGCAATAGAGATAATTCAATGTGGGGAAAGAGTAAAATAATCATAAGGATGCCTGAAAAAATTATAATAAACCATATTATTTTCTATGTATCTAAAATCACATATAATATAAATAAGTTCTTGTATACATATCCATGCTTAGTTTAAATAAAATCATCCCATTTGGAATGATAATGGTCCTTTAAGAGCCCTAAACTATCTAACACAAACCCCAACAGGAGTCATGAGAATTGATCATTTGTGTTATCTTTGTCCAACAGGCTATTGCTGTTGTCCTTGGTTGCCTCCCAGAGGTGAAAGGAAAGTCCTAATTCCTGAAGATACCATGTGTTTCAGATACAGGACCCAGGGGAGCTGAGGTGGCCTTTGAACTTCAACTATGACCATCATGATGTGATAACCCTGAATGTAATAGTGGCATGAATACATTGGTAGGAAGCAACAACTCTCTAGTTTTTCATAAGACCTCCTCAACAAGAGGGAAATCACTGGTACTGGAAAGCGAGCCAGTTACCATGGACGAGTGATAGAGTTTGGAGGAGAACCTGCAACCAACACTTTACTAAGTCAGTATAATTTTTAACTATATCCTAAACATATATCCTTATACCCACAGATAAATATAGTTCTCACAAATTCATCAAAGAAACATTTCTTTGCTACAGACAGAGACAATTATAGAAAACCACAGTCAGTCAAAATTTAAAGGATAAGAGATTATGTGGAATCCAGTTGCAACTGATATATCTATAGCACAAGTCCTGTACCTAAGGCTCCTAAATCATTCCAAAACAAGGGTCAGAAAGATTATAAAAGCCAGAAGAACAGGAAGGTTGATGTTCCATTGACTTCTGGAAATGCCAGAGAAGCTACACAATATTAAAGATATTTAGATGTTCTCAGTGTTATTTTCTTCCTTCTCTACTTGAGCTGAAATCCATAATTTTTCTTATGCTAGGCAAGCATTATGCAGCCTATATACCCATTGTTTATATATTTGCCTCTTTAAAAAGTTAACAAAATCTCTAGTAATGATGTTAACATATATTTAATGTTTCAACTTTACTACAAGTTTTGAATTTGTTTTTAGAACAAGTTAACATTTATGTTCAAACAGCGCAAAAAGCTTTTAACAGAAGTGAGAAAATCCAAAGAATGTTTTTATCCTTCTCAAAAGAAAGAATACTGACGAGGAAATAAAAGTTAAAAACAAAACAAAACAAACAAACCAACAAACCAACTTGGAGCCAACAATAATCTGAGTAGCTCTTAAGAGTTAAGAATTAGACTTCTGCACTATGACTTGAAAACACATCATTGAAAGTACTTCAGTCCTCAACATGGGGTAAGGAGTTGTTTGCTAGCCAAAGTCCTCCCTGTATCCAATGGTGTATGCATTTAATCCCAGCACTCGGGAGGCAGAGGCAGGTGGATTTCTGAGTTCCAGGCCAGCCTGGTCTACAAAGTGAGTTCCAGGACAGCCAGGGCTATACCAGAGAAACCCTGTCTCGAACCACCACCCCTCCCCCCAAAAAAAGAATTGAGATACTGCTAAAATTCTCCCTGAGCTTAACATCCACTTGAGAAAGTGTTCCTTAGGCTGCACACACTCATTTCGAGGCATTCATAAAACTCCTTATTTTAAAATGACTCCTGTTAAGTCATATGTACCAAAATAGCTTTATAAGGAGTTTTTTCTTAGGGCTCAAACTTTCTTCCATTCCTGTAAACATGGAGCTGCAGTCACATATCACAAACACATAACCTCCCCATGACAAAGTACACAGAGTAAAAATGATGGCCACCAGGAACCTTCTATTCTATTTGTTCTGTTTCTTGGCATCAACACCCTATTCAAGTAACATGAATCCATGAAACAAACTGAAGTTTTCACAGTCACTTCTTTTCAGACAAGAAAGCAAGAGCATGAAGAATATAGCGATTGTTGACTGTGATGCTGCCAATGACATTCTCATTCACGTGAGAATGGAGAAAGAGGCAAACACCTCACGGAAACTTGTATTATTCAATTTCATACAAATAAAATTGAAGTAAGACTTGAGAGGAAGAGAATTGACAGCTATTGTCCATGCAGGCAATCAGTGTAAAAAGCTGCCCTGAACATTCTCTGATGATTTTCCTTCTTCTACCATTTGCTTCCCAAGATCACTGTTTATTGCTGGAGCAGGGTGTGCTCTGAATAGCAATGCAGCTCTTTGTTCTGCTAAGGTTGGCAGTGCAGCAACAAGCATAATACTTGTCATTTTAACTCGTAGATGTCATCTCTTAAGCAAATTATGTGTCTTCCATGCTATGAATTATTATGTAGATACTTGATCCCCACGCCTTAAGCAAACTCAGAAGCTTTCTGACTATTGATCTTCAATGCTCATAAGCATGAGCATTGAAGATCAATATTATTCTACTTTACCTATTTACCATCATCTAATAACTTTTATCTATAGTACAATTATGAATATAAAATATATTTCAAATGCTTAAAGTCCACCTTTTATGCTGCCGGATACAGAGAGTTTTACATCTACCATAAACCTTTCCCCTAGTAATGGGTTCTTAGTTCCAAGACTGATAACAAAGCCAGGGCCAAGTGGAGTGGGTAGGTAGGGGAGCAGGGCAGAGGGAGGGTATAGGGAACTTTCAGGATAGCATTTGAAATGTATATAAAGAAAATATCTAATAAAAATAAATTAATTAAAAAAAGAAATACAAAGACTTTACTTAGAACTGTAGTTATGCTCGCTGTGCAATCTGTGAATCTGTGAGGCAGAGCTTCAGCTACAGTGCTTCCTATAAGGGGAATCTTCAATAAAAACATATTGGAGGTGGTGTTGAGAAATCAATAACTGTTAATACATAAATGTCTCTGGTGATTTGCCTATTAATGATTCTTCAAGAGACATTAAATAATGTGAATGGACAATTTTAACTCTATGCCCCCTATAATGCCTACTTAGGAAACAAATGAATTCCACAGAAGCACTGTCAAATATCACACTTTCTGACTTCTTGGAGTCCTATCAACAGGTGTACCCACCAGCAGTCATTTCCTCCAACCTGGCTAGGATCATCTTGTTGCTAGTTAACTGGGTATGCTTCAACTCAGCTCTGCAATCAGAGGCCATCAAGTGGGAGCCTTTGACTTGACATGATCCATACCATCCACCCTTCAGTGACTGGTTGTCAGGATCCCAGTTAAATCAATAACTACCTGATCAGCAGGAATTCAGTCTATTGCCCTGACTCAGATGATCAGGTGACAACATGAATGGTTTATATAAAGCGAAGTGGAATGTTAATGGCTGGGGTATACACATGAATGAGGGGTGCTGACATCTTTCAGGTCCATATGTCATGATTATGTCATGATTCTCTTCTTGTGTGAATCAGAGGTTCATTCAGGGATATTTAGTGTGCACAATTTTAGTAAATTTCATAGAATGAAAGATAAACTGAAATATCCAGTTGAGTAGGAAAATTACTAAAATTATAGCATGATTTAAGCAGGAGTAATGGAAGTTCATGATGTTAATAGAAGCCAAACATGGCTTGAAGGGTTCATTACATTGTCTATTTACACGATATGGTTGAAAGAATTTCCTAGGTAAACTTCTCTTATCTCTGACTTCTCTTTAAAGATTTCAAGGTTCATGAAGCATAGAATATTAAAAAAAAAAACAAAACAAAAAAAAACCAAAACCTTTTATGTCAATACTTTGATTATTTTGCCAGAAAATGCATCCCAATTTCAGTTAAATTCTTTCAACTGTCTGGGTTTCATGGTTTTCTCAGATCAGCTTTCTAGTGCCCAGTTGTCATGCTGCTTTGGAGCCCATGAGGTAAACCTGTATAAATTGAGCAGACTGCTCATGTTGCACTCGAAAGTTCAGCAGTATCCCTTTCTCCCTTTTTCCCCCTTTCAAAGTCTGCTCCCCGTGGCCTCACCAAGTAATTGTTTAGAAAGGTGCAGTTTACCGGTGTCCCTCTTAGTATGTAAGACCTGAAATGAACCAAACATCACTGTGTTGGCTGGAAGATAATTTTATTATATCGTATTTCCTGAATATATATATTTTATAGTGCAAACTATGATTACACCAGCTCTTTGGCCAACATGCTATTCACATAAAGTTAGAGTAATTAGAATTGTAAAAGCCTTGGTTTCAGCTTATGCCTCCTTCATGGTGGTAGGAAGCCAAACCACGCACATTCTATACTATTACTTTTTATTACTGAGAACACACATAAATATATATAAAAAAATACACTATTCACAGAATTTTATCTCACTTTTTGTCAGTTGTCCTGTTTACAAAATTAAGTATAATTCTGTTAATTAGTATATGACTCCCTTCCCAAGAATCATAGTCACCAAAATTTATTAGATTAACATTTTAATTGAAACATTATTACATGCACTCATATTAAATCGTCACACTTTAGAATCTGCATACAAACAATTAGATCAAGATGTGTTCAAAATCACTTCTGCTTGTAAAATATATATTATGTTATATTTTATAGATCAATTGACTTCAGTTCATCCCTCAGTGCCTTCAATTACATCTGAGAAATGTATACATAATCCCATTTATCCTATCATAACTGAACAATTATAAAATACATATAATTAATCTACTGAACAGATGTGTGCAACTCCTATCAGTGCAGTAACTATCGTTATTCAGCATATACTGGTATATAAAATACCCACACTATCTGGCCTACAGAGGCATGTAACTTATGCTCTTATGCGGAAGGTGGAAAATGGCATGCATTCAAACAAATACATCTATAATTTAAGTGGAGTAAGTGTAATGGATAGAAATAGAAAAGGAGGGAACAAGATGGCTGACCTGGTTTGGGAGGATGATTTGTGTAACGTGTTTGTGTGTGTGTGTTTGTGTCTCTGTGTGTGTGTGTGTGTTAAATTCAACCCCATGCAAATATTCACTACTAATCAAAGAAATCCATGACTACCATAGTTCCTAATAACTTGGAATTAGACATCTGTTCCCAGATATTTGTGGCTCTTTGGATAAACCTTAAAATACCATTATTATATGGTTTTGAGACAATGCATTTGTCTGAACTATCGGGAAAATGATAGTTAACATTTTTCTAGTGTCTTAAAAAGGATACTGAGTCTTCATTTTTTTATGAACTCCCTAGGAACAAACTCATAATTCATATTTCTAACCTCTTTTGGTCTGTCATAAATTTTTAGCTTTTGCAAAATGATATCAATTTAGGAAATATATTACAAAGTCTTGTAAAGGGTACTGTGCAATTTTGTGCTCATAGTTACATGCCTTGATGGTATTAGGTTTGCTAGGAATTTCCAGGCTGTGAGCAGTACCACCCTTCTGGAATTTCTTAAAACCATCATTTGGCTGCCTAAAGCAGTGACTGTTTCCAATAACACAAAAGGAAAGGAAAAGATGTACCCAAGTCCATCTATCTGGATTGATGCGCATGATTGTCCTATCTGTTCTGTTTGCTAGATGAAGTGCTCACTTACTCTAAATCTAATTTTACAAGATCAAGGTTGGAAAACCAATGAACTAGACCAAACTCAGAATTTGGGTGCTGGTAGAAAGGAAGTGGGAGTGTAAGGAGGCAGTGTTGTAAATAAGGTTTAAATAGTGATGACAAACCAGAGAACTTATCTGGGCCACAACATCAACTGTTGGGCAAGAATGAGCATTAAGAAGTTCAGCAATTTGATCAGCTTTCCCTCTCCCTCCCACCCCTTCCCCTCCACTTTCCCTCACAGGTCCCTCCCCCCTCCCTTTTTGTGATTGCTTTCTTCTCTTTCTCAAGTGGGACTGAGGCATCCTTACTTGGGCACTTCAGCTTGTTGACCTTTGTGAGTTCTGTGGGCTATATCTTGAGTATTCTGCACTTTTTTTTTGACTAGCATCCACTTATTAGTGAGTACATACCATGCATGTCCTTTTGGGTCTGAGTTACCTCACTCAGGGTTATGTTTTCTCCTTCTATCCATTTGCCTACAAAACTCAGGATGTCCTCATTCTTAATAGCTGAGTAGTATTCCATTGTATAAATGAACCACAGTTTCTGTATCCATTAAGAATGGAAACAGGCAATCTCAGGAGATAGGAGGTTGAGGGGACCCTCCAGAATGTACTACAGACCTGAGAGGTGAGAGACTCTCAGGACTGAAAGGGAGGGACCTTAGATGAAATGACCAACAGTAGGGAGAGGAAACTTATAGAACCTACCTCCAGCAGGAAGACAGGGCATCAAATGAAGGAGGTGGGGGCATCCAACAGTCATAACTCTGACCCATAATTGTTCCTGTCTGAAAGAATTACAAGAATGGAAATGGAGAGGAGCAGAAGGAATAGAAGGTCCAGCTACAGGAACAAAGTGTGATCCAGCTCAAGGGGAGGTTCCAGGGCCTGATACTATTACTGAGGCTATGGAGCACTTACAAAAAGGGACCTCGAATGACTGCACTCTAGAAGACCCAACAAGCAGCTGAAAGAGCAGATGCAGATATTTGCACCCAACCAATGGACAGAAGCAGATGACCCCTGTTGTTGAATTAGGGAAGGCTGAAAGAAGCTGAAGATAAGGGCAACCCTTTAGGAGTCTCAATTAATCTGGACTCCAGAGATCTCTCAAATACTTGATCACCAAACAGGCAGCATACACCAAGTGATATGAGGCATACAGTAGAAGACTTCCAAGTCTGTGTTCATTCAAAGATGATGCTCCTAACCCTCAAGAGACTGGAGGCCCCAGTCTCTTAGAAGGAGTTTAGAAGTCAGGTGGGGTGGGGGGGGCATCCATGTGGAGACAGAGGGGTGGGGAGGAGGTATAGGATGTGAAACAGTTGGAGGATTGACAAGGTGAGGGGAATAAAATGTGGAGTGTAAATAAATAAAGGGAAAAAAAAGAAGTTCAGCAATTTGAGGACGTAAAAGCAAATGGGTAAAGATGGTAAAAAATGAGTATATTCTAAACCATTCCTGTCTCCCGACATAAGAATGCTGACAACTAAACAAGGCCCAAACTCAAAATAATGGACTTCGCAATAAAACAAACCTCAAGGTGGTAGGCAACATTTAAACCTTATCTTCTCATTTCCTCTGTACCTACCTGTGCCTTGTCTTATATTCTGTCTTTGCATGGGGCCCTGGCATGTGACAATAGCAGGGCTCATCCTACTTGAGTTTGAAATAAAGGACAGATGGAACCCTCAAATTCTCAGAGTGTGCCCCACCCCAATGATATGTTTTGTTTGTGGCAGAAAAACCTGGAAAAAGTTCCTGAGTATTAAGAAGTTTAAGCACCATCTAAAAATCTGACAAATATTGAATATATGATCCAAGCAGAATTAACCCAGGATCAAGCTTTAGGGACAAGCAGAGTAAAGGTAGGCTGAGCGTAAGTTGACAGAGTAACAATAAGGAAAGCCACTAAAGGGCCGACAATTCCAGAATTCTGAAAAGAAATAGAGGAATGCCCAAGTCTGTATCCTAGTCTGAGAACAGGTGTCAGGACATGTGATCAAGCAAAGGAATAAGATTTGACATTCATTTGGAGTCTTAATGTCTGGTCATTTCCTGAAATACTCAAAACAGACAACTTACTGACAGAACGGTGGGTATCTGAGAACATTAGACATGCATCAAACTGAGAGCTCTTGAAGAGAGGCTTAAGCCAAAGTGGGAAGGCTAGACCGGTATATCTTTGGAATTATGGCAGGATCTTTCTCCTTGGATATCACAGCTTCTTATGTATAAACACTTCATTGTCTGAAAAGGAAGGGCATAAAGACATATGTAGCTCATCAAACTAATTTAACCCTTTGTAACAGGCTAGCTGGAATAATGGTGGGTAGAATAACTAATGGTGTATGATGAAGTTTTATTTTCAAATGACATCTAAACACAGCTAACAATGGTATTGCTTCACCAAATTCCCCTAAGAGGACTATGTACAAGTTAATAACTGTAAGCAGGAAGAAGTGTCTCCCAAATGATGAGAGAAACAGAGATTTTTTGTTTGGTATCTGAATAAAGCCACCAATATCAATAAATCATGGGAGTAATTAACAATTTGGGACTTCTGTCTGAAAAATGACACTGGAATCATTAGGAATGTTATTCTTTTCCAGAGGTAGTGCTACATAGATAGGAAAGAGGTTGAGGTTGGGGATTGCCAGAAGCTAGCTCAGCTGGTTCAAGTCAAACATTGAATTAGAATCTCCTTTGATAACAAGTAATTAAGCTCATGTCAAACAACAACAATCATGACTTATCCACAAATTCTTCCATATCCATGTCTACACCAAGTTAAATGATCAGAAAACGCTATGCACATAGCATCTTCTAGACACAAAGAAATTTTCATAAATAATTACGCTACACATTGAACAATTCAGTCTGTGCTGCACTTGGTCTTAGGAGAAGTAAATGTTTGATCCTAATGTTGGCTCTATAATGATCAGAAGCAGCAGCTAACTGGAGGGGAGCTCAAGTCAGTGACTTTTATCAGTGGAGTAGAATACAATAAATTAAACTAGTTTTCCCCTGTCTTTCAATGATTAGTTTACATTCAACTAAAAGAAGTTCAGAACCACACAAAAAATACATTATCAAATTAAAAAGACAAACTCAAAAACCAGCCTTATATTCTGACTTTTTGAAAATAGGTTATGTTGTTTTCTTTAAAACTAAAATGATAAAAAAAAAGTTAACATTTTTCCAGTTTCTTTTTTAACATGAAGAAACTTATAAAGCACTTTTCAAAGACCCAAAATGAACAGTTTTTCCATGGGGTTAAGAAGTTGACACTTCTTAGATAATGTGTACCTTTACCTCAGAGAATTTAATAATTTAGCCATTACCTTTCACAGTTCAATTTTTTTCCTAGTGAAGAAAGGTACTTACTGGTCTTTTTGCTGAGCAACTGATCTATGGGCTCTTGTGTCGACCAGACTAATGCATGCTGCTCCACCATCACAGGACCACTCCACGAGGATAAACCATTAAGCAACTGATTCTGTGTTTATATTCCCTCAGAGAAGATTTTGATTTCCATCTTTTATATTTTTTATTTTATTTTTTTGGTTTTCAAGACAGGGTTTCTCTGTATAGCCTTGGCTGTCCTGGAACTCACTCTGTAGACCAGGCTGGCCTCAAACTCAGAAATCCTCCTGCCTCTGCCTCCCAAGTGCTGGGATTAAAGGCATGCACCACCACTGCCCAGCTGGTTTCTGTCTTTTATTATTCTTCTAGAAATTATTAATTTCCAGGAAATCTATTACTCATTTAAAAATGAATAATTATAATTCTTCTTACAGAAAATGTGTATGGTATTTTATTATGTAGAACAATGCATTTTCGTGGAAATCTAATTCTATGTATATCCACAGTAAAAAAAAATGTTATCTTATTTGGCAAATGTACCAAAACTGCTTTAAAAATTAATCCTTCTGAATTTGAGAACCTGTAATGCATATGGTCTATGGTCTATTAGTCCTCATTAGTTCTATACATAGCTTTAATATTAGCATTATATTCTCAAGATACTGTATGTGTGTGTGTGTGTTACCAGGAATGAACCAATAAATTCATGAGCCATATACCTTCTAGCCAGGTGTGCTACATGTCAGCTTCCCCAAAATCACTATATTGCCCAAGTAGAATCTTAGCTTTCATTCCTTCTGCTTCAGCCCTGGACATTAAAACTATTTTTCTTTGTCCCCTGACCCAGAATTTCAGGAGGAAGGAATAGTGATGAAGTGGTATCATAACTGGGTTTTTTGTTTGTTTCCTTTTGTTTGTATATTGGAAAATACTCTTCAAGAGCCATCAATGATCTACTGAGTTACATAGTGTTTAAGGTTTTTAATAGCGGATATTTGCATTATGTTATATAACATTTACATCAGTCTATTTTTGAAACACATATTGGAATGTGTAGATTTTCAGACTGTGTATGCACTTAAATGCATAAAAGACTTTCTAGTGTTTATGAACTACATTTAAGAAAGCTGCATATATTTTCAACAGTTCTTTTTATGGAACTTATATATGCTTAGTAAGAAGAAATCTCTTCTCATTTTAATTATATTACATGGGATTTATTCATGCAACTCCTGCAAAAGGAGAGCAATGCCCAAATGCTATTTTATCTTTCTGTGGAATAAATCACGAGAAATGTAAATAAAATATCATGAGAAGTTATTTTTCCATTTTTGAAGAAGTTTCTCTTGAGCATCATGATCTTATGCTGGCAACACATCCTGCTAATTAACAAATATATCTTGCCTATGTTTAGCACCCATCAGTCTTCATGTTACCTGCTTCCACACCACTGCGTTCTTTTCCCTAGAATCTGGCCTTTAGAGGCAGAGTCATTTATTATGTAATTAAATTAAATTCATTTATATTATTTGTATTCTTATTTTGAAGAGAGCAACTCACTATAGACTTCAGACAATACTTGAGATGCTCTTACTTCAATCTTTAGAGTTCTAGCTAGCATCCTATGTATGAGCCAGTACTTTTGTACTGGTCTTTGTTTCTTTCTCAGTTCACTAACAATAATACTATTTGTATGTGAAAATCTCAGGGTATTTTCTGTATTTCAGTCAAGATCTGGTAACAGGTAGTTTCAGTAAAAAAAAAAAAGAATCATTCACAGCTATGAATTTAAGGTATAGAAGTTAATGATTTTAACAGGTTTGAAATATTTCTTCTCACATGAAGTGAATTCCAGCAGAAAGGAGACATGTAACCTGCAACCACAGTGAAGTTTTCCAACATAAAACTAGTTTCCTGAGAAGCCAACTTTCAGGGAGAGAGAGAGACAGAGAGACAGACAGAGTGTGTGTGTGTGTGTGTGTGAGAGAGAGAGAGAGAGAGAGAGAGAGAGAGAGAGAGAGAGAGCTCTCTTGAGCTGCCTGGCATTCATGTGTGGACACTTACCAGGGCTGGCACTGTCTAGCAAGGGAAAACAGTCTTATGTTGAGTTTAGATATTGAGAACCTAGCTGCATATGTAGCAGAAGATGGCCTAGTCGACCATCATTGGAAAGAGAGGCCCCTAGATCTTGCAAACTTTATATGCCCCAGTACAGGAGAATGCCAGGGCCAAGAAGTGGGAGTGGGTGGGTAGAGGAGCAGGGCGGGGCGGGGGGGGGCTATAGGGAACTTTCTGGATAGCATTTGAAATGTAAATAAAGAAAATATCTAATAAAATAAAATTTTAAAAAAGATATCGAGAACCAAAACCATGAATAAGTCACATCCCCAATGTCACTTTTTAAAAGTATAAAGATCACTTTAAAAAGTTGTTTAGTGGGACTAGAGAGATGACTCAGTGGTTATGAGCACTTGCTACTCCTGTAGAGGATGTGAGTTCTGTTCTAGCACTCACGTAGCGGCATAGAGGCATTGTCCATTTCTTGGACTTGGAATTCTTGGTGGGAATTCTTGTGCATAATTAATTGACTTTTGATAGGAACTACTCTGAAGAACTATTGTAATACCTCATTGAGTCACCCAGTACTTTCTACATTCTTGGTTTTTCTACATAAAACGTAGAGAAATGTTTAGAGTTTATTTCAAATATTTAAGTATGGGCCAGGATGAATGAGTCTGGAGGATGTAAAACCCTGGTTCTCCAGTGGCTCAGCTTTCACTTGCTGGCAGGTGGAAATTCTACTCTCTTCCAGATTCTTCACGTCTCCAGCTTAACCTTTGTGTTTCTACACTTGATGCTCTCCTCCATTTTCAACATGGTAACCAGTGAGTTCTTATCAAAAGTAGGCTTTTTTTTTTAAATTTAAATGGTTCCATATTACTGAGCACAGGGACCCCAGTAAAGGAGTTAGGGGAAAGACTGAAGGAGCTGAAGGGGATTGCAACCCCACAGGAAGAACAATAGTATCAACTAATTGGACCATCCAGAGCTCCCAGGGACTACGCAACCAACCAAAGAGAATACATGGAAGAACCCATGTTTCCAGCTGCAAATGTAGCAGGGAGGAGAGGCCCTTGGTCCTGTGGAGGATCAATGCCGCAGGGTAGGGAAATGCTAAGGTGGGGAGGCAGGAGTGGGTGTGTGGGTGGGTGGGGGAAACACCCTTATAGAAGCAGCAGGGAGGAGAAATGTGATAGGGGGTTCGGAGGGGAAACAAGGAAGGGGATAACATTTGAAATGTAAATTAAATAAATAAATAGTTCCATATCGGCTCTCGTATGTGTCAACATCTTACTGTGTCCCTTCCTTCTCATTATGTTCCAGCCCCATCATCTTCAATGTGTCTTTAACACACCAAGCACAGTCTACTTACAAGACCTATCCACTTTGTTATTCCTTTCACCAGGAATAATATGTAAAATATGTAAAAAGCCACATTGTCAAATTGCTTGGGTTTTTACATAAATGACTTTTTCAGTGCAGAATAATGACAATCTCACCAATTCCCCCTAAAGAACACACTGAAATGACTCTTTAACTTCATTTCTTTTAAAAATTTTTGCACTGGAAATGCATTTTATATATTTGTTATATCTCCTAAAATATGCTATTTGCTAGATCTATCTTCTGATAGACCAAGAAATGTTTTCCAAGCTCACTGTACAATGTGATATTAGTCACATATTAAATATTTAATGAATAAATTTTTCTTTAGAAATCCTCAAAAATAAAATCATGAATTTTCATAATATTAACTTGTAACTTGAATTTTAGATTTTCAGGCAGATGTGTCCTTAATAAACATAAGAGCTTAACATCTGCTCCTTATCAAGTTAGCATTATTCCACTGTATGTGGCAGGCCAATTATTTACCTATTGTTTTCCAGAACCACCTGCTCGTGTGTGTGTGTGTGTGTGTGTGTGAGAGAGAGAGAGAGAGAGAGAGAGAGAGAGAGAGAGAGAGAGAGAGAAAGAGAGAAAGAGAGAGACAGAGACAGAGACAGAGACAGAGAGACAGAGACAGAGACAGAGAGACAGAGACAGAGAGACAGAGAGAGAGACAGAGAGACAGAGACAGAGAGACAGAGAGAGAGAGAGAGGGAGAGAGAGAGGGAGAGAGAGAGAGAGAGAGAGAGAGAGAGAGAGATGAACTCACTAACTCACTAAGGAATTGGAAGGTTTGATTTTTTTCTTCAGATTTTTCATAGATAGATTCTTAATGATGTCATTTGTTATAATAATCATGAGCCTGTAGCTTTACTTGACAGATATTGGTAGAATACACACCAAAGGATACTTGGGAAAAGATCAATTTCTTTTTGCCATGTTTACTTTTAAGACAGGATCTTCCTGTGCCCACTTCAAACTCCCTATCCTCCTGCCTACACCTTCTATTTACTGAGATTCTAGACACCCATCAAAGTACACAGCTAATCTTTGATTTTAACATAAAAGGCCTTGGCAGGGTTTGGGTGTAGATTTCCTAATGCTGTTGAGTGGGCACAGTTCAGGACCAAAAGATAATGTCTTTCCATATTCAACTTCAGTCTCTTTGCTTCATCTAGATTATCTAGTGGGAATTGATAAATCCACATGACTGTGCTGGACAGAGGCAGTTATTGACTTGACAATGTGTAAGGACTCATGGAAGGCAGCAATTTCCCTTTCTTTTACCTTGCTTTCCATTTGTCCTCCATTACTCCCACCTTCTGACATTCAGGGCAAACCTATCCTTATTTTATCAGAGAATCAGGCAAAGTGCATTTGTTTGAATAATATAGTTATATCATCCCCAATCTTCTGCATCATTTCTTCTCATATGCATGATTTTGTAGAGTAAGAAATTTGGCAAATTTATACCAATCCTTTTTTTTTCTGTCTCCATTTTCACAAATGCAACATTTTCTGTGGCTTTAAATTGTCATCTGGAGTTACAGTAATACTTGATATATTGGACACATTTGATGACCTCAACCAGACAAATTCAATTCTGATGATCAGATCCAGGCTGGGTCCCACATCTTCTCAGTATTAGACTTACATTCCAAGTACATGCCATTCCATTGTATGTTTCCAAAAAATCTAAGGGATTATATTCAATAACTGGGAATATAAATTGTTTGTTGCTATTAATCTTTTTAAGTTTTTTTCAGGTATTTTAGATAAATTCCTTTCCTTGTGGATTTGAAGACAGACAAACTGACTAATACAATACAAAATAAATCATTACAATTTAATTAACTAATTAAAAATGAACAAGATTGTGTGATGTACATTAACAAAATATGTAATAACAGAGCCAACAAGATAGTTTACTCAGTAAAGGCACTCACTGTTAAGCTTGGTGATTTGAGGTCAATGGAAGGAGAATCAAATTCAGTAAGTTATCTTCTAGCATCTTTAAACATGGACAGTATGTGCACACATGCACACAAATACCACCTACCAACCCAGCCCCACATACACTCAGAGCTACATGCATACACACAATAGATAGGTAGATAAATATATAGATGGATGGATGGATAGGTAGATCAATAGATATATGCAATATTGCATGTGACATAGTGCATATGCACTACGGTATTACAATTTCATAGCCAACATTTATTGATTTGATATCAGTAAGAATTAATTAAGGATACCAAACATGATTTACACTCTATTATTTTACCTTGAATAGAAATACTAGTTTCTTAAGTATGTATAGTCATATATTATATACACAATCGTATGTGTATCCAGTTACACTAATTATGTGTCAAATTATATACTTCCAGTTACATAGATACAATTTTATACCATATAAGATAATCCAAGAAGAATCCATTAAGTCATTATTAGTATTTCACGTTTGTTTTAGACGTAAAAAAAAAAAAAATAGGAGTAGAAATATTTAGGTAACTTTCCCAGAGTTTTTATATGTCTACAGGCAAACCCAAGGTTCCTAAACTCATATGCTTTGTAGGACTAAGAGTGGGATGAGCTGACTTCTAGATGTCCAGGTTAAAATAGTGTAGATTTTAACTGAAGAAACCCAGGTGATCAAAGTTAAAGTTATAAGTCCTTCTGATGCCATGAACCCCTGAGACAACAGATTGAGAAAGGACTATTAGTGCTTTCCTCTTCTCTGTCTTACATACAATTTTAATAATGTAGTTATTCATTTAAACAAAATGTGGTAAATTCAGGAAAGTATCTCTCATTAGTAATTATAACTGACAAGATTATAAAACAAATTAAAAAAAAACCCTAAGAAATTGTTACAAATTTGAAGGATCCAAACAGCTATGAAAACCAAATATGGATGCCCCAGTCTAAGTTTGGATTAAATCCTAAAATGGAAGGATTTAGTGAAAAGAAAAATGCAAACCCAGGAATGTTGTGGTTTGGTCAATGGTGTCATGCTAACGCTAAACTTTCAGTTTTGAGAAATCCGATATCAGTGCATTAAATGGTAACACCAGGGAGATTTGCTGGGGGACTTATGGGGATTCGGTGCTGTCTTTGAAATTTTCCTATAAATACAACAGCATTCTGAGATAACATGCTAAATGTTCCCAGTTTCCTCAGGCAAGGTGCTTTCTTATATGTAGTGAAATAATGCATGGTGGTGAGTAAACGATGATAACCACATTCAATAGAAGACAGGTTCTTTATCTTGGACAATTTTAGGGCCTATTGTACTCAAGGCACAATCTTAAGTGTTCTTAATTTCTAATTTAATGATATAGGGAACCATTTGAAAGGTATATTAGGATATATGTGTGTGTTCATATATATTGATTATGTATGTATACATTGTTACATATATATGTAATACTAAAAATCAAAGAAAAAGAATCCACCAGTTTAATAGTGAGGGAAGAGATAAAGGGTACACAGTGTGTGTGTGTGTGTGTGTGTGTGTGTATGTGCGTGCGTGTATAAAGGTATATCTCCTAAACACTTTTTTGATTATGATTAAACACGGGTGTGAGAGGGTCCCCTGATTCAGCCATCATCCAGCATCATGCTGTTGAAGGTGACCTTCCTGCAATAGCACATAAGGACAATGGTAAGCTGTGCTATAATTACACAAATTGCACAATTAATAATTACTAAGAATTCCATGTTTCATGTGTTGACCTTGCAATATTCAAGCAGATGTTGTCTACATTGTCCCTGCCTTTGAGTAATTCACTATTTAATGAATTGGACATAAAAATATTCTTTCCATTAGTCTGCAAGACCAAAACACATTTTTCCTTATAAATTTCACACTCCCCCCTTTTCATCAGTGGCACAAAATCCATTTTAAATTAATACTTTCAGAACAGATCTAAACACTGGAGTCACCTGCCTTTTCATTAAGCCCATTAGAGTGCAGAATCTATCTTCCCGTTGTCTTCTTCCCTAAACACTGCTCATGAAGAGGATTTATTCATTTCCAGCTAACTTACTTAAGTATAAAGGCTGTTGCTACTGGTACTTTAGAAACTATGGGGTGCGCATACATGAATAACTAAAAGAATGAGGTACTAGAATATGTTTTAGGTTAGAATTTATTTTCAGGAAGACGAATAATAGGAAATTGTCAATGACACATGTAGTATTTCTTCACTAAGCAATGTTTTCATCTAACTCCATATTTGCCCCTTTACGGGACAGATTTTGATGGTTAAATATATATAATTGGCCTTACTCTAAAGGGTTTGGCTTGTGCTGCTACATAAATAGCACTGTGTGTGCCTCTCGAAAATTTTTAGAAGAAAGTCAACACAAGGGGTATTGGCTAAAATGTCATAAGCTTATTTTCTAAAAGAACAAGTCTGATGAACAACAAAATTTATATTTGGAAATACATATATATACATATCAATAATAATAAAGAAGAGGTTATCAGATTGAGATGAGGGAAGACATGAAGAATGTTGGATGTAAGGGACTTTCGAGGGACTAGAGAGAGGAAAAGGGATGGGGAAAAGTGTGTAATAATATTTTAATTAACATGAATTTATAAAAATAAAACTGAGTTATACTATTTGAGTATTATTAACTGAACAATAATTGCTGTATTGTAGATGTTTCCTAACAAAAATTGGAGTTTATTCTGGACTTATTTGAACAAAATATTAAATCCATAAAAGATCATGTTTGTCTGTCAATTCTATCTTGACTTGGACTCTCAATTGCCATTAACAAAGTTTATACCTTCAAGCCTGAGTTTAAATAAAGGGTGTGAGTGCGATGATGGTAGTGGTAGCATCATAACAACAGTATTGAAGTTCCTGGTAGGATGAGAGGGCCACCTCCTTGGGTCCTAGAACTGTTGTTCCTCCATGTGCCTTTCTCTAATCACACTGCCACAGGCATTAAACTTCAATGTCAGCTCAGGACTGCCATTCGCCAGCTGTGTCCCTTATGTAGAAAGTAATTTTTTAAAAAAAATTGTCTCAGTGCCTCATTGTTATGGGCTGAATGAAAACAGCCCTCATGCCTTATAGAGAGTGGCTTTATTGAAGATGTGGTCTTGTTAGAGAAAATGGGGGTGGACTTTGAGATCTCAGCAGTTCAAGCCAGGTCTAGTGTCTCACTCTCCCTTCCTGTTGCCTGCCTATCTAGATAGAGAACTCTAAGCTACTTCTCTGCCTGCATGCTGCCATGCTTCTTGCCATAATGACAATGGACTAAACCTTTGAACTGAAAGTCTGCCTCAATTAAATTCTTTCCTTAATTAGTGTTGCTCATGTTGTCTCTTTACATCAGAGAAACACTAAGACATTCATTCTTCAGCAAATCAAACAGAAATAACATCACCTACTTTACAGTTGCAAGGATTGAATGGAGGGGCTCCATATCAAACACAGAGCAGTGTCTTTTATCAAATTTTAAAGGTAGTAGTTACCCTTGTTGGCTCTCCAAGGTGATCATGAAGGCCCCCTTTTTATTAATTAATTATTTTATTTACTTACATTCCAAATGCTGTCCTCCTCCTGGCCCCCCTCACAGAGTTCTTCCTCCATGCTCCCTGCCCTTCACCTCTGAGAGGGTGCCCCCAGTATCATCCCCTGGAGGGGGAAGCACATCATATCTCTACAGGAATAGGTGCATCCTTGCTCACTGAGGCCAGACAAGGCAGTTCTCTGCTATATATGTTGTGGGCAGGCAGCAGGGTGTGTTCCGACCAGGCTGTGTATGTTGGTATAAACTTCACTACCTTCAATTCTTCCCCTAACTCTTCAATAAGGGTTCCTGAACTCCATCCAATGCTTGGCTGTGGATCTCTATCTATCTCAGTCAGCTGTTTGGTACATCCTCTCAGATGACAGCCATGCTAGGCTCCTGTCTGTAAGCACAACATAGCATTAGTAATAGCGTCAGGGTTTGATGCCTGTCATGAGATCCCAAATTTGGGGTCACTGGATGGCCTTCCCTTCAGTCTCTGCTCCATTTTTGTCCCTGCATTTCTTTTAGACAGGAGCAATTTGGGGTCTCAAGTTTTGCAGGTGGGTTGGGGTTCTCACCCCTCCACTGCAGGTCCTATCTGACTAGTGGAGGTGGTCTCCAGATTCCATCTCCCTACTGTTGAGCATTTTGGCTAAGGCAACCCACACTGAGTCCTTGGAGCCTCCCCTATGGCAGGTCTCTGGGACTTCTAGAGATTCACCCCAGTCCTACCCCCAGCAGCTGCATATTTCCATTCATTCTCCTGGTCCTCTGGCCCTCTCTCTCATCTCTCCCCATACCTGATCCTGCTTTCCTATTCTCCTCCCCTTTCCCTTTCCCATTCAGTTCCCTCCCTTTCTCTGCCTCCCACGGTTATTTTGTTCCCCCTTCTAAGTGAGATTTAAGCATCCTTACTTGAGTCTTCCTTCTTGTTAAATCTCTTATGGTCTGTGGGTTGTATCATGGATATTCTGTACTTTTGGCTAATATCCACCTATCAGTGAGTACATAACCATGAACCGTTGGGTCCAGGTTACCTCACTAAGGATGATATTTTCTAGTTCCATCTATTTGGTTGCATAATTCATTGGAAATAGTTCTACCTAAAGACCCAGCTATACTGATCCTGGGCATATACCCAAAAGATGTTCCACCATACCATAAGGGTATGTGTTCCATTATGTTTATAGCAGCCTTATTTGTAATAGCCAGAAACTGGAAGCAATCCAGATGTCCCTCAATCAAAGAATGCATACAGAAAAATATGGTTTATTTACACAATAAAACACTATTCAGTTATTAAAAACAAGGACATCATGAAAGCCCCTCTTAATTAACAACCAGTAATTGTTAAATGGGGGCAACAGAGGTTTTCTCAAAACAATTTGTTAAGAAAAGAAGAAAATCACAGCCAATCTACATGTTATTTTATAAGAAAGATTGAAGATGCATAGATTTATAGAAATGAAAATTTGATGAAGGCACCATCAAAGAAAAAAAAAAAAAAAGACTTGGGCCTATATTCTCTTATACCAGAGACCCATGTTTTCTGATTGGAAAAAAAAAAAAAGTGCACCTACATAGCTCGTACTCTCAGAGGAGACTTAAGGAATGAAGCCTGCTATCTTCCCCACCCTTGGATCCCAGCTACCTTGAACTGTAGAGTCTCAACTATTCCTTCTCAGGTGCTAGGGCCTGGTTTATTTACCTATTTTTCTTTCAATTTTATTGACTTAATATATGTCTGCCCTTATGTGCCTTTACCAGATAACTCATTTCTGTTGGGCGGGGGCATTTATTTTGAGGTATATGTTTTCATTTCACATGAACACAAACATAATTACCTATAGAAAATGTCCATTCTAAGGAGTATTTTCTTTAAGGTGTCTATTTGCTTTTTTAAGGAAAAATTTCATATGAAATCTTGGCTGTTTCAATTATGGCTGGCGGCAAACAGAGCTTAATTCATATTCTTTGCAAAATAATAAGGAGGATCAGTGCCCTGCCCCTTAGCTCCTGGGATTATGAAATGCTTTCCTACCCTTCCCTGCTGTCTGTCTCTGGCCCCGACTTTTAGGTCTATGAGTTGCTACAGCTTAAGTAATGGGTTCCATTAGGGTATGAGAAAATATAGGGGTCTTGGTGACAAGTTCCAAAACTTCATTCATTAATGACCAAGAAACAACTTCTACCCAAATATCAAATTTCCATAAAAGCCGCACTCCATAATTAGTCGGGATGGTTGGAACAATATGACAACTAATTTGTAGCTCTTTGCCTGGTGCTGCTTCACTCTAGGTGTTGAAGTTTGGTCTGTTGCTATGTATTGTAATACTAAATTCGGTACCCCAAGGTCTAGTTGCCTCACAACAATTAAATTTAATGTATAGTAGCTTTTGTTGTGCAAACCTTGCTCCTTAATTTAAAACTATTGGTTAAATAAAGAGGTCTACAGCCTATAGCTGGACAGAAGAAAGGTAGGTTCCTGAGCTTGGGGTCTGAGGCAGAGACTGTGAAGAGAGGGAAGGCAGCATAGGGTAGATGGATCTTGAGTGCATGGCCATGAGGGTCACCAGTTTGAGTTGGAGTGGCTCAGGCAGAACACGGCAAATGATATCTCAGGGTTATTTGCAGAGAAGTAGACAAAATAGCACAGAGGGCTGATTTCTGTCCAGCTCTAGTGCCTTAAGGCTTATTATAGATATAAATGTTTTGTGTCTTTTATTTGGGAACGAAATGGTTAGAAGCTAGGCATGCTTATCATGAACCCAGTGTGTGTGTGTGTGTAACAGGGGTATTTATAGAGCAGAAAAAGTGACATGTCCCTTAATCCCTTAATCTGCTGGGTCTATAGATTCCATATGCTGCTAAGGGACCATAAATAAAAGCAGGTAGAAGCCATTAGATTAAACATACAACCCATGGGGCTGAGTGCAGTGACAAGACACCTGGTCTGGGACCAAGTGTTCTAACTGGCTTCTGTTTTACAAGAGCTAAGAAAAAAGTTTTGGTATCATTTCATGCCTCTGTTCAATGGTCATAAATTGCTATGGCAGGTTTTTGTTTGGTTGGTTTTCAGTTGAAAAATGAAACTTTGTAATCCAAATATACTAGTAAAGAACCGTAACAAATTCATAAAAGGTTTTTATAAAACAATACAATGAAAATTTTATAAAAATGCATTCAATTTTTGATTGAGCAATGAATTGGACATTGACTTTGTTTCTAGTATCACCCGCTAGTCTCTAGGTATTAAAATCAGCAGGTTTCCAAAACAGGCTAAGGTCTAGGTCCTCAGTGCTAGCTGACACCACAGATTTGTATCTGACTCCCGCAGGTATGACCAAGCAGATTTAGCAGCCTTTGGAATAGAATAATGGGGCACTCAAAAGGCTAGCGGGAAAGGACCGACCTGGACCCAGCATCTGAAAATATTGCTGTGTCAGTGTAACAGTCAAATGCAGCCGCTCCAAGCTGGAGAGAGCTGCCGGGATGTTCCGCACTTCTAGAAAAGGATTTTGGCAGCACAGCAAATGCCTGTGTTTGCTATTGCACTTGAGGTGCTTTGAAAACCTACATGGAAAACCCTTGGTAGGCATTAGGTCCTACGCATCTGTGTGACTTCCGGGTGCATTTTTGAGGGTAGCGGCCATTTTGTGGCATTTTAAAACGCAGGGCTTTCTTGTGAATGTGGTAAAATGAAATTCCTAACAAGGTCACTAATGGAATGTATTTGTATGATTCACTTACCCCTTTATAGCACATGCATAGCCAGACACAGGGGTGTTATCTACTCTGTTGCTAAAATTACCTTTAGGAGACTTCCAGCTTGCAGGAACTTCAAAGAAAGTCTAGAAGAAACATGTTTTGTCAGGTTACTTTAAAAACAGGTAATTTGGCCTTTAAATCAAAGAAAGAAAAGTCCTCAAAGACTGAAAAAAAATCTACACGGCGACAACTTCTGGCAGTAACAGAAAAACTAGGAAAAATCAAGTTAAATCAAGATTGTAAAGATGCACACCCCCCTTTGTGATATAAAAACATAAGGACATGCCATGTCTTATGTATATCATGTTTCCATGCTAACAATAGCAAGAAAGCAGAACAAAATTCAATAATCTAATCCAAACCTGTGTTCATTTTGTACAAAAGATCCCTTTAGACTGGCAACAGGTTCTTGCAGTGAAGAGAGTTTCCCCTTTACAGTCAGTGAGTGGCACAGAAAACCTGGGCCAAACGTATAAACTTTCTACAGGCTACTTCAACATTTTATAAGGTCTTAAAGAATTTATAATTTTAAATTTATAAGGAGCAAAAGGCAGCTGCTGGTTTTTTTAACCCTTTTAGTGGCCTGTCTTTCCTTCTGCATTTAGATGTCTTCTTTGGTCCTGAACACCCAATCAGTCATCACCAAGATAGGCCTACTTGCTGTCTCTCCCACTGAGAGGATTTCTTAACTCATTGAACACATCTAGTGAAATGGGCCATTTGCTTTACAAAGCCCAAGACCACATTGTTTTCGTATTTGTCTAAAAACATTTTCTTGTGGTCTGGTTTCATGAAGGCTCACAGAAACTAAAACGAAGTTGATGGTGATGCTCAAGGTTAGCTCGGACTCAGAATGGCTGTGGATTCTCTGAGAATCCTGTCTGCAGAGACACTAGTAATTCCAGGTACCAAGGACGCAACAGTTGTACTGTAAAACACTTACCTTTCTATATAGGTCTAAGATTTCTATCAACAACACTTGGTGCAAAGCAATCTTAAACCCCTAAATGGACAGTGACAATCAATGAGAAAAGCAATCTTTCAGCCTCTATTCCTAAGTTCGTCACAGTGAGGAATTGTCACAGAGCCCTTGGGGAAGAATCGTTCCCAAAACAACTCAACACAAGAAAATGAGGATAAAGGTAGAAAAGGCTACAGAAGGGTGGACAGTAATAGGCTGGGCTAACCCCAAACAATTCTTCCAAGGGTCATTATCCACTTTTGCTATTTGTGTTTCTAGCATCCAGGGCCTATGGTAGTTTCCTGTATACAGAAAAGAACAGTGGTAGCCGCAGCTCTGGGAAGAGAATATAAACAGCTATCCAATGTTTGCTTAAAACTGGGTTGGAACATTTGATATTTAAAGAGCTGGTGTAAAGGGTAAATTAAATGTCTGTTTCTCCTTCCTAGATCTGGGTTAAGTTCTATCACAAGAAAGAAATGTTTCTAGATTTATCTCTCTGCTGCTTTTCAGCAGAATCCTGTAAAGGTTAAACTTCAATGTTAACAGCCTCAGCTCTTCTAAAGGTGAAATTTAAACCTTGGACATTTCACTGCCTGCTCATTCTATCTTTTGTGAGAAACTCTATCATAAATTCCTTCCAATATTTGATCAGAAGGTTTTTTTTTGTTCAGATAGATTTTAATACTACTTTTGTTGGGTAGAAAAAGATACTGAACAAGTCAATCTCCCAGGCTTTTGATACCAGCTGCCAAAATCTCTTTGAAGCTGCTGTCACATAGCCATTTCATTTTCCTGACATAATGAGCCTGCTCTCTGTTCCCTCTCCCTCTTCCATTCCAGTGCCGTTCATATTGTAGATCTACAGTTCTTAGGCATGCTCAGATGATTTTGGAAAATATGGGTCCCCCAAATCACACCCTGGAGACTGGCATCGTCTCTCTTGAAAGGGACATAGGAGTGATCATTCTAGAGACAAATCTTGGTTTTTAAAATATTGCAAGTTGTTCTCACCCATTGCTTACTAATATCCAGGGATTCAGATCTTTACAGTTTTGAATTGAATAGTGTAATTGATATTAAATGTTTTCATACACATACATGCTGTCTTTTTTTTCTGAAAAGGTAAAAATGATAAAGAAATGAATAAACAAACAATAGACCAGTGACCTAACAACACAATACACATACAAAAAGATATTCTACTATGTAAAAATCACCAGTACACTGCTCATTTCTGAGGTCACGTTAAAGGGGAAAATGCACAGGGAAAGCAAAGAACTCTGTAAGGAAACCTAGTAAGCTTTTTGTAAAAAGGAATAAAACTTCTGAGCTCCAGTTTCCTGGTAGCTAAACATAGGAGCTTGACTTGTTTTTATTTGATTGTTTTTATTTTTTAAAGCATTTTGTGAAAAAGGTTTTGTTGGGCTGTAAGCCAATTACAAGGGCTGGATTACTAGAGAGTTGCCTAGCTTTTCCATGCAAATGGTTATTATAAACATTGAACCCAGGGTATAGCTGCTGTACAATGAGCATCATTGACTGAAATCTTAGACCTACTTAGAAAGGTCGGTTTTTGTAGTCCAGTTGTGGAGTCTGTGCCATATAGACACAATCTGGATATGTAGAGTTGGTTCCATTCTAGAAATGCAGTTATTGGGATGATGCTTGCCAAACATCCCAAAACATTGTTCCGAGTAAAGGATGAGCACGTACAAAACTGCACACACAACAATAATGCAGGTAACTCCATTTTTAAAAATATTTTATTAGGTATTTTCCTCAATTACATTTCCAATGCTATCCCAAAAGTCCCCCATACGCTCCCCCCCAACTCCCCTACCCACCCACTCCCACTTTTTGGCCCTGGCGTTCCCCTGTAACTCCATTTTTAACACCATGTGAATGAGAGCCAAAACATTTTATATTTACTCTTTCTTTTTTGGAGGGTTCACCCAAAATATTTAACCTTCTTTAAACAGTTCTATAAGAGCAAATGACACTATTTTGTAGCCAAATTCACCAAGACACATTCAGGACTTTCAAAGTCTATTCAGACTCGTTGAAAACAAATAGCATTGCTGGGGTGCACCATCAGGCAGAGCTGAGAACTAGGAAAGTTAGCATTGCCGAGGTACACCATCAGCAGCACTGGAAACTAGCAAGGAAGGACACATTTGGGGAAAATGGTTTAGAACATCCTTTTCTCAAGAGCAATGTTATACTACATTATAAGAAACCAAGAGAGAGGCTAGAGAATCTCAATTATATTTCCTACTTTTAAAAAGCAAAGGTAGAGGAGCCTCAGAGGAAAGAGAAACCCATGCCACTGCTTAGGATTTAACTGAGTGGGGTAGTCCAAACAAGCCAGCAGTGCCCACAGAAAAGCTTGCTCTTGGCTGGGCTGGTTCAAAGATTTGTCTCTCTTCCTTTCCTTACCTTTTTCCTTTCCTTACCTTTTCCTTCCCTTCCCTTCCCTTCCCTTCCCTTCCCTTCCCTTCCCTTCCCTTCCCTTCCCTTCCCTTCCCTTCCCTTCCCTTCCCTTCCCTTCCCTTCCCTTCCCTTCCCTTCCCTTCCCTTCTTCCCTTTCCCTTCCCTTCTTCCCTTCCCTTCCCTTCCCTTCCCTTCCCTTCCCTTCCCTTCCCTTCCCTTCCCTTCCCTTCCCTTCCCTTCCCTTCCCTTCCCTTCCCTTCCCTTCCCTTCCCTTCCCTTCCCTTCCCTTCCCTTCCCTTCCCTTCCCTTCCCTTCTTCCCTTCCCTTCTTCCCTTCCCTTCTTCCCTTCCCTTCTTCCCTTCCATTTTCCCTTCCATTTTCCCTTCCCTTTTCCCTTCCCTTTTCCCCTCCCCTCCCCTCCCCTCCCCTTTCCTTCTTCCCTCCCCTCCCCTTCCCTCCCCTTCCCTTCCCCCTTCCCCTTCTTCCTCCCTTCCCCTTCCCTTCCCCCTTCCTTCTTCCCTTTTCTTCTTTTCTTTCCTTTTCTTTCTTTCCTTTTATTTTATTTTTTTGTTTTTGTTGAGTGAAGCTGTTTCCTAAAACAGAAAAGCCTAAAACATATAATCAAAGAATATTTAGAGAGTAATAATGAAAAATGCAATTTTGTCTTTAAAAAAAAAGTTGACATGTGTCCAAAAGTATACTCTGGGAATAAATAACTTTCATTACTTTAATGGTTCAACAGGAACGAATAAAATAAGTTAGCTAAATAACCAAAGCAGGACTAGAATAAGAAAATAAACTGAAGACAGGCAAAGAAGGGAATAAAATAGATGTCAATGTTTAAATTCTTACCCTGATAACTTCTTTATCTATATAAATTAAGTTAATGCTCCCTACCTTTCAAAGTAGTAGATATGTTTAATAACACTATTTCCCAAATGTGGAACTTGAGATTATTTTTCCCATATGAGAAAGTGGAGTCAATAATTCACCAAAGCAATGTCTATTTGTTATTTAAAGAAACATAAAGGAAAATGATTCTATGACCAAAAGTACAAGAAGATTCACAAAACTTAAAACATTTAAATTTTGTTTAAACTACATTTAGCTCTCTTAATTCTCAAGTACCAAAGAAATTGTTTGACTTTGCAATACAATGTAAATTGCCAATATTGCTGCAAGAAATGGTTCAAACAATTATTAAAAAGGAAAAGAAAACAGTATGCATAAAATGCAAAGTTCTCAAAATAAATACTTCAAATTGGTAGGGAATGCTTTCAAAGATGTTCAACATCCTTAGCTAGCAAGGAAATTTGGAGTAAAACTACTTTAAGATCCCATTTGACCCTAGTCAAAATGACCTTCATTGGGAATACAAATGACAGCAAATATTTATGTGAACTTGAAGAAAGAATCATTATACACTCTTGGTAAACTAGTATGGCCACTTTGAAAATCAGTTGCTATGTGTTTAAAAAAACTAGTAATAGAACTACTATAAGACTCAGCTTTGACATTCTTGAGTATATACCCAATATTCTTTATATCCAATACAAGTACTTGTATTGGATATAAAGAATGTATGTTCATTGTGGCTCAACTCACAACAGCTAGGGCATAGAATCAACAAAGATGTCCATCAACTAATGAATGGATAAGGAAAATGTGACACACCCACAATAGAATTTTGTGTGGCTATGAACAAAAATGAAATAATTAAATGCATATGTAAATAGATGGAACTGAAAAAAAATATATATATATATACTGACTGAAGTCTCACAGGCCTATAGGGCAAATGCCACATTTTTCTTGTGTGTGAATCCTAGTTTTGAATTATTTTTCTGCCTTTAACTTGAAGTACACCTAGAAGTCAGGAAACTAGGAAGGGGCCATTGGGAGTTGTGTTAATGAATGTAATAGAATAGATGTAAAATGAAAGGAGAAAGGAGGCATACAAGAAGATGTCGGATGGGGTAGGGGCAAATGAAAGGTTGAGGTGAGGGTTAGTCAAAATAAAGGGTAGATGAAACACATATGGAAACATATTGTCTTTAAACAAATTGGTTAGGATAGTAGAACACATGTGCTACAAAAGAGGTTGGGGTGGCAACAGAGCTTACAAGTTTTAAGAAGAAGTTGGCATAGTGGGAGGGGAGAAAGTAGGGGATAGGTCATGGAATAACTAAAACTATAGATGTTTAAAAATGCCTTGTGGCATCCCACTAGTTTTGTAAGCTAATTTTTAAAGTATGGTTTGCTAAAGGGAGTTTAAAAAGAGATACTTTGAATGCATAGACAATACTGCTTCTAAGAGAACATACCAATTAAATGAAAACTCAGTGTCAGGCATGGGATACCCTAGTGCAGGATACTGGTCAGAGAGGCCACAAAGGCACTAAAGACAGGCTGTTACAATTTCTCTTCATTCCCCACAATAAGTAGACCTTGTTGCTAAAGACATCATAAATATTGGTTGTAAGATATAAGGAAAAAGCTCTAAACTGAGTGGGAAACTTCCTTCTGCTGCCTAGTTTTCTCAACACAAGAAGATTTCATGCAGGCCACTGGGGGCCAAATGGCATCATTGGTCTTATCAAATGTTGCTACAATACTGACCTCCTGGGAAAAGTGTCCACCAGTGCAGTAGTGGTATGGCTCCTATAGGAGAACCAATTGATTTTTTTATTGTATTTCAGTCATGCCACACAGTAAATAATCCATGCTTGAAACTATAAACATAGGCAAAATCTGATTGCATGGGAAAGTCATGTGGCCTGGTGTGAAACATAGATTTTATGATAAATTATTATATTGTCAAATTATCTTCTGAAGATTTGTATTTGTACTCATAGATTCATGGTGTTGATCAGAAAGGCTCCTTCTTTCAGTGACAGTATTTAAAGCAAAGACTTACAAAGTGGTGAGAAAAAGGGGTTGCTGAGTGCTCAGCTGTAAAATGGGACATCTATAGTAATACCCCTCTACCTACATTTAAAGCTCAGGCATTGTCAAAGTAGAGGAGGCAGAAAGTATGTACAAGCCAAAGGAGGGAAAAGAGCATTGTAAAATGCTGTATACTGGATGTGTTGTGGCGGGTGCACTCATGAATTCACAGCTCATGTCTTTACCTTCATAGGACCATCACAAGAACAAGCCAGTCAAACTCCTATCATGGATGGGGGAGGAATTCTTATAGCTACACTTCTAGTGGATGAACTATTGCCAGTTGATGGATTCTGGGTCAAAGGGAGAGTCACTTCTCTTTGGGGGCATTGATAATGGTAGGTTGCCTGCACATATTTCAGTGCATGACTCCACATTCATGTACATTAGGACAACCTAACCTACATTGGACTCATCAGCTTAAAAGCAAAAGGGAGAATGCACAGTTGAAATAGGGCTTGCCTTCGTGTCTGGGAAACGTTAAGGTGAGTGGGTGGTTATGTCCTAATACATGGTACATATCCAGGAAATTTTTCAAAGAATAAGTAAGATATATTTAAGTAAAGAGTAAAATATTAAAATAGGTAAAATAGAACTATAAGTGTTACCAATGAATTCCCCGAAATAATACCATAGATCTAGCCAGCAGTAAGGATGCTATTCTTGGTCTTGAGACTAAGTTAACTCGTTAAAGAAACAAAGCGATGGCATCCGTAAAGCAGGCATCAAATAATAGGAAGGTAAAAGGAGATGACACAATCTTAATAGAAGGTTTTTGTAGAAGGAAGAGCTACACTGTGAGCAGACTGGTGAGGCAAGTTAGTACACTGACTGGAAGAGCTGGCAGAAGAGGAACATCTGTTCAAACACTGTGATAAGCACACCCACACGGTTAGTAAGGGCATTCGAGGGCTACAGGTGGTGGAACGAGGGAGCTATTTACAGTATGTCTCAGTGAAAGTCCAAAGAACAAGAAAAGTTCACTACAACACCTGTTCCATCAATTCTAGACCCAGAAGAGCCAAAATTTATCTAAAAATGAAGTGTACAGAAGAAAACTCATATATACTGTGTATGTATACAGGTGGGAAGGGGAGTTGGTGTGGTCATGAGTACTGCCTTGGGGGTTTTGGGGAGAAAATAGGGTGGATGGAAAGGTTTTGATGCCCCTTGTCGTAGTACCTGGAGACCATCCAACTTAATGGCGCAAGCCTTATCTGCCTACATGGAAGCAATTACTGTCATTGACAACCCACAGTACACTAGCTCCCTGGAAACCTCCTGACTTTTGCTTTGTTCTTAAAGCCCAAATGGATAATCTAAGTAACCAGTAGGTGTTTGAGAGAAGTCAGCTGGTAGAAAAAAAGATGAAGGCACTATGTAAAAAAATAAAAATAAATAAATAAAATAAAGAACAATAGATTTTGGAAATAGAAAAGAAAAAGACAAGAAGTTGTTGTGAAAAACAATTCATCCCAGAATCTCTACACTGGATGGAGAAAATACTATTGATTGGTAGGACAGAAATTTGAATGGTAGATTCAGCAGAAGTAAAGTAGCACAAATAAATTTACCAAAATTATAACTATAATATGTACTGTTATATGAAAGGATTTCACATTTTCATTCAATATTATGAAGGACATACATCCTAAAGAATTTTACAGGTAAAACCCTAAAATGTTTATAAGTTTTGGTCACATAAAAACACAAAAATATAAATATAAATTCACATATAAATAAAGTATACAGACATATATATGTATGCACCTACATACACACACACAGAAACACACACACACACACACAAGGCATATTTAAATAGCCAAAACTAATAGTAGCTATAGACAGAGGATATACAAATATCTTTTAGATATTTCTTGTTCTTGCACCTTTTCTAATTTGTGTGTTTTATTGTTGTTGCAAATGCAAAGTTAAATGTTTGTTTGCTTGCTTGTTTTTTTTTCAATATTCTACCTCCCTTGTAAAGTCTCAGAAACGTATTAGTCTACACAAACCTTAGACTAAGAAAGCAGGAAATTCAAGGCATGAAGTGCAGGAACCTTGGGAGTGCATCATATCAGGGAAGGAATGTATAGAGATGCTTAGAGAAAGACCAATGCAGAATGGAGAAGAGGATAGACTCAGAACAGGCTCTCTGTTGAAGTTCATAGGAAGATTCATGGCCCTGAATCCTTTGAGAGAAAATTGAAAGAACATGGGTAATTGGGTTTTTAATTAGTAACTCTACAGGAAGTAAGCAAACATTGCATCATGAATAACCACTGAGAAATCTGTGTTTTGTGAAAGATAAACAATATTAGTTTTCTACATTCATGTACTGAAATAAAGTTTATATAGCAAAACAAGTGATTGATTCTATGACAGTGCAGGGAAGGCACCCATATCTAAGATAGCAGGGACATGGGAAGACTTAAATACCCCATGTTGTTGAAGCTTAAAATAGAAATAATTATGAAGCAATAAGCCAAATGTGCCATAGAAAGATTTGGCCTTCTAAAATGAAAGAATGAGTCATATTTTTCAAAAATGTTTATTTTAAAGTCAAAATGAAGAAAGACAAAGCTATGCACTACTGATTTGCATAAGCTAATAGACTATTTTCTCATTGATGATTTTAAAATTTAATATAATATGGGTGCAATTTTCAATCCTATTTCCCCTTCCCTACTCCCCATGAATCAATTCACTTCCCCCACTTAGCCCCGGTTGAATGCTCACTCTTTGATTTTTTCATTTATTTTACTTAATATGTTTTACTTAAAATATAGCTATTCCCCTCTTTTCTTCCCTTCCTCCATTCTATTACATATTCCCTCCTTTCAAATTGATGACCTCTTCGTCTTTGATTATCATTGTTACATATAGAGAGATGCCCAAATACATTCATACAGCCTGCTGAGATAATTTCTGTTGCTTGTATGTATATGATTTTAAGACTGAATAATTGTATTGGATAACCAACTAGGGGCTCTCTTCTGAGAGAGGCTAATTCCCTCTCTCTCTCTGCAGTGCTTAGTTGTTTGTAGTTCTAGAAGATTACCCCCTTCCACCTCAGTGTTGCTATTGATATTGTCATTGTTCACTTCCAGTTTAAGCAGCTGTTTCTAGAGAGAGTTTCACAGATGCCTTCCTGGTCCACTGGCTCTTACAATCTATCCAACCCCTCTTCATTTACCCTACTACCTCCACCACTACTAGACCAGAAAAATTACTAAGTATATTCTTTGTTTTTAATTTTTTTTGTCAAATCCACCAAGAGAAGTAGGAATCCATATACTCCTAGATCTGTGGCCTTTCACTCAAGCTTGGTCAACCCAGGAGGGGCCACATGCCTAAAGAAAACTATCCCTCTTCCAGAAGTGAAGAACTGTCAATAATTCCGTGGCTACAGGTGAGACTTTGTGCCTTCTCCCCATGGTGAGATTGTTATCTGTCTTGAATTCGCATAGGTCTTCACATGCTATCACATGTAAATCCTGAGTCCACATGTGTTGCTGTCCCATTGTATCTGGAAAATAACATATCCTGCAGTCATCCATGTGCTCTGGCTCTTACTATCTCAATTCTATGTGTATAACCAACATGAAGATACTGAGAACAGGAAGTCGTGGAAAGAAGTTGTGTCCCCAGAGGCTGATTAACTACTTAGACCTGTAATACTGTGGGGTGTCAGAATGTTGACAGTCCAGTAACTGATTACCTAATCTTAGGCTAGTTCCAATCCTCCAGAACAGATGTGACTGCCCTAGCTAGTTTATGTCAACTTGACACATGGTAGAGTCCTCTGAAAAGAAGGAACCTGAATTGACAAAATGCCTGTATAAAATCCAAGTTTTGGGCATTGTCTTCACTATTGGTTGGTGGGGAGGGCCCAGCCTAGCTTGAGCGATGCTATACCTTGTCTAAAGTTCCTGGGTTCTTTAAGAAAGAAGGCTGAACAAGGCATGATGAGCAAGCCAGTAACAATACTCTTCCATGACCTTCACATTAGCTCCTTCCTCCATATCCCTGCCCTGCTTGAGTTCTGATTGCCTTTGGTGATGACCTGTGATGTAGATTTATAACCTAACTAAACCCTTTCCTTCCCAACTTCCCTTTTGATCATAATGTTTCATCACAGTGGTGATAACTCTAGACAGTGACTTATTTTTCCAATTTGTGAACTATTAACTTAAAAGACCACTAGCTTCCAAAACTCATAAAGCTAACAGTGTCATCAGATAGAATCATATGCCTATAGAAAAGCTATTTGCATCTCATTGGAGGCCCCTCTCTGATATAACCACCCATGTATTTTAATCCTGCCTTGGTTTACAAATTTCTTTGCTCTGTAAATTATAGAAACTTCATGAAATTGCTTCTATGTTGAAACATGGAATTTAAATCTGTGTTCTCAGGCCATGGTCATGCAAAATTGCTCCAGAATAAACTGTCTCTTCTTCCCTTTAAGATGGGATTTATGGTTTATTCTTCAACAATACAAATAAAATTAATGATCGATGGATATTACAATGCAGAGGGGATAGGAAAAGGTCAATGCATGCTGTGTAACTAAGGGAGAATAAATAGTAAAGCCAGTTCCATCCATGTTTTTGTTAACTCCATAACTACATTCTTGTTTTTGGCTGAGTTAAGCTCCACTATGCATGTATGCTGCAATTTCTTTTTTCTCTCTCTTTCTCTCTCTGTCTCTCCATCTTTCTCTCTCTTCTTCCAACTTATTTATTCTTTCCCAACTTATTTATTCCTTTTACATCCTGATTGCTGCCCCCTCCCAGTCTCCCTTCACTCAGTCCTTCCTCCATGCTCTCTCCCCCATACCCCTACCTCTTCTCTGAGAGGGTACCTCTGCAGGTATCCCCCTACCCTGGCACATCAAGTCTCTGCAGGGGTAAGTGCATCCTCTCCCACTGAGGCCAAACAAGACAGCCTAGTTAAAGGGATGGATTCCACAGACATTCAACATCTTTAGGGATAGGCCCCACTCTAGTTGTTGGTGGACCCACATGAAGACTGAGCTGTGCATCTGTTACGTACATGCCAGCAGCCTTGGTCCAGCCTGAGGTTGCTCTTTGGTTTGTGGCTCAGACTCTGATAACCCCCAAGAGTCCCGGTTAGCTGACTCTATTGGTCTTGCCATGGAGTTTCTTTACCCTTTTGGGCCCTCAATCTTTCTCCCCGACTCTTCTATAAGAGTACCTGAGCTCTGTCCAATGTTTGTCAGTGTATTTCTGCATCTGTTTTCAGTAAGCTGCTGGATGAAGCCTCTTGGAGGACAGTTATAGTAGGCTCTTATCTGGAAGCATAACAGAATACCATTAACAGTATCAGCGATTGGTGCTTGCTCATGGGATGGGTCTAAAGTTGGGCTGATTATTGGTTGGCCATTCCCTCAGTTTCTGATACATCCTTGCCCTTGCATGTCTTGTAGATAGGAAAAATTTGGGGTCAAACGTTTTGTGGGTGTGTTCGTGTTCTTATCCCTTCACTGGGGGTTGTGCTTGGCTACAGGAGGTAGCCTAGTTAAGTTCCATACCCCTACTGCTAGGAGTCTCAGTTAAGGTCACCTGCATTGACTCCTGGGAATTCTCCTCTAATATGTGGAAACCTGGAAGACATGAAAGTACAAAAGGTTCTACAGAAGATCTGGAAGATAAGGGAAATGGGGAGTGGGTAAGATGAAGAGGAAAAGAGGGGTGAGTATAAACAAAGTATACTATATTAACTCAGTAGTACAAGGGCACATGCATGAAATATGTGGATGCCCCCAATAAGAAATAAAGTCTCAAAACGCTCACAATCATAGATAAGTTCAGGTAAAAGGTACAGACTGCCTTTTGTACTTTTTCTTGTTCTTGTGTCTTTAAATTTTTAATACCCTTTGTGTAAATGTTGAGCCTGTAGATGCAGGTCCTGGTTAATAACATAAGAAACAATGTGACTTTAAAATGTATATGTGCTAAGGATCCAAGTGAGTATAGAAGTACACCAGGAGAAGAGGATGCCTAGAAATTTGGGGATATAAACATGACACAATATATACGAATAACATTTGAATTAGTAAATGTAAAATTAGTATAAGCAGGAGTGAAACTTACAGAAACTCTGAAACAAAATGAAATAGATGAAGATACCTCTGGAGACCAAGGCAGAGTAAAGACAGGGAAAGGAGAGGACTGGATTTCTTTTTAAAGTCCTTTCTTATAATTTAAATTTGTGTCCATGTATTTATATTACTTTGATAAAAATGCAATTTTAAAACCCTATTTTAAAAGTATTAAACACGATAGGAAGATTAGCAATATATTTTGTAGCTAAAATAGCACTGGTTTAATAAAGACAGGATAATATTTAAATTACAAACCAATAGGCTCATGAATATAGATGAGAAATTTAAAGTAAAATACAGTTCTGGTAAATTGCTCTAAAAATAAAATTTTTAAAGTTAATATAGTGTGACTATGTATTGTTTTTTCTCGATATGAATTGTTGACTTAATATGTGAGGATATACTCAATTTATCATATTAAAAACTCAAAAAATTAAAAATTACCCAAGCACATGCTGTGTAATACACCAAATCTCATTTAATAATATTATAATATTGTTCTGTTTTCTTGTTGTTGTGAGAGGGTCTCATTGTACAAAACCAGCTGGCCTAGAACTCAAGTTCTACCTGCCCCTGTCTTAAGTTCTGGACACTGAATATTATTGAGTAGACATCTTTTAGTTGTTGTTTTTGACATTGCTGCTGTTGTTGTTGTTGTTCGAGACAGAGTCATAACTTAGGTTAGCTTCAATCTCTCTGTGAAATCTCTCTTTTCTTTCCTGTAATTCTGGGCAGTGCTGAGTTGCACCACCATGCTGACTGATGTCGCGCTAGAGATTGAACCCAGGGCTTCATATAAGCTAGGCATGTAGTCCACCAACTGAGCTAATCCCCAGCCATGCATAGGCCTTTTATTAAGCAGAAGACCTCCTAGGAAAACTTGACTGTCTCCTTGTTGAAGACATTTTTTCTGCCCCGTTTGTTTGTTTGTTGAATGAATATAGTTGATTCTAGTGCCATCTTGCAGCCTGTGGTGGGATGGTAGAAATTAAACAGTGAAGAAGTCACACTGATGTTGAATTTGATGAATACGTACTGAAGTAAGCATTGTGGCCAAGGAATAGAGAGGAATGTAATTTTTACTTGTGCAGCTTTAAAGTCAGTAAACGAAAATGAGGGGTAAGGTGCAATGGAGGTTGCACTTCAGGTGAATTGTTGAGGGCCTTACGCGTAGAGAAGATAAAGCCTGTTATGAAGAGTATGCCCCATGTGAGTTAGGAGTTACACAAGCACTGCATCAGGGACAACTTTGATTTATTTGGGGAACTAGAAATAGAGGAGAGGACGCTTAGCTGGCAGATCTTGAGAAGAGACCCTGTGACCACAGTCAGGGCTTGCTCGATTATTGGTTCTGGGTGCCAGGGAGCAGTTCCCTGGGCTTGCTCACAGCTCCCTTAGTTTGTTCAGGGCCTAAAGCCAGTTTATTTATGAATAAGCAAAGAGCACCATTTCAAGCCTCCTACTTTATCTCTACTCTAGAGATGTGCTCCTGTGTGAATCTCCTGGAGCCCATCTGAGCTTATCTTCTGTTGCTTTCTTCTTAAAGCCATTGTAATGTGTGCCCAACCCTTTTCTCCTTGACAGACCCTGCCTCATCTGAGGACATTTGCCCTGACACATCTGTGTGGGAGCTGCTTGGTCATTATTGCTGTCTGCCATTATTGTCATTATTGGTCATGATTACTACCACCACAGTGTAGAAGGTTGGTGCCTATTTTCATTGGTTTCCTTTAGCGATGGTATTTGCAAATAATATAGACCTTCACTACATAGAACACATAGAACATAGAACATAGATACAGATTAAAAAACACACAAACTTGAAATTCTTTAGAAAGTTCAGCAACAACTAATTAATACAATTTATTATTTTGAAGTGTAAAAATAATTTAATAAAAAGCTTAATATTTTCTATCATTAAAATGAACCACTCATAAGACTATGTATCTATAAATAATAGAAAAGACATAAGGATAAGACATTGCTAACAGATATTTAGGGAAAACACATGAGTATGCAATCACCAACTTGCTTTAACAAGAACAAACAGAAAGTTTGCATCAATAAGAAAATGCATGGCCCAAATTTTTCCTCAATAGAAAAAAAAAAAAAACCAAAACTCAAACTATTTTTGAAAATGCTTGAGTTTGAAGTTGTTTAGGAGAAAAAAGGGTAAGGTGAAAATATCAAAAGAAAACTTTCTTTAGATCACAATTGTGCTCAATCTCTCTCTAAAGTGCATAAACACACACACACACACCTACATACATCTACATAAATGCCTATGTATGGATGGATGTATATATGTAATAAATAAAATATACCAATGTAAATAAATAAAATATACCAATGTAAATAAATAAAATATACCAATATAAATATAATAAACTTATTCCAAAAATTTAAAACTGAAAATGTTCTAAAATCTAGAACTTTTAACACCAGTGTATGCTACAGGGAGAAAATTCCATGCCATAAAACGTTCTTTCTTTTTTTTTTTTTTTTTTTTTTGGTTTGGTTTTTTCGAGACAGGTTTCTCTGTGTAGCCCTGGCTGTCCTGGCACTCACTTTGTAGACCAGGCTGGCCTCAAACTCAAACTCAGAAATCTGCCTGCTTCTGCCTCCCGAGCGCTGGGATTAAAGGCGTGCACCACCACACCTGGCCAAAACTTTATTCCTTGAACTTTAAAAAATGTGTATAAATCACATATATATGCATATACATGCATATACATATATGGTACATACAATAATAAATTTCATGTATAGGTTAGGTGCTTTCCTCCTAATTATCTTGCTTTGAACCTCCCAACATTTCATGGTAGGGAACATGGTAAGAGGCAGGTAGGCATGGCTTGGGGTAGCTGAGATCACACATCTTGAGACTTGACCTTGAAGCAAAGAAAGTTACTGCTTAGGCTTTTGAAATTAAAAAGCTAGCCCCTATGACACACTTCAGCCACAACAATACACCTCGTCATCCTTCCCTAACAATTCCATAAACTGGGGACCAAGTATTCAAATATAGAAGCCTATGGAGGCCATTTGCATTTAAACCACCACAAAATGCTAATTTAGATTATTCTTTCATACATAAAGGATATCTAAGGACCTGAAAGTCCATAATCATAATCCAACAACAGACATATAGTGATTCTTCCTTTTACCTCAGAATGGCTGAAGAGGGTTCAAAGTACTGAAAATTGTTCAGTAGGTAGAGAAGGTGTTTATGCAAAGAAAATAATAAAGAAATGTTTGGTATGATCAAGAAAGCAGAGTGCATGCATTGAGATCTGACCTTTAGTTTGGGCCTAGAATATGATACTCCCTGGGATAGATATCTGTTGTCTTCCACATGCATGATTGTTGCTGCCTAGTATACCACTAGACCTCTTTTTCCTCATCTTGGCATGACATGTTTAAAAGAGTCCGGTGATGTTTATAGTGGTGCTTTTGACTGAGCCCTCACTCTAAGATGACAGACAGCTCATCCCCTCTTCAACTTTTAGTTTTAGAATTTTTGTCAATAAAATACTACTTACTAGTCACTAACTAGGTCAAACTAATAAGCTTTGACAGTACACACATATGCATTTGCTTTATGTACATCTCTTTGGTGATTTGAATCACTATATAACTTCTAAACCATTATAATAATATTAATCCAGAGGAGTTTATATGCATGTGCTTTGGCTGGAGGGATGGTCATTCTAGTGAAGAGAGAGAGAGAAATACCTCCTTGTTCATACAGAGTTATGTGTAAAGTGGTGGGGCAATTAATTTCCTTTTTGTGTTGGCCCAATAAACAAGATATTAATTAAAGGAAGAAAACAGAAAAGCACCAGGGCAGCTGGGGCGCAGAGTCGGCTGACACTCGCCAGCTACCCACAACACCCGCCACAGGATCTTAAGACTTCTGGTGAGTGGAGCACAGCTTCTGCTCCAATCCAATTGCGCGCGGGACCTGAGACTGCATTAGTTAGGGAAGCAGAAACCGGCCTGAGTAGGGCCACAGGCCTCATCCGGCCGGATCAGCACCGGGGTAGCTGGAGCGCAGGGTTGCCTGACACCCGCCAGCTACCCACGACCCCCGCCGCAGGATTTTGGGACTGCTGGTGAGTGGAACACAGCTTCTGCTCCAGTCCCATCACGCGGGATCTGAGACTGCTCTGGTTGGGGAGAGAGAAATCCGGCCTACATAGGGCCACAAGCCTCTTCTGGTCAGAAAAGCACCGGGGCAGCTGGGGCCCAGGGTCGGCTAACACTCGCCAGCTACCCACAACACCCGCCACAGGATCTTAAGACTTCTGGTGAGTGGAGCACAGCTTCTGCTCCAATCCAATTGCGCGCGGGACCAGAGACTGCATTAGTTAGGGAAGCAGAAAACCGGCCTGAATAGGACCACAGGCCTCTTCTGGCTGGACAGGCACCAGGGTACTGTCAGCTACCCACGACCCCCGCCGCAGGATTTAGAGACTGCTGGTGAGTGGAACACAGCTTCTGCTCCAATCTTTAAACAGTGACAACGATAACAACTAACCCCAGAGATTACCAGATGGCGAAAGGTAAACGTAATAATCTTACTAACAGAAACCAAGACCACTCACCATCATCAGAACCCAGCACCCCCACTTCGCCCAGTCGAGGGCACCCCAACACACCGGAAAAGCTAGACACGGATCTAAAAGCATATCTCCTGATGATGGTAGAGGACTTCAAGAAGGACTTTAATAACACACTTAAAGAAATACAGGAGAACACTGCTAAACAGGCAGAAGACACTAAAGAGGAAGCACAAAAATCCCTTAAAGAATTGCAGGAGAACACTGCTAAAGAGTTAAAAATCCTTAAAGAATAACAGGATAACATAATCAAACAGGGAGAAGTCCTTACAGAAAAACAGGAAAACACATCCAAACAGATGATGGAAATGAACAAAACCATACTAGACCTAAAAAGGGAAGTAGACACAATAAAGAAAACCCAAAATGAGGCAACACTGGAGATAGAAACCCTAGGAAAGAAATCTGGAACCATAGATACGAGCATCAACAACAGAATACAAGAGATGGAAGAGAGAATCTCAGGTGCAGAAGATTCCATAGAGAACATCGGCACAACAATCAAGGAAAATGTAAAATGCAAAAAGATCCTAACTCAAAACATCCAAGAAATACAGGACATAATGAGAAGACCAAACCTACGGATAATAGGAGTGGATGAGAATGAAGATTTTCAACTCAAAGGACCAGCAAACATCTTCAACAAAATTATAGAAGAAAACTTCCCAAATCTAAAGAAAGAGATGCCCATGAACATACAAGAAGCCTACAGAACTCCAAATAGACTGGACCAGAAAAGAAATACCTCCCGACACATAATAATCAGAACAACAAATGCTCTAAATAAAGATAGAATACTAAAAGCAGTAAGAGAAAAAGGCCAAGTAACATATAAAGGCAAGCCTATCAGAATTACACCAGATTTTTCACCAGAGACTATGAAAGCCAGAAGATCCTGGACGGATGTTATACAGACACTAAAAGAACACAAATTCCAGCCCAGGCTACTATACCCAGCTAAACTCTCAATTAACATAGATGGAGAAACCAAAGTATTCCACTCAAAACCAAATTCACACATTATCTATCCACGAATCCAGCCCTTCAAAGGATAATAACAGAAAAAAACCAATACAAGGACAGGAACCACGCCCTAGAAACAACAAGAAGGTAATCCCTCAACAAACCTAAAAGAAGACAGCCACAAGAACAAAATGCCAACTTTAACAACAAAAATAACAGGAAACAACAATTACTTTTCCTTAATATCTCTTAATATCAATGGACTCAACTCCCCGATAAAAAGACATAGACTAACAAACTGGCTACACAAACAAGACCCAACATTTTGCTGCTTACAGGAAACTCATCTCAGAGAAAAGGATAGACACTACCTCAGAATGAAAGGCTGGAAAACAATTTTCCAAGCAAATGGTATGAAGAAACAAGCTGGAGTAGCCATTCTAATATCTGATAAGATTGACTTCCAACCCAAAGTCATTAAAAAAGACAGGGAGGGACACTTCATACTCATCAAAGGTAAAATCCTCCAAGAGGAACTATCAATCCTGAATATCTATGCTCCAAATACAAAGGCAGCCACATTCATTAAAGAAACTTTAGTAAATCTCAAAGCACACATTGCACCTCATACAATAATAGTGGGAAACTTCAACACACCACTTTCACCAATGGACAGATCATGGAAACAGAAACTAAACAGGGACACAGAGAAACTAAGAGAAATTATGAATCAAATGGATCTGGCAGATATCTACAGAACATTCTATCCTAAAACAAAAGGATATACCTTCTTCTCAGCACCTCATGGTACCTTCTCCAAAATTGATCACATAATTGGTCACAAAACAGGCCTCAACAGATACAAAAATATTGAAATTGTCCCATGCATCCTATCAGATCACCATGGACTAAGGCTGATCTTCAATAACAAAATAAATAATAGAAAGCCAACCTTCACGTGGAAACTGAACAACACTCTTCTCAATGATACCTTGGTCAAGGAAGGAATAAAGAAAGAAATTAAGGACTTTTTAGAGTTCAATGAAAATGAAGCCACAACATACCCAAACTTATGGGACGCAATGAAAGCATTTCTAAGAGGAAAACTCATAGCTATGAGTGCCTCCAAAAGGAAACTAGAGAGAGCACACATTAGCAGCTTGACAACACACCTAAAAGCACTAGAACAAAAGGAAGCAAATTCACCCAAGAGGAGTAAACGGCAGGAAATAATCAAACTCAGGGGTGAAATCAACCAAGTGGAAACAAGAAAAACTATTCAAAGAATCAACCAATCAAGGAGCTGGTTCGTTGAGAAAATCAACAAGATAGATAAACCCTTAGCCAGACTCACTAGAGGGCACAGGGAAAGCATCCTAATTAACAAAATCAGAAATGAAAAAGGAGACATAACAACAGATCCTGAAGACATCCAAAACACCATCAGATCCTTCTACCAAAGGCTATACTCAACAAAACTGGAGAACCTGGATGAAATGGAGAAGTTCCTAGACAGATACCAGGTACCAAAGTTGAATCAAGATCAGGTTAATGATCTAAACAGCCCTATATCCCCCAAAGAAATAGAAGCAGTCATTAATAGTCTCCCAACTAAAAAAAGCCCAAGACCAGATGGGTTTAGTGCAGAGTTCTATCAGACCTTCAAAGAAGATCTAATCCCAGTTCTTCACAAACTATTCCACAAAATAGAAACAGAAGGTACTCTACCCAACTCATTCTATGAAGCCACAATTACTCTGATACCTAAACCACAAAAAGACCCAACAAAGATAGAAAACTTCACACCAATATCCCTTATGAATATTGATGCAAAAATCCTCAATAAAGTTCTTGCTAACCGAATCCAAGAACACATCAAAACAATCATCCATCCTGACCAAGTAGGTTTCATCCCAGGGATGCAGGGATGGTTCAATATACAGAAATCCATCAACGTAATCCAGTATATAAACAAACTCAAAGACAAAAACCACATGGTCATCTCGTTAGATGCGGAAAAAGCATTTGACAAGATCCAACACCCATTCATGATAAAAGTCTTGGAAAGATCAGGAATTCAAGGCCCATACCTAAACATGATAAAAGCAATCTACAGCAAACCAGTAGCCAACATCAAAGTAAATGGTCAGAAGCTTGAAGCAATCCCTCTAAAATCAGGGACTAGACAAGGCTGTCCACTTTCTCCATACCTATTCAACATTGTACTTGAAGTCCTAGCCAGAGCAATTCGACAACAAAAGGAGATCAAAGGGATACAAATTGGAAAAGATGAAGTCAAAATATCACTTTTTGCAGATGATATGATAGTATATATAACTGACCCTAAAAATTCCACCAGAGAACTCCTAAGCCTGATAAACAGCTTCGGTGAAGTAGCTGGATATAAAATTAACTCAAACAAATCAATGGCCTTTCTCTACACAAAGAATAAACAGGCTGAGAAAGAAATTAGGGAAACAACACCCTTCTCAATAGTCACAAATAATATAAAATATCTTGGCGTGACTCTAACTAAGGAAGTGAAAGATCTGTATAATAAAAACTTCAAGTCTCTGAAGAAAGAAATTATAGAAGATCTCAGAAGATGGAAAGATCTCCCATGCTCATGGATTGGCAGGATCAACATTGTAAAAATGGCTATCTTGCCAAAAGCAATCTACAGATTCAATTCAATCCCCATCAAAATTCCAAATCAATTCTTCAACGAATTAGAAAGTGCAATCTGCAAATTCATCTGGAATAACAAAAAACCTAGGATAGCAAAAAACTTTTCTCAAGGATAAAAGAACCTCTGGTGGAATCACCATGCCGGACCTAAAGCTCTACTACAGAGCAATTGTGATAAAAACTGCATGGTACTGGTATAGTGACAGACAAATAGACCAATGGAATAGAATTGAAGACCCAGAAATGAACCCACACACCTATGATCACTTGATCTTCGACAAGGGAGCTAAAAACATCCAGTGGAAGAAAGACAGCATTTTCAACAAATGGTGCTGGCACAACTGGTTGTTAACATGTAGAAGAATGCGAATCGATCCATTCCTATCTCCTTGTACTAAAGTCAAGTCTAAGTGGATCAAGGAACTTCACATAAAACCAGAGACACTGAAACATATAGAGGAGAAAGTGGGGAAAAGCCTTGAAGATATGGGCACAGGGGAAAAATTCCTGAATAGAACAGTAATGGCTTGTGCTGTAAGATCGAGAATTGACAAGTGGGACCTCATGAAACTACAAAGCTTCTGCAAGGCTAAAGACACCATCAATAAGACAAAAAAACCACCAACAGATTGGGAAAGGATCTTCACCTATCCTAAATCAGATAAGGGACTAATATCCAATATATATATAAAGAACTCAAGAAGGTGGACTCCAGAAAGTCAAATAACCCCATTGAAAAATGGGGCTCAGAACTGAACAAAGAATTCTCACCTGAGGAATACCGAATGGCAGAGAAGCACCTGAAAAAAATGTTCAACATCCTTAATCATCAGGGAAATGCAAATCAAAACAACCCTGAGATTCCACCTCACACCAGTCAGAATGGCTAAGATCAAAAATTCAGGTGACAGCAGATGCTGGCGAGGATGTGGAGAAAGAGGAACACTCCTCCATTGTTGGTGGGATTGCAAGCTTGTACAACCACTCTGGAAATCAGTCTGGCGGATCCTCAGAAAATTGGACATAGTACTACCAGAGGATCCAGCAATACCTCTCCTGGGCATATATCCAGAAGATGTCCCAACTGGTAAAAAGGACACATGCTCCACTATGTTCATAGCAGCCCTATTTATAATAGCCAGAAGCTGGAAAGAACCCAGATGTCCCTCAACAGAGGAATGGATACAGAAATTATGGTACATTTACACAATGGAGTACTACTCAGCTATTAAAAAGAATGAATTTATGAAATTCCTAGCCAAATGGATGGACCTGGAGGGCATCATCTTGAGTGAAGTAACACAATCACAAAAGAACTCACACAATATGTATTCATTGATAAGTGGATATTAGCCCAAAACTTAGGATACCCAAGATATAAGATACAATTTGATAAACGCATGAAACTCAAGAAGAATGAAGACCAAAGTGTGGACACTGTGCACCTTCTTAGAATTGGGAACAAAACACCCAGGGAAGGAGTTAGAGAGACAAAGTTCGTAGCTGTGATGAAAGGATGGACCATTTAGAGACTGCCGTATCCAGGGATCCGTCCCATAATCAGCTTCTAAACGCTGACACCATTGCATACACTAGCACGATTTTGCTGAAAGGACCCAAATATAGCTGTCTCTTGTGAGACGATGCCGGGGACTAGCAAACACAGGAGTGGATGTTCACAGTCAGCTATTGGATGTATCACAGGGCTCCCAATGGAGAAGCTAGAGAAAGTACCCAAGGAGCTAAAGGGATCTGCAACCCTATTGTTGGAACAACATGATGTACTAACCAGAACCCCGGAGCTCTTGTCTCTAGCTGCATATGTATCGAAAGATGGCCTAGTCAGCCATCAATGGAAAGAGAGGCCCATTGGACTTGCAAACTTTATATGCCCCAATATAGGGGAATGCCAGGGCCAAAAGAATGGGAATGGGTGGGTAGGGAAGTGGGGGGCGCTATGGGGGACTTTTGGGATAGCATTGGAAATGTAATTGAGGAAAATATGTAATAAAAATATTAAAAATCAAAAAAAAAAAAAAAAAAGCCAAAAGCAGCTGGCAAAGGCCAGCTTGCTGCTCGGCCTCAAGGTCATAGTGCACCTCCGCCCTATGTGGAGCCCCCACCCTGTGTAGTGTGTCAGCCCTGCACAGAGAGGCAGTGCGCAGAGAGACAGTGCGCAGACTCGTTCATTCCAAGAGAGAAACAAAGGAAGATGCAACAGGCATTTCCGGTCTTTTAAGGAGCCGAGGGTGGGCGTGTTCATGCTCCAGTAGAGTACAGGCTTGCCGGCATGGCACTAACTCCTGCCGACTGGCAAATGATTGCAAAAGCTGCTCTCCCCAATATGGGCAAATATACGGAATGGAGAGCTCTATGTCAAGAGGCTGCACAAAGGCAGGCCCGAGCAAACGCTGCTGCTTTGACTCCAGAGCAGAGAGATTGGACTTTTGACAGGTTCAAACCTTGGCAGCCACATCTAATGATTGGGCAGTTTTAGTTACCTCCTTTTCAGGACAAATCGATAACCATTATCCAAAACATCCAGTTTTACAGTTTGCCCAAAATCAATCTGTTGTGTTTCCACAAATAACAGTAAGAAACCCACTTAAAAATGGGGTTGTGGTATATACTGATGGATCAAAAACTGGCATAGGTGCCTATGTGGCTAATGGTAAAGTAGTATCCAAACAATATAATGAAAATTCACCTCAAGTGGTAAAATGTTTAGTGGTTTTAGAAGTTTTAAAAACCTTTTTAGAACCCCTTAATTTTTTAGAAGTGGCTGGAGTGATTAAGCCTTCCAGTAAAATTGCCAATATTTTTCAGTAGATATAATTAGTTTTGTTTGCCTCTCCTTTAACGGGAGAAAAGGCCTCACATGTGATTCAACATTGCCTTAAGGCATGGAGTGCTTGGGGGAAACCCAAACTACTTAAGACTGATAATGGACCAGCTTATACATCTCAAAAATTCCAACAGTTCTGCCGTCAGATGGACGTGACCCACCTGACTGGACTTCCATACAACCCCCAAGGACAGGGTATTATTGAGCGGGCGCACCGCACCCTCAAATCCTATCTAATAAAACAGAAAGGGGGAGTCGAGGAGGCTCTACCCCGAGTACCAAGAGTGTCTGTGTCTACAGCACTTTTTACACTCAATTTTTTAAATCTTGATGCTCATGGCCATACAGCGGCTGAACGTCATTGTTCAGAGCCAGATAGGCCCAAAGAGATGGTTAAATGGAAAGATGTTTTAAGTAACAAATGGAAAGGACCGGATCCTATTTTGATAAGATCCAGGGGAGCTGTTTGTGTTTTTCCACAGAATGAAGACAACCCATTTTGGATACCCGAAAGACTCACCCGAAAAATCCAGACTGACCAAGGGAATACTGATGTCCCTCGTCTTGGTGATGTCCAGTGTGATAACAACAAAGGGAAAGCAGCGTTGGGAGATACAGAATTGGATGGCTAAATTTGAACAGACCCTTTGAAAATTGAGACTTGCCCCACGCACTTGGACCTGTCCCTGACCTAAGGACTATCTTTTCAACATTTTCCTTCTTTAAAGAATGGGTGGGGGTAGAATTATTTGGAGCTGTTCTTTGCTGTGGATTAGTGTTGCTTCTCTGATTGGTCTGTAAGCTTAAGGCCCAAACTAGGAGAGACAAAGTGGTTACTTCCCAGGCGCTTGCAGCACTAGAACATGGTGCTTCCCCTGATATATGGTTATCTATGCTTAAGCTATAGGTCGATGGCCACTCAGCTCTTGCACCCCACGAGGCTAGTCTCATTGCATGGGATAGAGTGAGTGTGCTTCAGCAGCCCGAGAGAGTTGCACGGCTAAGCACTGCAGTAGAAGGGCTCTGCGGCATATATGAGCCTATTCTAGGGAGACATGTCATCTTTCAAAAAGGTTGAGTGTCCAAGTGTCCTTCCCCCAGGAAAAACGACACGGGAGCGGACCAAGACCCCTTTGGGTGATGAGCCTAGGAGGAGGTTTTGTGTACGGCTCCTTTACCTGCACACTGGGGATTTGACCTCTATCTCCACTCTCATTAATATGGGTGGCCTATTGCTCTTAAATAAAAGAAAAGGGGGAGATGTAAGGAGCCGCCTTCACATTCGCCATTACAAGATGGTGCTGATGGCACTGACACCCGTGTTCTAAGTAGTAAACAAGCAAGCTGCGCATGTGCCGGGGTAGCTTTCCACGCCATGTGCTCTGCCTTTCCCGTGACGACAACTCCGGCTGATGAGCTGCAGCCAATCAGGGAGCGACACGTCCAAGGCGGAGGACAGTCCTCCATAAAAGGGAGAGGGCTCCGCCATCTCTCTCTCTCTCTCTCTCTCTCTCTCTCTCTCTCTGGCCACCTCTCTCTCTCTGGCTCCCTCTCTGGCTCTCTTCGCCACTGGCTCCTGATGGGGCAAGCAATAAAGTTTGTGCTGCAGGGAAAAAAAAAATAAAATAAAATAAAAGTAATTTATTTTAAAAGAAAAAAAAAAGGAAGAAAACATTCTATTTTATTATCACAACATCTGCACTGATTACTAATTACAATTAAAATGTTCTTAATTCTAATAAAATACAATTCAGCAATTCTTCCCAAGTCAAGAAGTTCTTTAAGGTGAAGGTCTAACTTATTTATCTCTGTACCAGTTAACTCACAGTATCACATGATAAGCTCAATAAACATTTACAAAGCTGAAAAAATTAAATGACCTATTTAAAGGCAATAGAATATACCCTGAGGTAGACAAATCAGAACAAAAGGATTAACTAAGATACTGTTGCATCAGGTAGTATCTGTGGGGATGCTTGTCTCAGAGATGCTCTCCTTTGAAAACTATATGCTCTCTTAATATGACAGGTGATAAAGTTCAAGTAGAGTTCACAGAGTAAAGAAATCAGGATTACAAAGAAATATTTGGATTGCCTAGACCTAGTCTTCTTCCTCCGTTCAGAGGAGCCTTAAAGGATCCCAAGAACACCCTGTCTCCTAATGGAAACCTTCACAGACTCCAAAACTCAACAACTTGGAGCCCTGTCTGACCACCCATTCTAATCAGATATGCACACCACCACAGCTGGATCTGACTAGTACATGGCCTGCAGAATAGGGTCCAGCTTCATGACACAGCCTTCAAAGTGGAGTCTGTCCGAGGCACACGCAACAGAGTAGGATACCCTGTTTCAAATTGAACCTGCTATATCATGAGTCTGTAATTTCAGCCCTTAAAAGTCCAGAGATATAAGTTCTTTGATATGCAGTCTGCATGGGGTATTACTGACTACACATTTCTTCATACATACACAGAGGGAGAGTGGGTTCCACACGTCTGTTGTACTGTAAATAATATGAACACAACACAATTTGAATGTCTGAAACTGAATGAAAGACCTTCCCAAAGGTCACACTATCTTATACATTGAGCTCATTCTGTTTCTTGAGAGTATGTCATACATGTTAGTGAGCCTTGTTGCTTTAACGAAATAGCTGAGATAGTCAGCTTTAAATGGGTAAAGATTTGCTTAAATTCACGGGTTCAGAAGGCTTAGTCTCTAATCCTTTGGCAATTTCTTTTTGGTAGGAAGTTCACATTAAACCCAAAAGTGCAGGGAAGCAGAAAGAGGAGAGGGAGCCTGGACCCCAACATCCCTTCATGGTATCTCCACTATCATAATTACTTTCTACTAAGGATTGCCTTCTAAAGGTTCCATAATCTGCCAGTAATACAGGATGGCAGCCAACCCTTTGTCTAGTTCATGGTATTTTGGGAGCATTGGATATCCAAGTTATACTGTCATGTTTCGAAATGTATATTGTTTTCCAATCCTGCTAATGGAACTCAGCCTCCTACGCATGCCTAGCACATGCTCTATCTATCATGTGAGTTTTCTGAAAGAAAAATACTACTAGTTTAGGTAGCCCTCGTCTTATTTTCAGTGTCATAGAATGTAGGCTCTTCAGTACTCTGAGCTAAAGTGAATAATGCTTTCGTATCCTATTCCTTCTCCCTACGCAGACTGTGAGGTGAAAGTTTCAGTTTTAAATAAGTTGACATTCCTCACCCCTCTTTTATGTGTAATCTCATCTTTCAATAGAAATTTTGAGACAAAGCAAGAGAAGAAATAGCACAAAGTCGTCTTCCTACAATAAATGAGTGGGAAAGTGTGTGTGTGTGTGTGTGTGTGTGTGTGTGTGTTGTGTTTATGTGTGTGTGTGTTGGTCTCAATTACTGTAAAGGGATTTATTAGTGGAAAATATAAAACACACCCAATTAGAATTCAAGTATGAGTTTTACTAAAAATTTTAAGGCATATATTTTTCTGTTATGCAGCAAGTCTTCTCTGCATGATGATAGAAGAAATCGTCTTTCTTGTGTCCCACAGCCAATTGCAAATGGTCTGTCCATGTAATAAGCAGAGCCTTAGAAAGACCCCCTTAGGTGTCTTTTTTTCTTTTTTACTCCTCTCAATATCCATAGAACTGGATAATAACTTCTTTTAAAGCCCCCTCTTGGTGACAAAGGTAGCTGTTCTTTCAGGATAGATTCAGAAATATTAATAAAGTAGATGTGAAAATCCTCAAAGAAAACCAGAGTGAACGCTCTCCCCATTTCAACCACTATTTGCAAATATTTATTTTCTCCTCTCTGAGCCTTGGAGTTTGTTTGACTTCAAGCACTAAAGCAGCAATTGCCTTGACCCACAGACAGTTTTTATGTGGAATTAATCACCTTGGAAGCTTAAAGGCCAAGCATTCAGTGTCTGTGGCCGCAACAGGGTTTCCCTGTGAAGGAACTGGAACTCAGGTTTTCAATCAAAGAAATTGTCATGTCACTTCAGAAAGTTTCCTAGAACCTTAAGACTTCAGACATCACTTTAAAAAAAAATAAGATTCAGTTTCTCATGAAATGAAGGGTATGACTTGCCTTTCCCTGGGATGAAATATGAGGTGTTTGCTCTTTTCTGAGCTAATTTTAAAAGGGGATGTAGGGTTCTAGTAACTACTGCTGGGTATGCAGTGTCAGTAGATATATAAGGCAATGTAAAAAGCTGGACAACATTACTTCAATATACTTCTCCCAAATTACCATTTCTGCTTATTGAGAAAGCTGCCTTTCTGTGCTCACACATTGCTTCCTCTACAAAATTAATAATAAGGCTATTTTTTTCCTTGCAGTAAGTTAACTACACACTAATTTTTCAACTTAGATTTTTTAATTGGCTATTTTTTTTATTTACATTTCAAGTGTTTTCCCTTTCCAGGTCTTCCTTTAAGAAACCCCCTATCGCATCCCTCCTCCCCCTGCCCCTATGAGGGTGCTCCCCACCTACCCACCCACCAACCTACCCACTGGGAGAAGTTGGAGCAAACCACAGGACCAGAGTCCTGATGACCTCAGAGCACACTTATAGGGTTATACACATGTGACTTGGCTGCGAACAACTTCAGCAACATTCTCTAGATATTTCTCCTGGTGGCAACTGAAATATGTCTCATCAGGTGATGCAACCCCATCAATGATGTTGGGATTTACCAACCAGCTGGCAAGATAAGGAACGTGTTCCACAAGTCAGGGTTAGGAATCAAACAGCTTTTATAGAGCAAAACAGAATCAAGTGGACAACTCACAATTCCTTACATAATTAAGTTGCAGGATTTTTCCATTGCATAGAATGTGTTTTCCTACTATTTTCATAGATGTTGCCTTCTTATCTTCTAGACCTCGTGTTTTCTAACCCTACCTGTACCACCTTCCCCAACCATAAAATGTGAATAGGTTGTGTTATGGGTTGAAGGTATCTTCATAAACTAAGCTCATATTTTGAGTCACTGGTCTTGAACTTGTGGTATTCTGTTGAAGGATGAGGAGTCTTTAGGAACTGGAGCTTGACTGGTAAAAATGGGTCACCACAACTGTGGCTTTAAATGCTAGGTCCACCTTTCTTCTTACTCTAAGCATCCTGTTTCTTGATATACTGATAGCTGAGGTGCCTGTACCACATGTTCCTGCTGCTGTTGAACTCCACCACATCTTCCTCTCTAGGCTGAGATGAAACCATTCTAAAACTATGACCCAAAATAAATCTTCCTTTCATTTAATTCTTTCTGTCAATGTATTTTCTTAGTTATACAAAAGGAACAAATACAGGCTTTCACCCACCTCTATTACTGTGGCACATGGCACTAATTTTGTTTTGTTTTATATCAGTATGGCAAATCTTTATTTAATGTTTGATCATCTGTGTTCCCAAATTGTTCTCAAACTCAAATTGAAGGATAACTACATTGATTCAATACCATACCATAGATGGGGGTAGTGGTGGTGGTGGTGGTGGTGTGTGTGTGTTTGTATATATATACATATACATATACATATACACATACACATACATATATACATATCCCTGGAAACGCATCTATGAGGTGGCCAGGCTCCAGTTCAGCTCAACATTTGCAGGAACTTTTACTAGGCCAATCAGATACACCTCCTCAGGCAGGAAAAGCAAAATAGTCCAGGGCATGAGATCAGAACCTCATGTGATCAGGAGTATTGCCTGATGAAAAAGGTTTCAGGAAGTGATGAGCCAGACTAAGAAAAGGTTGTGCATGCTTCAACTAACAAACCTGAATGTGTGGTGTCATCCAAGCCCTTTGAAACCCAAATGATTCTCTCGTAAGTCTCAGATGCCAAACCTATAAGTACCAGATTTAGTATTATTTGTTGTTTGTCCTGCTAGTCCTAGGTTTTACTTTGGTCTGATCTTTTCTTGGTATGTTCAATTCCTCCCTTTATGGAAATGTCACTTGATGTCATTTTAGTTGGAACTATGCAACTGGTGTATGCATTGTAAGGGCTCATCATTAAGAGACTGCATGTAACTTTTGAACAGTCTAGTAAGTGTCAAAACTGTAGGAATTTTGAAGTTGGACTGAATCTTGCATATGTCCATAAACATATAAGATAAAGATGGATGGTTATGGTTTAAGAAAAGCAACTTAAACAATGCAGGGTTAACTTTAGCTTATACTGAGAGTGTAGTTCATCATGACAGAGCAGGAATGGTGAAGAGTGGGGCAGCTCACCCCTGCAGCTGCATGAGGAAACAGAGGAAGATGGTGCTGGTGCTCACATCACTTTCTCTTTCTTTTCATTCAGTCCAAGTTCTCAGGTCACACAGCAGAGCTATTTCCTGTGCTCACTCTTCCCACTAAATTAACATCGTCTAGAAAACTTGCCAAGAATGCACCCAGAAATTGGTTTTCTCAGTTATTCTAACTCCCATCAATTTGACAGTCAAGATTAGCCATTACAATACCTCACCCTAGTTTAAATTTAAAAAGTATAGCAGATATTAGCGAAGTTGTGGAGAAAGATAAAGTACTTTTTAAGTCAAACAAAGCCAATATATATTCAAACAGGACACTTTTATTAGAATTTAAAAGGGAAATCCCAGGGCAGGTAAGCTGTAAATCTTTCCAGAGAAGACAATGTTTTAAATACTTGCTTTGGAAAAATGAGCACAGCTATTATCAAAAACACAGTATGAAATTCCCTCAAATCCTAAAAGTAGAATTATCTTATGATCAAGGAATCCCACTCTTTGGTGTATTTCCAAAGAAAATAAAATAAACATGTGGAAAAAATTAGTATGCTCATCTTGTTTTTTCAGTACACAATAGTCATGAAATGGAATCAAAGTAAATATTCAGCAACAAACAAATGACTAAACAACATGTGGCTTATTTAGACCATCGAATGCTATTCAAATATAAAGAACCATAATACCATCATTTGTGATCACAGGTGTAAACTGCATATATATAAAGATTCAGGTATACAAACGATAATATCACATGAACTTGATTTTATGTGAAATCTAAAACTATCAATCCCACATAAACTGAGATTAGAATCTTTGCCAGAGACTAAGGTCAGTAGAAGATCAGAAGAGGAATTGGACAATGGCTGCTATCTCACAGTTAGAAATTAAGTAGGGGACTAGATTTCTGTGCTTTAATGTGCTTAGAATAAATGTAGGTAATGGTTAGATCTCAGAATAGTCAGAAGAGAAAATTTTGATTGCACTGACCAAAAAGATATTCGATGAATTTTAGTGAATAGATAATTTATACATTATTTTATACATGCATGAGAAAAAATGTATTTTACCTCAAAATTACTATATGTTGTATGTCAATCAAAAAAATAAAAAAAAAACTATTTTCTTACAATTAATTTAATTTCCCAATGAGAAGCTAAGCTTATAGCATTTTGACAATACTTCTTTTTTAATTTTAATTGATGCATATTTATGCATATGTATATTGTAGTGTGGTAAGTCTATACATATGCATCAATGTGTGCTGATCAAAACAGACAATTAATATCTCTCTACATATATAAATAATATATAGTAATGATTTTTGTTTGAATATGAACAATCAAACTCCTTGTTTCTATTTCATTACAAATATATAGCATACTCTTGTGCACTATGCTCTTTCTCCTGTGCTGTAGAACATTGGAACTTACTTTTAGCATATGATTGTGACTCTCTCTCCAGCTCCCTTTCTTCTACCCTTATTAACTTCTAGGAACTGCTTTTCTAGGTCCATGGACTCTCAGTTGATAAACCACCTTTTCAGCTTCCACTGGAGCAAGAACGAGCTGTTTGTCATTCGATGCTTGGCTTATTTAAATTAGTATAAGATTTTTCTGGTTCCATACATGCAGACACAAAAGACAGAATTTCATTCTTCAGTGTGTGGGGGTGGGTTAAATTATTTATTTTTATGTCATAAATATTTATTTGTGTATATTCTTTATTTGTGTATATTCTGTGAGCACCTGGGTAGATGAATCTCTGCTATTATAAACAGTGCTGTAATAGCGACACATAAGGGCAGGTATCTCTTTAATATGAGAGTCACATTCTCTTGTATATATTGTTAATGGGATAGCTAAATCATATATCATGTATATATATATATATAGTACTCTGGGAGCAATTTGTATGTGGCAGTGAACACAAATTATGTATTTGCTGACTAACTAATTATATTCCTTGTCAATATCAACAGTCTTACCCTGGATGCGTCCTTTGCTTCACATTTCTGTATTTGCATGTTTAATTCCAATAAACAAAAAAACATTCTTTAAAGAGAACATTCTTTAAAGTTTATTATTGTAGGTAAAGAAATTGTTTCAAGATAAAATAATGAATAATTTAAATGGAACAAAGAAAAGGTAAATATTTTCAATTCCTATCATTGCTCAGAAGACAAAATGTTTAAAAGTCATTTTCTTCTTACATGAAGAGTTTATACATAAGTTAATTATCAAATGGTATCATAAGCAATAGAAGCCAATTGACACTAAAATTAGACTATAAATATGCTTAATTATTTTTAATATTTAATAATTTAGTCAGTGATTGAAGCAATGAGAACACAACAAATGTATTAAAGGAATATAGTATAGGTATAAATTGAGTATTTTATCTGAAACTCTTGAAACTAGACATCTATAGTATTTCACATGAATTTAGGATTTAAAAATCTTTGAATATACATAACATTATCCTTGTGGATGGGATCCAATCTAAACAGAAACTTTAAGTAGTCAAGGTTAGTTTTGTTGTTGTTGTTGTTCTTTCCATTTTGTTTTGTTTTTTAATTAGGTATTTTCTTTATTTACATTCAAATGTTATCCCCTTTCCTACTTTCCCCTCCTAAAATTCCCTATCCTTTGCCCTCTCCCCCTGCACTATGCTCTTTCTCCTGTGCTGTAGAACATTGGAACTTACTTTTAGCATATGATTGTGACTCTCTCTCTCCAGCTCCCTTTCTTCTACCCTTATTAACTTCTAGGAACTGCTTTTCTAGGTTCCCTAACCCACCCACTCTCATTTCCTGGTCCAGGCATTCCTCTATACTGAGGCATAGAACCTTCACAAGACCAAGGGCCTCTCTTCATATTGATGACTAACTAGGCCATCCTCTGATACATATACAGCTAGAGCCATTAGTCTCTCCGTGTGTTTTCTCTGATTAGTGGTTTAGTCCCAGGGAGCTCAGGGGTTAAAGATTAGTTCACATTGTTTTTCCTCATAGGGGACTGAAAATCCCTTCAGCTCCTTGGATACTTTCTCTAGATCCATCATTGGGGAACTTGTGCTTCCTCTATTGAATGACTGTGAGAATCCACTTCTGTATTAGTCAGGCACTGGCAGAGCCTCTGAGGAGACAGCTATATCAGTCTCCTGTCAGCAAGCTCTTGTCATTTGCAATAGTGTCTGGGTTTGGTGGTTGTTTATGGGATAGATTCCCAGGTGGGGCAGTTTATGGACAGTCATGCCTTCAGTTTCTGATCCAAACTATGTCTCTGTAACTCCTTCCATGGATATTCGGTTCCCCCTTCTAAGAAATATTGAAGTGTCCACACTTTGGTTTTCCTTCTTGAGTTTCGTGTGTTTTGCAAATTGTATTTTGGGTATTCTGAGCTTCTGGGCTAATATCCATTTATCAATGAATGCTGTGTGTACTTTTGTGATTGGGTTACCTCACAAAGGATTATATAATCCAGATCCATCTATTTGTCTAAGAATTTCATAAATTCATTGTTTTTAATAGCTGCCTAGTACTCCATTGCTTAAATGTAGCACATTTTCTGTATCCATTCCTCTGTTGAGGAACATCGGGTTCTTTCCAGTTCCTGGCTATTATAAAAAAAGGCTGCTATGAACATAGTAGAGCAATTGTCCTTATTACAAATTGGAGCATCTTCTGAGTATAAGCCCAGGAGTGGTATTGGTAGATTTTCTGGTAGAACTATGTCCAATTTTCTGAGGATCCGCCAAACTGATAGCCCAAGAAGTTGTACCAGCTTGCAGTCCAGCAATGGAGGAGTGTTGTTCTTTCTACACATCCTCACCAGCTTCTCACCTGAGTTTTTGATCTTATCCACTCTGACTGGTGTGAGGTGGAATCTCAGAGTTGTTTTGACTTTCATTTTCCTGATTAATAAAGATGTTGAACAATTTTTAGGTGCTTCTCAGCCATTCAGCATTCCTCAGTTAAGAAATCTTTGTTTAGCTCTGTACCACATTTTTTCATAGGATTATTTGGTTTTCTGGAGTCCAACTTCTTGAATTCTTTATGTTTATTGGATATTAATCCCATATCAGGTTTAGGATTGCTAAAGTTCTTTTCTCAATCTGTTGGTTGAAGTCTTGTCTTATTGTGAGCATCCTTTGCCTTACAGAAGCTTTGCAATTTTATGAGGTCCTATTTGTCAATTCTTGATCTTACAGAACAAGCCATTGCTGTTCTCAGGAATTTTTCCATTTTGCCCATGTGTTCAAGGCTTTCCCCCACTTGCTCCTCTATTAATTTCAGTGTCTCTCGTTTTATGTGGAGATCCTTGATCCACTTAGACTTGAGCTTGTACAAGGAGATAAGAATGGATCAATTCCCATTCTTCTACATGATAACTGCCAGTTGATCCAACACCATTTGTTGAAGATGCTGTCCTCTTTCCACTGGATGGTTTTAGTTCCTTTGTCAAAGATCAAGTGACCATAGGTGTGTGGGTTCATTTCTGGGTTTTCAGTTCTATTCCATTGATCTACCTGCCTGTCACTGCACCAGTACCATGCAGTTTTGTTTTTGTTTTTTTGTTTTTTCACAATTGCTTTGTAGTACAGCTTGAGGTTAGGCAGGGTAATTCTACCAGAGGTTCTTTAATTGTTGAGAATAGTTTTTGCTATCCCAGGTTTTTTTGGTTTTCCAGATGAATTTGCAAATGTCTAACTCTGTGAAGAATTGAGTTAGAATTTGATGGGGATTGAATTGAATGTGTAGATTGCTTCAGGAAAGATAGCCATCTTTACTATATTAATCTGCCAATCCATGAGCATGGGAGATCTTTCCATCTTCTGAGATCTTCAATTTCTTTCTTCAGAAATTTGAAGTTCTTATCATACAGATCTTTCACTTCCTTAGTTAGAGTCACACCAAGGTATTTTATATTATTTGTGACTATTGTGAAGGGTGTTGTTTCCCTAATTTCTTTCTCAGCCCGTTTATCCTTTGTGTAGAGAAAGGCCACTCATTTGTTTGCGTTAATTTTGTATACAGCTACATCACTGAAATTGTTTATCAGGTTTAGGAGTTCTCTGGTGGAATTTTTGGGGTCACTTATGTATACTATCATATCATCTGCAAATAGTGATATTTTGACTTCTTCCTTTCCAATTTTTTTCTTTGACCTCCTTTTGTTGTCTAATTACTCTGGCTAGGACTTCAGGTACTATATTGAATAGGTAGGGAGAGGGTGGGCAGCCTTGTCTAGTCCCTGATTTTAGTGCGATTGCTTCAAGTTTCTCTCCATTTAGTTTGATGTTGGGTACTGGTTTGCTATAGATTGCCTTTATTATGCTTAGGAATGGGCCTTGAATTCCTTATCTTTCAAACACTTTTTCCATGAATAGGTGTTGGATTTTGTCAAATGCTTTCTCAGCATTTAACGAAATGATCATGTGGTTTTTTTTTTTTTTCTTTCAGTTTGTTTATATAGTGAATTACACTGATGGATTTCTGTATGTTGAATCCTCCCTGCATCTCTGGGATGAAGCCTACTTGGTCACGATGGATGATTGTTTTGATATGCTCTTGGATTCGGTTTGCAAGGAATTTATTGAGTATTTTCGCATAGATATTCATAAGGGAAATTGGCCTGAAGTTCTCTTTCTTTGTTGGGTCTTTGTGTAGTTTAAGTATCAGACTAATTGTGGCTTCACAGAACAAACTAGGGAGAGTAACTTCTGTTTCTATTTTGTGGAAGTTTGAGGAATATTGGAATTAGATTCTCTTTGAAGGTCTGATAGAACTCTTCACTAAACCCATTAAGTCCTCATCTTTTCTTGCTTGAGGGACTATTAATAACTGCATCTATTTCCTTAGAGGATATGGGACTGTTTAGATGGTAAATCTGATCTTGATTTAACTTTGGTACCTGGTATCAGTCTAGAAAATTGTCCATTTCATCCAGGTTTTCCAGTTGTTTTGAGTATAGCCTTATGTAGTAGGAACTGATGATGTTTTGGATTTCTTCACGGTCTGTTGTTATGTCTCCCTTTTCATTTCTGATTTTGTTAATTAGGATACTATCCCTGTGCCCCCTAGTTAGTCTAGCTAAGGGTTTGTCCATCTTGTTGATTTTCTAAAAAAAAAAAAAAAAGTTAAAAAATAAAATAAAATAAAAAAACAAAAACAGCTCCTCTTTTGGTTAATTCTTTGTTGTTTCTATTTGGTTGATTTCAGCCCTGAGTTTGATTATTTCCTGCCATCTACTCCTCTTGGTTGAATTTGATTCCTTTTGTTCTAGAGCTTTTAGGTGTGCTATCGAGCTGCTCATGTATGCTCTCTCCAGATTCTTTTTGGAGGCACTCAGAGCTATGAGTTTTCCTCTTAGGACTACTTTCATTATGTCCCATAAGTTTGGATATGTTGTGGCTTCATTTTCATTAAACTCTAAAAAAAAGTCTTTAATTTCTTTCTTTATTTCTTCCTTGACCAAGTTATCATTGAGTAGAGTGTTGTTCAGCTTCCCTGTGTATGTGGACTTTCTATTATTTATGTTGCTATTGAAGATTAGTCTTAGTCCATAGAGATCTGATAGGATGTGTGGGATTATTTCAATATTTTTGTATCTGTTGAGGCCTGTTTTGTGATGGATTATATGGTCAATTTTGGAGAAGGTACCATGAGATGCTGAGGGAAATGTATATCCTTTTGTTTTAGGATAAAATGTTCTATAGATATCAATTAAATCTATTTGTTTCATAACTTCTGTTAGTTTCACTGTGTCTCTGTTTAGTTTCTGTTTTCAGGATCTGTTCATTGATAATAGTGGGGTGTTAAAGTCTCCCACTATTATTGTGTGAGGTTCAATGTGTTCTTTGAACTATACTATAGTTTCTGTAAAGAATGTGGATACCCTTACATTTGGAGCAAAAATGTACAGAATTGAGAGTTCATCTTGATAAATTTTACCTTTATGAATTGTCCCTCCTTATCTTTTTTGATGACTTTAGGTTGAAAGTTGATTTTATTTGATATTAGAATGGCTACCCCAGCTTTTTTCTTGGGACCGTTTGCTTGGAAAATTGTTTTCCAGCTTTTACTCTGAGGTAGTATCTGTCTTTGTCAGTGAGGTGGGTTTCCTGTATGCAGCAATATGTTGGGTCCTGTTTATGTAACCAGTCTGTTAGAATATGTCTTTTTATTGGGAAATTGAGTCCATTGCAATTAACAGCTATTAAGGAAAAGTCATTGTTTCTTCCTGTTATTTTTGTTGTTAGAGTTGGAATTTTGTTCCTGTGGCTATCTTTTTTATGTTTGTTGAAAGATTACTTTCTTGCTTTTTCTAGATAATAGTTTCCCTCCTTGTGTGTTGGAGTTTTCCCTTTTATATCATTTGAAGGACTTGATTTGTGGAAAGATATTTTGTAAATTTGGTTTTGTCATGGAATACTTTGGTTTCCCCATCTATGGTAATTGAGAGTTTTGCTGGGTTTAGTAGCCTGGAATGGCTTTTTTGCTGTTTTAGGGTCTGTATGACATCTTCCCAAGATCTTCTGGTTTTCATAGTCTCTGAGGAGAAGTCAGGTATAATTCTATAGTTCTACCTTTATATGTACCTTGAACTTTTTCCCTTACTGGTTTTAATATTCTTTCTTTGTTTTGTGCATTTGGTGTTTTGATTATTATGTGACATGATATATTTCTTTTCTGGTCAAAACTATTAGGAGTTCTGTAGGCTTCTTGCATGTTCATGGGAATCTCTTTTCTTTAGATTGGGGAAGTTTTCTTCTCTAGTTTTGTTGAAGCTATTTGCTGGCCCTTTAAATTGGAAATCATCCTTCTTATCTATACCTATTATTCTTAGGTCTTCTCATTGTGTCCTAGATTTCCTTGATGTTTAGGGTTAGTATCTTTTTGCATTTTGCATTTTCTTCCATTGTTGTGTCCATGTTTTCTATGGTATCTTCTGCACCTGAGCTTCTCTCTTCTATCTCTTGTATTCTGTTATGCTTGTATCTATGGCTCCTGACATCTTTCCTAGGTTTTCTATTTCCAGAGTTGTCTCCCTTTGTGATTTCTTTAATGTTTCTACTTCCATTTTTAGATCCTGGATGGTTTTGTTCGATTCTTTCACCTGTTTGGATGTGTTCTCTAGTATTTCTTTAAGGCAGTTATTTATGTCCTTCCTTCATCATGCTCATGAGAAGTGACTTTAGATCGATATCTTGCTTTTCTGGTGTGATAGTGTATTCAGGACTTGCTATGTTGGGAGAGTTTGGTTCTGATGATGCCAAGTAACCTTGGTTTCTGTTGCTTCTGTTCTTACACTTGCCTCCTCCCATCTGATTATCTCAACTGCTCCCTGCCCTCGATTTATCTGATTGCAGCCTATCCTTCTTGTAATCCCAGTTGAATCAAACCATTTTAGAGTCCAGCTTTCTTTGCAATCCTGTGATTCTGGGATCCTGTGATGCTGAGATCCTGGGTTTATCAGAGGTCCTGGGAGTCAAGCTTCCTCTGAGACCCTAAGATCATGCTGTGACCAAGCTCCTGGGATCCTTCGATCCTAAGATTCTAAGATCCTAGGTGTGTTAGAGTGCCTGGAAGTGATACCTCCTATGTTGACTGTGTGGCTGTCCACTGAGCTCTAAACCAAGGTAGATTAGCTCCAACCAGAAGGAACCTGAGCCACTGATTGGGTGGGGTTCCTGTGTCTATGCTCCAGCTGGCCCCAGGCACCCTCAGTTCTATTGGAACGGATTTTGTGCTCAATTCACCAGTGATCCTAAGTTCCTGGGAGTGCTATGGTGCCTGTGGGGTGGAGAGTCCTCTGGAGACTGTGGGACTGGTCACCAAGTTTGAGCCCAAGGTGGTCCAGTGCTGGTGCTGACCAGAAAGAATCTGAGCCACTAGTCTGGGTTGTTTTATGTAGAATCTTTAGTGAGCCTGAATTTTGACCTACTAATGCTTGAATATGTCACTTACAATGTTTTGTTGAACTGAGAATGTTTCATATTTTAGATTATGGATGTTCAACCTGTACATGAATGAAAATTTTATACTTACATACACACACACATATATGTATATATGTATGTGTATATGTATATATATATATATATATATATATATATTTCTCTGAAGAAAAAAATCCAGTGGATCTTTTGAATAGTTGTATAGCCATATCTTGGATAGAAAGAGATAATTTAAGGAAACTATCAATGGATAGATCTTTCACTTTATCTATGTAAGAACTGAGTATGTAAGTTGTAGGGGATTTGGCCAGACATGAGTAAAATGTTTCTTTCCTTTTGTTTGTTAATCTTGACATTTACTTTTCATGTTAAATTAGAAAGCTTTCCAGGCAGTAGGGTGAGTCAACACTGAATGGCAGATCCTAGCAAAGTCATCTGCTGCAGTCCCTGGAAATCACTGAAAACTTGAGAGTATTTGAAGGATCAGCACAAAAACAAATAATATGCTGACTTCATTTCACTGCTTCAAGATAACACAGCAAACAAACAACACACCCGGCTGTAATATTCTATCGCTCTGTGCCAGTAAGAGATAGAGCTGAGCAAATCCCAAATTGCACCCAAATCCCCAGGGCTACCTACCCCCACCCAATTTCCAGACACCCTACTCAACACCTTATATCCATTTTTGTCAAGTAATTTGCTTAATTCCATGGTAAACTATTGGATATTAGAATAGCAAAACATGTGAAGGAGCAGACAAATGTGGTTTTAATATGTATCTGGCAAGCCACACAACTAGGAAACATAGAGAGGGTCTTTACAAAAATCAATCACAAATTGATGGGTGAAAAAAAGTGCAGGGTCACACTTGCCATGTTTGAACCCAGTAGAACAAAAATTTAGATATTTTTAAATCTATGGTGATACAAAACTCAGAAATTCATATTCAAAATATGAAAGTATTCAGTTTATGGTACTTTCTTATTGTTGCTGTCAGAGACTATGAAAGACAACACTGCTGATTTATTTTGGGCTGGATTTCACTCTCTCAGAAGAAGCCATAAATTTACTTCGAGGATAACACATGCTGCACTGAGCAAATAATTCTCAAATGAATGAGATCAATGAGTATGTTGTAATTCTAATATGTTTGAATCAATAGTGTTGCTCATGTGTCTTTCAATTATTCATCTCCTACTCTATTTCATTTTAAAACTAAATAGACTGTAGGTCAAGCTCGAAATATTTAAATATTTTAGGACAGGTATTTACATACAATATTCTCATCAAGAAATTATAGGCAATTAAAAACCAGAAAGAATCCAATTCATGTGTACTGTGGCTAGTGATTTAGTAACTTCCATCACAGACTAAGCTTACATTCATTAGGTCATTGTGGTTTTGATTTTAAAACTTCTTTACATTGGAAGCCAGCTGTTACAGGATGTTTACTGTCTCTATGGTAACTATAATATTCTCTTATGTGGAGGATTTTCTTGGTGCACAATGAGCTAGTCTTTGAGGATAAAAGCTGTACTGAAAACCTTATTTACAACCGGTCTCCAGCAAGAGAGGAGAGGAAAGATAAGATAAGGAGAGCCAGTGTAGTTCTCCAAGTCACATGATCCTTCAAGTTCTATTGGCCTCACCTAAGGGAGATCCTCCGGAACAACTAGAAGGGGGAAAATCCTCTGATCCTGGAAATGGAGCTTCTTTTATAAAGATATTTAAGACATATACTTGCTTTCAAGGGAAAAGTAAACCCAGAATTTCTCCAGCCATTGTAGTTAGTAAGCAACACGGACTCTCATTTCCTCCTAAGGAAGGTATTTCCTTGGCTTTCTAACAAATTTGGTCACAACTCTTCTCACTGAGCCTTCAGTAGCCAAATCTCTTCTTTTCATTTTTCTTTCCTTTTTATTTTCTATTAATTATTTTATTCATTTACATTTCAAATGATATACCCCTTCTTGGTTACCCCTCCACAAAGCCCCCATTCCATATCGCCTCTCTCCCCTCCCCTTCGACTCTCTGAGGTTGCTCCTCCACCCATTCACCTACTCCTGCCTCACTTCCCTAGCATTCCCCTTTGCTGGGGTATGGAGCCTACACGGGACTAAGGGGGCTTCCCTCCCCATTGATGTCAGATAGGGCCATTCTCTGCTACATATGAATCTGGAGCCATGGATACCTCCATGTATACTCTTTGGTTGATGGTTTAGTCTCTAAGAGCTCTGAGTGGTCCAGCTAGTTGATATTTTTCATTCTGTGAGGTTTTAATCCCCTTCAGCTCCTTCAGTCTTTTCCTTAGCTCTTCCATTGGGGTTCCCAGACTCAGTCTAATGGTAGGCTGTGTGTATTTGCATCTGTCCAGGATGAGTGCTGGAAACAGCCAAACAGGCTACTTTCAGCAAACACTTCTTGGCATCAGCAATAGTGTCTGGGTTTTGTGTCTGCAGGTGTGATGAATCTCGAGGTGGGCTATCTCTGGATGGTCTTTCCTTCAGTCTCTGTTCCATTTTTGTTCCAGTTTTTCCTTTGGATTAACAATTCCTTTGAGGGTTAACAATTTTGAGATGTGTGGGTGGCTCCACCCCTCAATGGGGAACCATGCCTATCAACTGGAGGTGGTCTCAACAGGTTCTATCTCCCTTTTGTTGGGTATTTCAGCTAATGTCATCCCTGTTAAATAACACCTGGGAATCTCTTACTGCCCTGGTGTTCTGGAACATTCAACTGGCTTCCCCTAATTCCCCATCCCCCACTGCTACATATTTCTATTCTATATCCTGACCCTCTGTACTTTTCCCCTGTCCCTTCTAATACCTGATCCTACCCACCCTTCCCCTCCCCTCCTCTCTTCTGCCCTGGTCTCTCCCTCCCTCTACCTCTTGTGATTATTTTATTCCTCCTTCTATGTAGAATTGAAGCATATACACTTTGGTCTTCCTTCTTCTTAAGTTCTATATGGTTTATGGATTGCATCATGGGTATTCTGAGTTTTGGGGCTCATATCCACTTATCAGTGAGTACATTCCATGTGTATTCTTTTGTATCTGAAAGTATCTGAATTCAGGTGCCTTTTTTTTTTCTTTTTTCTTTTTGTGTATGTAGCTCTCCTTGGAGGCCAGAAGGAAGAGTTGAACCCACAGGAGCTGGAGTTGCAAGTAGTTGTGAGCTACCTCATATGGGTGCTTGCAATCAAACTTGATTCATTCAGGTAAGCAGCAAGTGTCTTGAACTACTGATCCCTAAAACAGGGTCTTAGAAGACGTTTTCTTTCATTTCCTTTAACTAGAGCAGGTTTTCCCTTTTTTGTTTGTTTGTTTTGGGTTTTGGGGTTTTTTTTGGTTTGGTTTGGTTTGGTTTTTTCGAGATGGGGTTTCTCTGTGTAGCCCTGGCTGTCCTGGAACTCACTCTGTAGACCGGGCTGGCCTTGAACTCAAAATTCACTTGCCTCTGCCTCCCAAGTGCTGGGATTAAAGGTGTGCACAACCAGCTCTTGGTTTAGGATTTCACTTTTAATGCTAACATTTCTATCTCAGGAATGGTTATGATTTCATTGTTTTCTAAAATTAGCTCAAACTCTGAACGTATAAAAGACAAAATTCTCTGACTACAAGAAGGAGACTATTAAAAATCAATATTTAGTATAGGATGTGGTAGCACACATTTTTTATTTCAACACTTGGGGATCTGAAGCAAAGAATCACCAAGAGCTCAAAGCCAGCTTAGAATATGAGGTGTCTTTTAAAAAGTAGCCTGTATTACAAGTAAATTCAAAGAGAAAAAAATAGAATATATACATATTCATTTGATATCACCAAGTTGTCAAGACCAACCTCTGTAGCTTAAATAAATGCATCTATCACTCATTTAAATACTACTACAAGCACATCTATCAGCACATGTTTTTTTTAGGATATCGATAAATATTTACTTTACTGGAAGAAACTACAATAAAGACCCTGAGTAAAATATTGGCTACAAATCATGGGTCTTGGAACAGATCCATGTTTGGGAGAAATAAATGTATCTGAAAGTATCTGTGTTTACTTCAGTACAGATTTTCAAGAGGGAGAAATTTGAGAGACCCTAGAGGCTTTTGTCCTCCTATCAAGACTTACATATTTTGGCATCAGTTCCCATGGCTTCTCCTCAATACACACAGAAAAGCAGATAGTTCTGGGACCCGTTTATCACTGTTTAGATACCCAGTGATTTTTGGAGGCTATAGTTCTTTGTCAAAAACTCCATGAAAACCAAAAAAAAAAAAAAAAAAAAAAAAAAAAAAAAAGAGAGATTAAACTCTTTCCAGATAACAAGCAAAAATGACAGAAAATCTACGTATGATCAATGTTACAATCTTGGAGTTTTATAGCAGAAAGGTTTAGTGGCTATTCCATACCACCACCACCACCACCCCCTGAAGAAGTGTTAGATTTCTAACCTGCTCAGTGCATTTTGTTCCATGCTAAATTCCCACCATTCAATACGAACTGGTGTGGCTATGACTCTTTTTCTTGCTTAGTTCCCATCATGAATTTGTTTAAGCATGTGCTGTGACCACTCTTACACAGGCTACTTCTCTCTGTTGTTTTAAATCAATCCTCTTCCTTTTTGCACGAATTCCAAGATGCTGGCAGCAAATCCTTAACCTGGTTTTGCATTTCTGAATGGACTCTGAGAATCCTGAGAATTATTTGATGGAAGAGAAGTATAAAATGGTACCCAATATCTTTTTAAAAGTTAACTCAACAGCAATTTGGACATGCCAAAAGAAGTGCTTATAGACTCATAGATTCGATGAAGTGCCACAAAAACTCTCTGTAATGCAAAATATTGAAAGTTTGATTGTAGGTGCTGCCTTCCCACTTATTAGTCCACATACATAGGAAGGTGACCTTTCTACTCCTTCTGTTTTCTTTAGTTTACAATTTCAAAGACATGGGTTCTACCCAAGGGTTTATGCACACTTAGAACATGTGGGCTTTTTGTCTAGACCTCTATGCTATTTTTAACTTATAAGAAGATCATGCTCCTAAAATATATTTGTAGAATAATTTAATTATTTATCAATTCAAATGTGACTGCTTCCCATAGGTAGTCAAGCTAAGTATTAAGATAGATACAAGGAATCCAGTCCCTGGCAAAGAAGATAAGGCATGCATTCAAGAATGACATGAAACATCTATACCACCTAATCAGGTGTCAGGATATATCGCTCAAATATCATTTCTAATGTAAAACTAAAATACATATTATACATTATATGGAATAATGTCTTGATTTTCATGTACCCATCATCTTTTCAAACAACCTTTTTCTTTTTTCTTTCTTTCTTTTTTATTTTTATTTTTATTTTTATTTTTATTTTTATTTTTCGAGACAGGGTTCCTCTGTGTAGCCCTGGTTGTCCTGGAACTCACTCTGTAGACCAGGCTTGCCTTGAACTCAGAAATCCACCTGCCTCTGCCTCCCAAGTGCTGGGATTAAAGGCGTGTGCCACCACTGCCCAGCTCAAACGACATTTTTCTAACTTCCACATATAATACAGTGCATATAATTCAGACTTCCAGGCCAGGAACCAGTATTTCCCGGGATCACATGACAAATGCAAGGATTTGTCATATCTCTTATTAGAAGTGATGATGACTTTTATTAGAAGTGACAAATTATTATTTTATAGCAATTGGCATGAAAAATAGAAACCACATTTAAAATGATTGATCTCACCTTTAATGAAATCAGAAAAATATCCAGTAAGAACATAGCATGTTGAAAGGAAATGTCTTACAAAGTTAAGACAATAGATCAAATTCTTAGGCACTGAGAAGAAGACAGGCGTGTCTAGAGAATGTGACTTAGGTCAGCTTAGATAAATGACTGGAGTATTTAGATTTTTACCAGATATAACATAGCTGACACATTGAGCTAGACACTTTAGACTGTTATTTGACTTCTACTACCATCTATTTCCCAACATGTTTTCCCAGATGTATTGTGTATGAATACAGGAGTAACGAAACAGAAAGAGATTTTAGAAATCAGCAAATTGAGATTTTTTTTTTTCTATTTTAGATGGGATGAGAAAAATCTGAGTCTCAAAGAAAGAGATAAGATTTGAACTTACAAATTACTTGATCAAAATCTTTACCAGGGGTGAGGGAGTTAAGAGTATTGGTAAATAATAGGCCATCCTTCTCCAGGGCACAGTGGATGCCTCTGCAGGGTATTAGCAATTGTGGGATGTGAGAAGTTGAAAGCAAGCTTTAGCTTAGCCCTATGAAATCATTCTCCTCCACTCTGGATGCCCATGCTTTCTTTTTCCATAGCAAAAGCATGAAACAATCAAATACATGCTCAGATCTCACCTCTAAATTTGAGCAACAGAGAGTTGGGGAACTTAAGACCAAAACACTGGACCTAGCATCAAGTTACATTTCCTGTTAATGAATAAACACTGGCCATTTGTAAAGTAAGCAAACTGTGAATCTTAATGTGAGGTTTACGACTGACCCCCAAGTATTAGGTCTCAATTATGGAAACATGGCTTGCCTTGTTCCATGCCGAGAATCAAGTTTTCAGATTACTACCCTACGATAATCTGTCTTGTGTCCCAAACCATCAGAATGGAATTGGCACAAACTTGGATTTTCCCTTATGTGTATCCCTGTTGTTAATATCATGCTGCGTTATTCCAGACTGTCCTAATATCGACTGTTCTTCTGTACTGAAGGACCCTTAAATGACACAGCCCCTTAACTTTCCTTTGCTTACTTGTTGAACCCCAATTATCAGTAAGGGTAATGGTCACTATGACCATAGCTTGGCACTGAGATACATATTTTTCCCGTGGATCTAGCATTTTTTCTGGGATGTTCATAGTTAACTGAGTCTAATCCAAGGTCTTGCTGCCTTTTTTTGTTTGTTTGTTTTGTTTTGTTTTGTTTTGTTTTGTTTTGTTTTTCGAGACAGGGTTTCTCTGTATAGCCCTGGCTGTCCTGGAACTCACTTTGTAGACCAGGCTGGCCTTGAACTCAGAAATCCTCCTGCCTCTGCCTCCCAAGTGCTAGGATTAAAGGCATGTACCACCACACCCGTCGGTCTTGCTGCCTTTAACCTGCCACCAGGCAGTGGTGGCATATTTAATCCCAGCACTTGGGAGGCAGAGGCAGGCAGATTTCTGACTTCCAGGCCAGCCAACCTGATCTACAGAGTGCATTCCAGGACAGCCAGGGCTATACAGGGAAACACTGTCTCAAAATACAAACAAACAAACAAACAAACAAAAACAACAAAAAAGAGGGTATAGGCATATACAGATAGAAACATGACACAGTCCTCCCTCTCATAATCATATACATGTATACACACACACACACACACATATATATATATATATGCATACGTACTTAGGATTTTCTTGCTGTGAAGGACACCATGATAAAAGGCAACTCTTACAAAAAAGAACATTTAATTGGGTCTGGTTTACAGTTTCAGAGACTTAGTTCAATATCATCATGGTGGAAAGCATGGCAGTGTCCAGACAGATGTGGTGCTGGAGAAGGAACTGAGAGTTCTACAACTTGAACTGCTGGTAGCAGAAGGAGACTGCATACCACATTGGGTATACATGGAGCATATATGACCTCAAAGCCCACCTCCACAATGACATAATTCTTCTAACAAAGCCACATCTTCTCTAAGGCAAAGAATTCAAACACATGAATCTATGAGGACCGTACCTATTCAAACCACCATATATAAAGACTATATATAGTGTGTGTATGTGTATTTTTCATTTCAAACCTGGTTTTGATGTCTTTGAATATTCAATGTGGTTTGCTCTTTATTTCACAACTGGTTTTATTTTTATTTTATGAGTAATGCCCATAAAAATCATCATTGAGACATACAAGCAGATGTACTTGACTCCACAATAGATTGATCAGAAGCCCATAGGGATTTTTGGCATTTGACTTCTGCTAGTCACACTTTCAGTCTCTGCATTCAGTAGTGTGATAGCTTTTCCTTATTTACAGTAAACATGGGGATAATAATTGATACCATGGATTGTATTTAAGTGTGTAATCAAACAGCAAGTATGAGGATGGGTCAGCAGTTCAAACAAATTATTCAGCCTACAATTCTGGACTGATGGCAGCTACTACAGAAACCATAAAGTAAAGAAACATACTGCTTCCATTTACCAATATTCACAAGCAGCTGCAGACAGTGCTGGAGGAGAACCAAGACCTACTAAGAGGCTTTAACAGAGAGAGAGAGAGAGAGAGAGAGAGAGAGAGAGAGAGAGAGAGAGAGAGAGAGAGAGAGAGAGAGAGAGAATACAGAGAAGCAGAAACATGCCAGGTGAGCAGAAGGCTCTGCTGATGGCCAGAAGTGAAACAGAATGTGTGAGTCTGAAGAAGAGACAGCCAGCTTGAATTTAGCAGAACAATCAACCTATGATGAAAGTAAAGGACAGTTAGATAAAGAGTGACTCATGATCAGTTTGATTTGACGTAAGCAGAAACTCAGACATCCTGCAGGAAAGGAGATGATCAAAGCAGCCCTTGCAGGAATGACTCATTCACATTGTGTAGGACTGAATGAATAGATACACAAAGATATGTGAAACTAGTTAAGTAGCTGTGGCCATCTAGTTTCACTGCAATTAGGAATAAAATCCATGCTCAATTTTATCTGGGTTTGTCTGACCTGCTGCTACTATATTTGATGCACCTACGTAGAAATACGATAACTATAAGACAGATGAAGGAAAGGGTTTTTCATCAATGAAATTTAGACTGATTTTCAAAGAAGGAAGAAAATCAATGCAGCAGTAATTCTGTGGAAAAATCCTTCATGCGTCAGAATGCAATGGAGAATTTCAAAGAGGGACATTTCTGAAAGCTGAAACAAACAGAAAACATCCTGCCTGTGGAGCCCATGCTGGATTCAATGAAGATGACAGGAAATAAGAAATGATATAAGGATATGAGAACCTCAGATAATGGCCATGATCTTGAAACTTTGAGTTTTCATTTTTAGTTAATTAATGTTTTGACAACTTTATACAAGTGTATAATGCATTTTGATCACTCTCACACTGGCCTTGTAATACCTCATTCCAACCTCAGTGTCTTAGGTTTCTGTTAGTGTGCTAAATATCATGACCAAATGAAACCTGGGTAGGAAAGGGTTTATTTAATCATACATCTTACAGTTCATCACAAAGGGAAATCAGTGCAGGAACTCAGAGGCAGGACCTGATGAAGAAGACATGGAGGAGTGAGTCTTCCTGGGTTCAACTCCACCACTTCACTTGAGCCATTAGCTTTCTTATACACCTCAGGACCACTTGCACAAAGGTAACACCACCCATAATAGTCTGAGCCCTTACTCATCAAAAAAGAAAATGCCCAAAAGGCTTGCCTACAAGGGCAATAAATATGATAGGTTTCTTTTTTTATTTTCATTGAGGTTACCTCTTTTCAGATGATTCTAGCTTGTGCCAAGTTAACAACAAACAAACAAACAAACAAACAAAAAGAAGCAACACATACTGACAGCTTCCTACTCTCCTTACAAGTGCCATTCCCTTGTCCATGTCTTTTTGTTATGTTTTGTGGTCCAAATCAGAGATACCTTGACTGTGTCTCTATGGATTTGGAGATAACCAATCATGAATTCACCAGTAACTTTACAACTGAAGACCATGACTTGTCCTTATCTGGGCTATTGCCAAAATCCAGTATTTTAGCAGGCATTGGTAGGGCCCCATCATCTCTTCTTCCCTCTAGTATTATTATTAACATTCCCAATATTGTAAGGACCCAGTACAAACACTGTAGCTGCTATGAGTTCATGACTGCACTGGTTGTGCAAAGCCCAGAAGACATTTGCCATTTTTCCCTGTATTTTCTCCTATTATATTCTTTCCATGATATCTTTAATAATCTTATCTGAACTTCAGAAATAGGACCCAAATGTGCTCTTTAGGGTTGACTACTCAGTAGTTTCTTATTTTTAACACCTTGAATGACTCTGAGTTTCTATGTCCATTGCTATTCACTGCAGAAAGAATCTTCTCTGATTTAGACTCAGAGCAGCATTTGTCTATAAATAAATGAATAAATACTTAAAAATTAGTTGGATAAATGTCAATTTTAAAAGATTACAGTAATAAATACCCTTTAGATACTATCAACATACATTTTTATCAACTTGACAGTACCAGGCATAAATTTCCTCCTTTAAATCAATCCTTATATCCAAGCAGGGAATGGTTGCCACTAACAGTTATGCCACTGTTGCATTAATGGATTCTTCTTATCTGGGAAGTTTTTATTGTGGCTTGTAATGGTCACAGTTAGGTAAGATTCCCAATGCTTCCCCCCACCGTAGCAACATGAATAACTCCTTCCATTATAAGAAACTCAAAGAAGCAGCACATGACTATCAGGTTCCAGAAGAAATGAAAACGAAAAATGGAAAAAGCCTCTTTAACTCCAGTCTTAGCAAGACATTTTTCAGAATTGTTGAAATGTTCCCCTTTTCATTTCTTCACCTCCCTAGCAGAATGTCTTTGACTTTTCTAGATTTAATTCTTTTAAAATATTCTCCACTGGCTGTCCCCAGCTTGTTTAACACACATTTGAATAACCCCATAAGCCAGCCTCTTTTTCTACAATCTCTTGTTGTTTTAGACCATCCTGATTATCTTGCCTGGAGCGTTGCAGAGTCTCCTAACTCATTCTTCTGCCTCTACTATGTTTCTTTTCTTTTTGGGTGTTTTTTTTGGGGGGGGGCGGGGAGGAGGGTTGAGACAAGGTTTTTCTGTATAGCCCTGGCTGTCCTGGAACTCACTTTGGAGACCAGGCTGGCCTTGAACTCAGAAATCTGCCTGCCTCTGCCTCCCTAGTGCTGGGATTAAAGGTGTGAGCCACCATGCCCAGCTCTCTGCTATATTTCTATTTCACATCTATCTAGAAGCAAATACTATACTCAAGATCTTGTGCAGTCTCACAAAATGCTCACAATGAAAGATAGGAGGGCTGATTAGCACAGTGGATCTACTAGCCTATGCTCCTGCCTTATCCTTTCTTCCTCTCTATGGGAAACTTGCACTGATCAATCTGGACACTCTGCAAGCTTTTATTTCCTGGAATGAGACATGCTCTCTCTACTTTCCTTATTTCTGTGGGTTATGTCCCTCTAGTTACAGTTATGTTATTGTTATTATACTCTTATTCTATAATGGCATTTTTATTTCTCAGTAGCTTCAATCATTATTCCCTCTGTGAACTCATTCTTGGATTCTACTGCATCTCTTCCAACCCTGTAGATAACCTAACCTGTCTCCATGTAGAGCCTAGTTTTGTGCTTTTTCATTTGAAATAGAGTATTATCTTAAGTGTATCAGTCTTGTATAAGTCTTATCTCTTTTTTTGTCTAGGATATACCTGGCACATAGAAATTGTTTTTCTATTAGAATTAAGGGAGAAAGGAAGTGACAGATAGAAATATGCAATAAGAATGTAAAAATGAAAAAAAAAAACTATCTTTAACTCCATCCAGAATAGATCCTCTAAGATAGTGAGAAGGAAGGGGGGAACCCAAATGCTAGTTAGTACAACCCACACTGAAGAAGTGAATTAAGAGAATTTGGCAATGCTCAGTCAGCATGGGCTATTGTTTATAATTGCTCAGAAGTTCAACAATTACTTGGTAAGCACGGCACTAAGCATAGGTGCCAGGGGGCTGGGTTGGTGAAGGGAGGTAGAACAAAAATGGACAAAGTCATCCCCAAGGCCCTTTCAGTTCACATGAGGACACATACAGACAAATATTGCTTAGATGTCCAAAAATGCCCAATGCAGTGAGGAGGTCAGGCATCCTTTCAGACACATCAGTGCTGCACATGCAGCTTTTATGAAGGACCTAACTCAGAGAAAATGAGTAGAAATATACCAGAGATGCTAAGGAAGGAGAATCTTTCCTGAGAGAGAGAACCAACACACATGTTTGAGGAAGAGGAGAGACTTTAAAATGAACCAAAGTGAAGACTTATTTTTAATCCTTTTAAAGCAGTTTAGGAGTCAAGAGATCCTAAAAAGTAATTTCAGGTCCTTTGTTAAATATTTTTAGCTATGTTAGTTCTGGTATGGTTTTTATCTGTTGCCATGATACCTGCTGCCTTCCTGTTCCTCTCGTTATATCGTTTTCTCTATTTTATTGAAAAATTCTCTCTTCTCATTTATCATCATCCTTACAGCAGTGCTCAGCTAATCTAATCCTACAGATGAACACTGTCCCTACCAGTAGACAATTCATAATTGGTCATTTTGCCTTTTCACATGCACAGGGAAGTTAAGGATATGGTCTTTTGCTTTTAAATCCTACCAATATACTTGTTTTCTGAGATATTCTGCAAATAATTGCTCTTCGCATTACACAATTCACCATAACACATCATCTGTGCTTCTTGTCATCCTATAAAACAAAATGCTCACCAGTTTAATTGCCAGAACACTCTGGTTAGATGCTTACAGTAGATCATTACTACTTATGTGATGTGTTTAAAAAGGGAGAGGATATTGCCAGAATACAGCCAGTGAACAAAGGTTATAGGATTTTTTCATTTCTTGAGGAAATACTAAATCTATTGTAGACCCCTGGCTCACCAAGGCAGGTGACTATTGACATCTAAAGATTCTCAGACACTGGAAACTCCTCTGGGAGATATGCATATATAGAGGATGAGTAAGTAGTACTCCCTGAATTCTTTGTTTGGTGTCTTTATTATTCTGCTCATTCTCACAACCAAGGAAGACATGCCTGGTAATTGTTACAGTGGTCTAGATAGGATATCTTGAGGACAGAGATCTTAAATCATACACTGCCAATGTGCATAAAATCAACAAATGCATAAGCTATCATTTTAAAAAGATAAAACACAAAATCTAAAACCTTCCAAAATCTAAAACTTTCAAAGTGCTTTACATTATGCCAAGTGCAAATTGTATACCCAACTTCATGTAATAAGTCAAAACAAAACCAAAAGCAATAACCAACAAACAAAACACACACGCATAACCATCAGACGCTGAAATGCCCTGTCAAAGCATTTTCCATAAGGGATGCTCAATCTGTGTTTGATACTAACGATGCAGTTTTGTTTGTATATGTGTAGGTACTAACCCTTCATTCAAAGCAACTATTACTGAAAAATCATGATGGTATTTCTTTATTCCTGAGTGAAGCCTGAGAGGTACGGTAAGAAGGCCACTCAAGATGCCTCCACCAACTGAGAGGAGCCACCTGGGTTTCAGAGAATTGCTTTCTGCAGTCATCGCTCTGGCCTTACCAACCTTCCCATAATATAGAAATGAGGTGTTCAAGAGAACCAGAAAGCTGATTGATCTAAATTACAGGGACTTTCATTCTGAACTGAAATGAATCCAAATGATTCACTCCTTTATAAAACTGCTTCCTTCTCCCAAGCACATGCTATTATGCCCACATTTATATCTTATCTCTCTCAGATTAGTCATAAAATTATAAGTTTCTTCAGTGTCACACAAAATAACCAATGTTACTCCTACCTTTGAGTAGCATTGCAAAAAGTCTTTCTCTTCAGAAACCATTTACTCAGATAAGCTATATTGATGTTTGAAGATGATCGCTTGGCAAGCTTGCCTCTACTAAGGAAAGTATATATGATATGAGAAGAGATATAATTCCTACAATTTCTAATATAGCTTCTTTCAATAGATTAATGTATCTCTGAGTTCCAGAAAATTTTCTTTATAATAAGAGTTTAAAACATGCATGCAAGTTACGTGTTCACTCATGAATTATGTATTTAATTCTCAAAACAGCCTTGTAAAGTCAGTCCTATTAGTACTCTCCTTGCACAGCCAGAATAATTAGAGCTTTTAATAAGCAAAATAATCTGTCCACAAATCACAAAGATATCCTGAGAATCATGTCAGGATTTCAGCCTGGAAAGTCTGTGTTATGATTGGAATCTTCAATGTCCCTGCCAGATTTGTGCTTAGAACACTTGCTCCAGCTGATGGAATACTTTGTGGAGCTATGAAGCCTATGTGGGAGAAATACGACAATCAAATATGCATTTAATAATAAAGGATGAGTAAGATTTGGAAGGTTAAACACAGTCCCCATTTTTTCATGTTCTCTCTCTGCTGCTCCTTCCTACCACCATATTGCTTTGGTCAATAACGAGGTCAAGAAATGGTGGACTTAAGTCTAGAAATCATGAACTACATCATTCCCTCTTTAGGTTGTGACTATTTGGACAGTAGCACAAAAGAAACTAATGCATCTTGTTTGCAAGGTTATTAAAGCAGTATCACTTCATACTCTGCTTCATACATACTCACCATACGTAGGCAACTCTTTGTTGTTAAACGACAGATATGGCCTTGTGAAGCCTTTTGGGGATTTAGACAACTAAATTACCTTCCATTTCCATAAAAGATGGGGAACACTTGTGTCCTTTCCCATCCTTCTACTGATTGAGCCTATTCTGCACTTTGATTCAGTCCCATCCATGACTCATTGTTTAGATGTTTTATGCTACCTTGATGTATACCTGCTGCTGGCTTTCTTTCAGGCAAAAAATCTATGATTCTACCTTTTCTTTCTGTTTCTTGCTCACTATGTCTGAAATTTTCTTATGGTAGTGCAACAGGGATGGCTCTGAACAAGACCTAAGGATCCGTACTTTGGCTGTTCCTTCACCCTATTTGATTCCATTTCAACATTTCCATAACATTAAAGAGAATCATCTAAGCTGATGACATTATAGTGGATCTTATCAAGACTTAATGTTAAAATTTATTATTGTTAATACTCAATTTTTAGCCAATGATGACACAAACAAGAAGCCATACCATGTTTGAATTTTACTATTGTGCCTTATAATGAGGACAAAGTTCATGATTATTAGTAGAGTAAGCAACACACCTATTTCTCAAGTATATATAACATTAATTATCCAAATTAAAGTTATTGGATTTTCCAACCTGTAAGTTCACCTAGTTCTCATCACCCAAACTTCTCAACTCTATTTTCTGGCAATAAGTGAAGGCCTTCTGTGGTCATTTACATGGCCGTGAAAAAAACCCACAAAGCTTAGGAAACATAAAAGTCATAGTTTCTTTTCTTGTGATGAGAAGTTCTCATCATAGATTGTTTTGTTCTGAGTAATGGCTACATAACTAAAAATCCATGCTAATTAACACTAAGAGCTTAAAGTGTGACTGTGATCCAGCTACTCTACAAGAAGCTGAGCTACCATTCAGGAATCAACAACAAAAAAAAAAAAAATGGAGATTAAGATGAGATGCAAACTGCCAAGGGAGGAAAGCAATTAGTAATCCTACTCAACTGTGACGTCTATGGAATATCATGGCAAGATATCTTTAAAAGTTCAATACTGGCACTTAAGTCTTGGCAGTAGCCAACAGCTGTCTAATTGGATGTAAGGCCTGCTCAACAAGAGGTAAATCATGCCTGGTATTGAACATAGCAAACTACCCATTCTTATTAAGGTCTTATTAAGGACCTTAGTGGAAAACTTACTAATGCCACTTTCCTAAACCAGTATAATTCCTAATTTCATTGTAAATATTAATTCATACACTTAAAGATAAGCATAGCTTTCCTTTTATCAAAAAGCTATAATTTGCAGCATATAATGAATAATATAGGAAGCTACAGATTATCAAAATTCAGAATACATTTGACTGTGGAGTACGAAATTCTTATTGATTCATCAACAACACAGCCCATACACCTAAAGCCTGCAGAACATCACAAAAGAACAGGCAGAAAGATTATAATAGCTGAACCACAAGGAACTCGGATTGGGGATTGTGTCTTTTAGCTATGACAGTGAAATCACATTCTCAAAACCTCAAATGTCTGACCACTTAAGACCTGGACAGTGATAACACCAGCTGACATACCAATGTGAATGAAATAAATTACATAAGGTTTCAGTGACAGATCAAGAGTTGCAGGAAATTAATGACTGCTGAGAGAAGGAGAATTAGACTTTCCCAGGATGAGCATCGAAAATGATTATCCAATACTAAACTGCCACCCCTGAAATCATATATGAACAAGTAACACTAAACCAACTCAGTCAATTGCATTCATATAGTCACATATGCAACTTATATATGTAAAATAGTAATTAAGGAAAAATGGGCATAAATTTGACAGGGGTTGGTGTGGATAACATGGGGGTGGCTGGATGGAAAACAGGGGAATATGAAATTATATCAGTAAAATAAATAAATAAATAAATAAATAAATAAATAAATAAATAAAGAGTATGGACTCCATGGTCAAGTCAATGCTTAAGAGTAACTAATACAGAGCTGGGCGTGGTGGCACATGCCTTTAATCCCAGCACCTGGGAGGCAGAGGCAGGCAGTTTTCTGAGTTCGAAGCCAGCCTGGTCTACAAAGTGAGTTCCAGGACAGCCAGGGCTATACAGAGAAACCCTGTCTCGAAAAACAAAAAACAAACAAACAAAAAGTAGCTAATACTTCAATTATTAATTAATACATTTCTGTAATATGAGAGAAACCCCAGAAAACCTATTTAGAGTATTAAACCAGATGAGACTAAGAACAAGAGTGCCTATTGTCAAAAGAGGGAGTCGGATTAAAAAAAATAAAATAAATATAAAAAGTAAATTTAAATTTTAAAAACTAACCACTGAACCATGAAAACAAAGAGGTGGTTGCGGCATTTGATCTTTTCATGAATATGATCAAGTTTATGAATTTCCAATCCATCTCTGTAATGGATGAATGACATGTTGTCAGTCACCTGATGTTACAAAGAGAAGCAGAGACTGGTGTTAACTCTGATATTTGTGCTGTTTTTTGGAAGACTAAGAATAAAATTAACATATTCAGAGAAAAACAATGAAGAGTGTAATTGGGGCAAATGAACAACACATTTTAATGTTTATCCCTCTGTTCTCACAAGGATAACTTCTTGACAAACTAAGGGATATGGTAGATTAAAAACTAGCATTAAAATGAAACAATAGGAAAAAGATCAAGGATTTAGACATGGAAACATACAGGTCTTCAATTTTAGTTTGTACAGCTGTTTATTTTTAAAGAATAGAATCCCTCACTAAAATAGAGTTGTAAGCTCAAATTTCCTTGGAAACCCATGAAATTCTTTTCTAAAATGACTCCATTTTCTTGGTGAAACATCAAATTCTTTTGAACACATCACTAGCCTTGAATAAATTGGGTCCAGTTGAATTATCTAATCATATTTTGTCATCTCATTCAGTGAAAATTTTGTCATTTTCCCATGATTTTGAAAACATTTTAAAGCCCATAATACTGTTTATAAAGGCAAGGATAAATTGCTTAATCCAAAGATTTTTGGGGGGAATGCGTGCTTTCTTGGAAAGTGCTATCAGTTCAAATCCTGGCAAACACATAGGAAATTTCTGGCAACTCAGAAGAATCTTTTGGATTTGCTTGTTCTTCTTAGAATACTGTAAAAAAAATAATAATAAAAGGCAGTTGACATGGTTTTCTCTTCAAATTCAATTAAAATCTTGACAGCCAAGGTAACTGATTATAAAAATGAGTGGGACATAGGAGAGATGGCTCAATCATGGGGGTACAGCTACCAAGAGAGTCATTGATGTCTTTAGAGGCGAGACCTAAGAGAGACCTAAGTGTTCCCTTTGCAATTGGAGGGTACAGTGAAAAGGAGCCCCATTGAGGCCAAAAGAAAGTCCACAGAGAACATTAAGCCTGCCCACAGCATCTTCTCTAACTTTCCCAATTATTTAGCAGCATGCCTGGTTATGGTATTCTGTGATGGTAGCTCAAATAAGAAAAGAGAAATTTATGGAAGGAAAAACAACACAATATAGATAAGAAAAGTTGACAGAAATGATTCTTCAGCTTCTTCATGGGTGCATTTGGAAACTCTGAAAACACTCTGAACAGAGGACTTATGAATAGAGTAGATAAGGACATTTCTGTACATGCCTCTAATTTATTTATATACAGTAAGAAAATACCTCCTCCCCCCCTTTTAAATCCAGAGAGAGAGAGAGAGAGAGAGAGAGAGAGAGAGAGAGAGAGAGAGAGAGAGAGAGAAAACATCCTTCAAGACAAGCATGAACAATCTCAGACCAAAACAGGAAGCAGAATACAGTGTCAAAGAAACAATTTAATTCTTAATTCCTTGTTGCTTAGAGTCAGGGTAGTACATGAAGATGCAGAGTTAAGTACATCATTGTGAGTTTTGTTTTCATTTTATCTACATAACAATTTTCAGGACAATTGGCATTATAGAGAGACCTTGTACAAAAAAATGGGGGGTATGCAAGAATATAGATTGAATGTAATGATTGAAAACAGCATATTCCCAGTTAAATATCTTACTAAAGATTTTCAAGGTTCAGCCCTCATGAAAGAAATGTGCATATTCAATCTTCAACAATGGATATTGGATTAAGAACAACTTGTGAATAACCTTTTAAGTTTTTATAGACTAAATAAGTTCTTTCTGTATATAGTAAATGCAGTTTTGCACAGATTTATACTTTAAAATAAGTGAGCATGTAGCTACTGATTTTCATAATAATATAACAAAATTTATAATTTAATGGAATTTGTTATTGATAATATAACTTCATAAAATGATAGAGGAGAGGTCACAAGATATATATTTATCTATCCTTCTCAAACAAATGTCAAATGAAAGGATTAATAAATCAAGGAGCTAGAGAGAGAGAGAGAGAGAGAGAGAGAGAGAGAGAGAGAGAGAGAGAGAGGGAGGGAGAGAGAGAGAGAGAGAGAGAGAGAGAGAGAGAGAGAAAACATCCTTCAAGACAAGCATGAACAATCTCAAACCAAAACAGGAAGCAGAATACAGTGTCAAAGAAACAATTTAATTCTTAATTCCTTGTTGCTTAGAGTCAAGTCAATTCCTTGTTGCTTGCCAAGGAGCTAAAGGGGTCTGCAACCCTATAGGTGGAACAACAATATGAACTAACCAGTACCCCCCAGAGCTGTGTCTCTAGTTTCATATGTAGCAGAGGATGACCTAGTTGGCCATCAATGGGAAGAGATGCCCTTGGTCTTGCAAAGATCATATTCCCCAGTACAGAGGAATGCCAGGTCCCTCCAGGAAGCAGGAGTGGGTGGGTTGGGGAGCAGGGAAGGGGGAGGGTATGGGGTCTTTGGGGATAGCATTTGAAATGTAAAGAAAGAAAATATCTAATAAAAAATTTTTTTAAAAAGGTTTAAGATTAAAGACTACAGTTGGGTATTTAAAATAATAACATTGTACATAAATGGATGTCCATCACACATGTGTGTAAGTGTACACACTTTTGCAAGACACTAACTTTTATCTTTAAAGGCTACATTAAAAATTAAATAAATGGGACTGGAGAAGTGGTTCAGTATTTAACATTGCTTTCTGCTATTCTAGAGTGGCTCATAAGTGCTTGCAATCTAATCCTAGAGAATCCAACACCTTCTTCTAGCCCCAGTGTTACACACACACACACACACACACACACACACACACACACACACACACACTAAATAGATAAATAAATAAACCTTAAAATAAAACAAACAACTAAATCAAATAGGATTTAAATAAATATTTTACAGTCTCTTATTCAGCCCTATAGCAGACCATTTGGGGGTGAGGGGCAGGGGCTATCTTCTTTCTCTGCCTTTACTCTCTGGAGACTCTAAAGAACCTGTGGAAGACCCAGATTTCCTCCTTCCTTTAGGCATTCTCAACCTCTACTTCTAGCTCATCCCCATTCCTTTATATCAGCTCCTAAGACCTAGATACATGTTCTGCCCAGGACTCCCAGTGGCAACACCTAGTGGAAACTCAGAAGCATTCCCTGCCAGGCTAGCTACAATCAGCACACTTTCCTAAGATCCAAAAGTAAAAGAAACTGAGGAAAGGAACACATGACCAATAAAGACTAGACTAGATATCACCTAGGATTTTAGTCCTCCCAACACCAGATCTGTAGACACTAGTGTAAAGTCACAGTCATTATACTCCAGACAGTATGTCTCCACCTGACCCTACCAATCCTATGCAGTAGGCCCTGAGAAATGGAATATGGCTGAAACACGAGAAAAAGACTTCAAAACAGCTGTATTGAATATGTTCAGGAATATAAAATAAATCCCTTAATGAATTCTGTGAGACCACCAACAGTGGAATAAAATAATGAAGACAGTTCCATCAAAGACATGAATGTAGAAAGTTCCACTAAAGAAAACCCAAACTGAGGTAAAAGTTAAAATTAAACATCTAGAGAGTTAAACAAAACTTCAGAAGTTAGCCTCACCAGTGCAATATAGGAGACAAAAGAGAGAATCTCAGGGATTGGAGACAAGATAAAAGATACAGATACCTCATTCAAATAAAATGCTAAATCTGAAAAATTTCTAGGCACAAAACATACAGGAAATTTTGGACACTATGAAAATACCAATTCTGAGAATAAAAGGAAAAATGAGGAAGGAGAAGAAATTGAGACCAATGGCACAAAATTATTTTCAACAAAATCATAGAGAAATATTTTCCTAACATAAAGAAGAATGTGCCTATCAAGGTACAAAAAAACATATACAACAGCAAATAGACTAGATTAGAAACCAAATTCCCACATTACATAACGTCAAAAAACCAAACTTGCAGAACAAAGAAAGAATATTAAAAGTTTTAATATTAATATTAAAAGTTAAAACACCAAGTAAAAATGGTAGACTTATTAGGATTAGACCTGATTTCTCAGTGAAGACTCTGAAAGCCAAGGCCTGGAGAAATGCTCTACAAATTCTAAGAGGCAAGGATACCAACCTAGATAATTATACCCAGCAAAACTCTCTATCACAATATATCAAAATCTAACTTAAGCAGGATTTATTTATACATTCAGTTCCACAGAGGGTACTAGAAGATAAATTGCAACCCAAAGAGTTTCTCCACATCCAAAAAAACACAACAAATAAGTAAGCCTAGACCAGAAAATCAAAATATAGGAAAAAACATACCATAATAGCAACAATAATAATAACAACAAAAATCAAAAATAACTTGAATCAACAAACACTGCTTTTTGTTAACTCTCAACATCAATGGTTTCAATTCCTTAAATTAAAAAAAAAAAAGTAAGTCAAAGGTTGGATTTGCAAACAGGATCTGACTTTCTAAGAAACACATATTGATATCAAGGCTAGACATCATGTCAAGGTAAAAAGATGGGGGGAAAAAATATTACAAGCCAATGGACCCAAGCAAGATTCAAAATAAAAACAAAAATACATGTTAATATCCATCAAACTAGACTTCAAAATTAAAATAATCAAAAGAGATAATGAAAGATACTACATAGTCATCAAAAGGAAAATCTACCATATGGATATGTACACTGTAATTCTTAACATCTATATTCCAAACACAGGGTCACCCAAGTTCATAAAAGAAATGCCACTACAGGCATAAATCCCATATTGATCCTCACATAATGATAGTGGTTCACTTCATTAAACCACTCTTGCCAATAGACAGGTCTTCTAGACAAAATCTGAACAGAAAACTGCTGGTGCTCAAGGTAGGCCATAAATCAAGTGGATCTAACAGATATTTAAAGGGTATTTTTGTTTTTGTTTTCAGGTTTGGTTTGGTTTTGCCTCTTTGTCTAGAAATTTTTTCCTTTTTTGCATGCACTCACACACATTAGAATTATATGTATATTTATATATTTATCCCCTATGGGTTTTTCTATATATGTGAACGTGTGTGTGTCTTCATCTGTATTTGTTCCTTGTGCTTTTCTTTGGGTCTTTTTTTTTCCCTGTTGTTTTGTCCTATTCTTTTTTTTTTTTTTATTTGATATAAGATACCAGTTTCTTTTCTATTGAGAGAGAGAGAGATTAAATAAAGGGTGTGGACCTGGGTGGATGGAAAAGATCTGAAAGGAGTTGGTAAAGGGAAAAATCACCATCAAACTGTATTGTATGAAAAAATTCAAAATAAAAACAAAAATACATTTTACTGATAACATAATGTCAACATTTAAAAATCTTCTTCATCCTGGTATAACCACAAGATATGGTTTGGTTGCTGGAAATAGTATAACACTTTAGACATTTCACAAGGTCTTAATTGTGAACAGAGGCCAAAGCAAACAGAAACTGAAAGATTCGCCAGCATTTATGTCTAAATTCCATTAAAAGGAGAACACTGGTGTTGAAAATTCAATGGTTTGAGATACAGTGATGCATCCAGTTATTTTATTTCATGACTTGTAATTAAATTGAAATCATTAGCAAATATTTTGGCTTCCAAATAATCTAATTAATACTAAAAACCTTGATATGCCAATCAGTACAAATAAAATTAAGTGCATTACTTCCAGAAAAATGAAACCATTTGATTGCTTTATTTCTGCCCAACTTATCTGGTAAAAGACCTAAGTGGTTTCAGTCCTTCAAACTGCATGTCTTCCTTTCAACTACAAAACAAATATCCACAGTAGCCATGGGATTGTGTTTTACACTCAGCTCTAAGTCCTGCAAAGTATAATTCCTCTACTGGAAATTCCATTAAACTAATTATTTCAAGCCCCAAACACTGTGAGGGAACCCTTATTTCCTCTCTTTTCTCTCTACAACAATATGATTTAGAGCCAATTGACATTCAACATTTCAGCTTTTCACAGATGACTGAGAAAACTCATATCCAATCATATGTTAACTATTTTCATTTCTTCACTTGGTTCATCTGAGTTTGTGAACCTTGACTGTTCATTAGAATCACCTAAAAATACCACGAAAAACACTGCTCCCAGAGGCTCTGAATGAAATGTTCTGAGGTGTGATTAAATATTAGCTTTTCCACAGAACTGCCCAAGGAATTCTAATGTCCAAATAGAATTGGAAGTATTCTTCCTTCACTGGGAGTGGAAGCATGACTGCGACTGGCTTCCCAATCACCAGTCAGGTCCTCTCAGTGACCAGGAAGACAATGTTTTACTAACTTGACTCCGAATGGTAAGAATTTGGTCATATTACCAACATTTGGTGGTTCTCTACTCCCTTAGTTAGGGTTTTACTACTGTGAACAGACACCATGACCAACACAACTCTTATAAAGGACAGCATTTAATTGGAACTGGCTTAAATTTTCAGAGATTTAATCCATTATCAAGGTGGGAGCATGGCAGTGTCCATGCAGGCATGATGCAGGAGGAGCTGAGAGTTTTAAATCTTGTTCCCAAGGCCAACTGGAGAAGACTGATATCCTCAGGTAGCTAGGAGGAAGCTCTCAAAGCCCACCCCTCACAGTGATATACTTCCTGAAGGCTGTACCTACTCCAAAAGGCCAAACCTCCTAAAAGTACCACTCCCTGGGCCAAGCATATTCAAACCATCACATGTACCAAACCTGAGATTTATAAGTTTGAGTCAGTTTATGATGAGAAATGATGTATTTGTACTCTATAGACCATGTTTTCATAAGCAAGTACTTAGGACAAATCTGGTCCCATGATAAAAATATAACCAAGTTTATTTCACAAGCTATTTAATATATAATAGTACTTCAGAGGTAATCAATATCTTGTTACTTATAATAATAAAATACTAGAGGGAATAATGTTTATCTTTACAGTGTATTTTAAGGAGTTTAAAAATATATGGGTAATTAAAGACTAATAAGAAGTGATAAATTAAAATACTATAGTTTTAGAAGATTATAAGATCTACATAGTAATATTCCAGTAACACTGAAATAGGTTGAAATAGGTTGGAAAAAAGTGATCTAGTATGCTTACTGCTTTTATGGTAAATTTTGTGATCTTAAATTTGTTCTTTATAATGTACTATATTTTGCATTTTATTTCATTATCATGCGTTGCCATTATAATAATAAGTAAAACAATCTGTTAAGTGAAGTAGCATATATATTATATATCCCTTTCTGAAATATGTATTAAGATATATTCATTTAATTCACTTCATATTACCCAATCTCTGTTTCTATCTATCTATCTATCTATCTATCTATCTATCTATCTATCTATCTATCTCTCAAAAGAAAATTAAATATTCCAACCTCAGAAACTATTAAATATTGATAATCAAGCAACCAGTTAATTTACCCTTTAGAACCACAGTCACACAACAATCATCCTCATTAATTACAGGTAAACACGTAAAGCCATAAGATACATATATAATGAGTCTTCGTTTGATCAAATTGAATGGTTGAGATTTTGTGACACATGTGTCCATACTTATTAAAGAAGAAAGAATTCCCCTAATGCTCAGGAAACATGGTGAAAGGGGAGATAGAATGAATATACTAGACAAGAAGAAATGTTGACAAGTATTCTTCATAGCTGTCTTTTTTTTTTCACATTAGCTGCATAGTCTGCACTAGGTATGTAAAGATTGGGCTTCTCAGTTGTCCACCATGGGGTCAAGGAGAGTCTTCGAGACCCCTACCTCTCCTTGGTGAACTTTCTTGCCTCTGGAAATATTCTGGGCGAAAGGAAAGTAAATGTTTTCCCCGTGTGCTCATTGTTAAGCTTACCAGTTTCTAATGGATAGTTTCAAACCAATGGCTTCCCAAAGGACTGTCAGTCCAAGTCAGTGGGGAAGAAAAATTAACAGAAAGAGAGGGATATAGGAAAGAAGCTTGTGGGAAGAATGTGGGTAGACAGGGGTGAGAAGAAGTTCAGAAAGGGTGGGGGGAATATGAGTGATTAGAATCCACTACATACATGCATTAAGTTAACAAATTTAATAATAGTTACAAAATGATTTGAAGAAATTTAGTAGTATCACAGCAGGACAGGATGATCTTATTGTTCTTCACTGGGAGGATGCCTCAACCTAGTCTTTCTTAGACACCACCAAACAGCTTCTTTCTACCCTGTTGTCCTCAAGTAAAACACCATTGGTGTAATAGGCTAATGTGCCATTGTGACAACACACAAAAGTCACTTGATGACATTTTTAAATGCCTGATACCAGACCTTACTTTGCAAACCTGATTCAGTCTCCTTCAGACAGAACTGGTAAATGGATTCTTTGTAAACTCTCCAGGGAATTCTAATGAGAAAGAAAAGTTTGGTTCCCAGGAATAACATATATTCTTTGCTTACACAGGCCTTGAACAAAATAAAGTATCTAGTGAACTACCATCTTAAAAGTGAGCAAGAAAGTGGGATAGAAACTCGGGAATTAATTATGGGCCAAATAGAAAAATAAATGTAAGGAAATTAACAATATACTCACAAGGAAGTAGAAGTACCTACGAGCCTGAGAATTCAAGTGTAATACATTTCAATCTTATATTTACTCACTAGTGTTCTGGGATGTTTTATTCATTTTATCCAAACTCAGTAAGTATATATATTTTCCAGACATAGCTTCTGGCTAAGCTCAAGAAAGTACCTACAATGGTAGCTGGAGAGACTGGGTTCATGCTATTTACAATGTACACTGTCCCATTTTCAACAAGACTAAAAGAATGATCAGTTTGTCAACATGAACATATTGTCCTCATCAGAAATTTGACACTTTCCTCCTTGTCAAGCCTAACCGAGAAACCTCACACTCTTCAACTTCGTGCCACAAACAACTGCCCTTGTATGTATACTTGCCTTTCCACAAAACTACAGTTTTACTTCTCAAGGCTACTTCACATTTCAAAAAATGAGCTTCCCAGATAAAATCAAGAACTTCTGGCTACATTTGAATTTCAAATAGAGAATAAATTGGGATATGCTTATACTTTAAAATATCCTTTGTTTTCTGGTATTGAAATTTAACTGGACATTTTTTGCTTTTAATCTTGTTCTTTTGTCCTTACCACCCTCCCCACCACTACCACCATTTGGGTTTGTTTTGCTATTTCTGGAAATAATATACTAAATATATCCAAAAATGCAGGAAAACATTTGGAAAATTTGTTTGGCATTGGAATAAGAAAGATTAAAGCGAGGTAACATTAGATCTCAAGTTAAATGTGAAACAAAACCAGAGAGAACTACAAATCTCAATGTCTAGGATTTTAATTAAAGACTTGAGAAAATAGATAATCAAGGAATCTTGAAGAAAATCATCCCATGTCAACATTTAAAAGATCAAATGAAAAAAAATGGGTGTTGAAAATGTAATTATCAGCATGACATTTCTTTGTAAAGGTTCCTGTAAATTACTTTTCTATGTATTAAAAAAAAATCTTGGAGTAAATGCAAAAGTCACAATAATCAGTAAGATTTACTTTGAAAGTTAAAACAAAGGGAAAATAAGATTATGAAAATAACAGTCATTTACTTCTGCGTGATCATTTTTGTGGGTGTTTTTGTTAGCAGTTTCTATTCTTGACCCTTGATCTCAAATTCACTATGTAGTCAATAATGTCATTGATTTCTTGTCTCTACCTCACCTAACTGCTGATATGGTAGGCAGGCACCAACCCATTTAGTTCATGTGAAGGTAGGGATTATATCTATGGCTTCATTCATTTCGTGCTAATATTGTAACTGGTGACCTATATTCCTAGTCCCTCAGTTCATTTTCTCTATGCACCAAGAACCCAAAGTTGGATCTTCAATCATTTTGACTCCATTGGTTTTAGTTCTTTTTTAGATAATTTGGCTAACAGTTGCATATTTAATTCTTTTCTTTAATTTATTTTTTATTAGGTATTTTCCTCGTTTACATTTTCAATGCTATCCCAAAAGTCCCCCATACCCACCCCCCCAATCCTCTACCCACCCACTCCCCCTTTTTGGCCCTGAGGTTCCCCTGTACTGGGGCATATAAAGTTTGCAAGTCCAATGGGCCTCTCTTTGCAGTGATGGCCGATTAGGCCATCTTTTGATACATATGCAGCTAGAGACAAGAGCTCCAGGGTACTGGTTAGTTCATATCATTGTTCCACCTATAGGGTTGCAGTTCCCTTTAGCTCCTTGGGTAATTTATCTAGCTCCTCCATTGGGGGCCGTGAGATCCATCCAATAGCTGACTGTGGTCATCCACTTCTGTGTTTGCTAGGCCCCGGCATAGTCTCACAAGAGACAGCTATATCTGGGTCCTTTCAGCAAAATCTTGCTAGTGTATGCAATGGTGTCAGCGTTTGGAAGCTGATTACGGGATGGATCCCTGCATATGGCAATCACTAGATTGTCCATCCTTTCGTCACAGCTCCAAATTCTGTCTCGGTAACTCCTTCCATGGGTGTTTTGTTCCCATTTCTAAGAAGGGGCAAAGTGTCCACACTTTGGTCTTCGTTCTTCTTGAATTTCATGCGTTTAGCAAATTGTATCTTATATCTTGGGTATCCTAAGTTTCTGGGCTAATATCCACTTATCAGTGAGTACATATTGTACGAGTTCCTTTGTGATTGGGTTACCTCACTCAGGATGATACCCTCCAGGTCCATCCATTTGCCTAGGAATTTCATAAATTCATTTTTTTAATATCTGAGTAGTACTCCATTGTGTAAATGTACCACATTTTCTATATCCATTCCTCTGTTGAGGGGCATCTGGGTTCTTTCCAGCTTCTGGCTATTATAAATAAGGCTGCTATGAACATAGTGGAGCATGTGTCCTTCTTACCGGTTGGGACATCTTCTGGATATATGTCCAGGAGAGGTATTGCTGGATCCTCCGGTAGTATTATGTCCAATTTTCTGAGGAACCGCCAGACTGATTTCCAGAGTGGTTGTACAAGCTTGCAATCCCACCAACAATGGAGGAGTGTTCCTCTTTCTCCACATCCTCGCCAGCATCTGCTGTCACCTGAATTTTTTATCTTAGCCATTCTGACTGGAGTGAAGTGGAATCTCAGGGTTGTTTTGATTTGCATTTCCCTGATGATTAAGGATGTTGAACATTTTTTCAGGTGCTTCCCTGCCATTCGGTATTCCTCAGGTGAGAATTCTTTGTTCAGCTCTGAGCGAGAATCGATAAATGGGACCTCATAAAATTGCAAAGCTTCTGCAAAGCAAAAGACACCGTCAATAAGACAAAAAGGCCACCAACAGATTGGGAAAGGATCTTTACCTATCCCAAATCGGATAGGGGACTAATATCCAATATATATAAAGAACTCAAGAAGGTGGACTGCATATGTAATTCTAAAGCGGTTTTTAGTTTTGCATTTGTATACATCTGTAGGCCTTATACAAGTGAAAAGAAGAGGGTTATAGTTCCTGAAGAGTCAGGGAAGATCAACTACTCTTGAACAAATTGGCAAAAGGAGGGCATGGAAGGATAAGTCTGTAAAAAATGAGGTCAGATGTTCTAACAGTGGACACCACAGGGGACCAAAAGGAAGGGTAAAGGGCTGTGAGGTCTTGGTAAAACCAGTCAAATAAATAATGCAGAGGTGTTGGCGTCAAGTGTAACAACAAAGTGAGTTTTGATGGCACTAGCTATCATGAATTATAACAGCACTCATACAAAATTGTGATTGATTTCCTTGTGAGTTAAAAAGAAAATTTGAATAATAGATTGGAATTATGTCAGGATAAAGGTATGTCTGAGGAAGGATAAATCATAGTATGTGTATGTTATCAGGAGAAATATTAAGAGAGTGGAAAAGATATTTCCATGGATGAAAACATCGAAGGAAGTTTATGGGATTAAAGACAAGGTACAGAGGAATAAGTTCAGGATCTAGAGGGATATAATATAGCTCAGGCAGTTAACTCAGAGAACATGCATGTTTACACTGTTGAAGCTCCTTAAGCTTGTGATGTGGCTGAGGTCAGATAGGGAGTAAATAGCTAAAGTCAACTGGCAGAAAGTTTATTGCCACAATAAGGCAAAGAAAAGTAAGTAAAATTGCTCACATTGGGAATTTGAATAAATCTTTGTAATATTTTCCAAACAAGACAAATGAAGAAGTCATTTTGCTTTACTCTGACCATGTAGGACACTGTAGAACCATGTAGGACACTGCCAGAAAGCAGGTGTAACCACTGAAAGACTGAAATTTTAGTCTAAAGCAATTCCCATAAATACATTCGCTGAGGAGCACAGCAGCCACCACTCTGTGGAGCTTAATGGATGACTCTAGGTGCACTTAACTGAATCTTGCACAGTCTGCTTTTCATACCCCTCATAATAACTTCTGGCTACTCCTATTCCTGGAGTCACTGAGAAGAGGCTCAGGAATGAGCTATAGGACTACAACACTGTCACTGTACTCAGGTACAGCTGGGCATCCTTTTCTTCTTCCTCTTCTGACCATTCCTCATCGTTCTCATCTGTTCTTCTTATATCTGTGGGTATAGGAGGACTTCTTAGGGGTAGTACCTATAACAGTGGTTCTCAACCTGGGGTCAAGACTCGTTTTGGGATTATATATCAGATATCTTGAATATCAGACATTTACATTATGATGCACAACAGTAGCAAAATTACAGTTAAGAAGCAAAGACATAATTTTATGGTTGGGGGGGGTCACGAAAAAATGAGGAATATTAGGAAGTTTGAGAACCACTGACCTAAAGCCTCATGTCCAGTGAATGTAGATCTCTTCTCATTTTCTCTTCTTTACCATTTATCAGAAATAAAACAAAAGAACAACAACAAAAAAAACCTGGGATGAGAAGATATTTAAGAGTGAATTATCTTGGTGCTAGGCCTACTATGCTTGATCAGAGTCAATTTCCTTTGATAGAGTGAAGACTTCTCTACTTATGTACTTTTTTACTGCAACCTGGAATACTGAGGCAGCAACTGTTTTCAAAGATAAGGGAACTATTATTTTGCCATTTGGTGTAAGCATTCTCAATGGAAATTAAGACATCTGAACTCGCAGGGGTGAGGAACTTCCAAGCAGATCACTGGAAAGGAAGAAAATCGGCTTGCTTGTTGGCTCTTGGAATATATAGTCTATCACACATCACATAATGCCCTAGTTTATGTTACATATTGCTTTCTGGAAAATGGCATGTCACCTTTCTAAGGTTTTATCTCCAACCTGCCACCTCAGCTGTACCTTCAAAAATCTGTTCAATATACATAGCTTATCAACAGCTTCTAGGAAATGTTTATAGGATGAAACAGGAAAGATCCAAAGTTTCCTTCCCTTACTTCAGTCTAAGGTAGTATTGTATAATATATATGACTGGTCAGTTCAATGTAAAATTCCTTGTGTAATTGCAGTGGCTAAGTCATCACAGGTAGGAAAATGAGGTTTAAACTAGAATATGCTCTGATAGAATAGAGAATTTCTTCTCTTTCCAAGATATTTTCATCAAGGTGTTGTAGCATACCAGGGGCTGAGTATTTGGCCTCTGTTTCTAAAGGCTGAATGTCCTCAAGTATGGTGCCTAGATCAGTCTTAGTTGAGTTGAGTATGTTGGACAATATGCACTTTGACTTTCTCCATTGTGATTAATGTGCATGTGAGTTTATTGAGCTTTGAGTAAATCTATCAAAGATGATGTTAGTTAAGTATCATCTGAGAGCTGAGTCATTCTGTCTCCTTGACACTGTTTGCCTGTGCCTGTTCTTAGGTGGATATTTCCTTGTGCGTATGTAACAACACAATCTTACTTTATGCAAATTTCTATTGGTCAGTCTTTTTTGCTTCCATAAATTCAAGCTGGTACAGCAATATACCACAACAGGAGGGCTTATAAACAACAGAGATTTAATTTTTAGTCTGGTGACAGGAAAATCAGAGACCCAAGTACCAACAGATTTAGTATCTTCTAAGGACATAGTCTAAGTTCACAGATCACTATCTATGGGTCCCCACATAGAATAAGAGGTGAACAAGCTCTACAGAGTCACTTTTTTAAGGGTGCCAATCCCATCCATAGGGATTTTCTCTCCATGTCTTACTCATCTTTCAGAGGCCTCTATTTTGGGCAATGTCACACTGAAGGTTAAAATTTTAATATATAAATGTGAGAGGCTAGATGCTGTCATTTTATGACACAACTAGATATTATTGTTCAGGGATGAAGAGTCCAAGAGATGGACAGATATTTGGCACTGACTATGCTCACAGTTTCCAAGAGAAGCAGACCTAAGATGCCACAGAGGGTCCACTCAAGGAAATGCTGAGGTCAGGGATGAAAGGGGGGAGGTAACTCTGCCACATGCCATTCATGTTATTTCTATGTCCTAGGATAGGTGAGGCAAGTTCAGTAGGTTAGACTTCAGCTATGGAGAATGATTCTACTGTATTTTACCATATGGGGGCTACTGCTGTTTGCCTGGTACATATTCACTGCCAATCACCCATTGGAGCTTAGTGAAAAAGAAAATGGATTACTTCTTGCACTGCCAAATACAAGAAGAGTGATAAGAGCTTCATAAAATTGTAACTGGGTAGTTGGGCTTACATATGAAAGCTTCATAAGTAAGCCCTTTGTCATCTCTCCAGATGAACTATCTTTACAAGAATGCTCCTTTAAGGACAGGAAGCCCTCTGTTTTTCAAAATATAAAGTAAAAATAAGATATCATTGATGTGCTTCCATGTGTTTCTTCCCTATGCTACCTTCTCTCTTATTTTCCAAAGATTATTTTTCTAGGATATTAAAAATAGCTGAGATGTTCACCAAAGCCAGAAAATAAATATCTGTTTTTATTGTATGCAACCTAATTCCCAGAAAACAGATGACTAATTCAGGTTAAAAGAGGAGAGAAAAATTCCCAGTTTATCTTCTACCATTGATATATCAAGTGGCTCTAGCCAACCTTTTTTGCATTGCTTGCTCATTGGATTACACTGGTGTTGATCAATAAAATGAAACCTGTTTGGAATATGTAGGTGATGCTATTGTCTCCCTTTCAGGTTATTCTCTGAAAATCTTGAGAATTAGTATGGCATGGTGGGAATCACTATGCTAGAATCTTTGAAGATTTTAAGGGTACTATTCTCATATCTTAAATTTGAGATGTGACTTTAAAATAATCATTATTACTATGTAAACTTTGGGTGAACATAGGAGACAATGAATTTAACTATTATAGAACCTCCACTTAATTTTGCTAGCTCTCAGGGTATAATGTACTAATCATTTTTTCCCCATTTCTGTAGCATATATGTGAGATAATAAACTTTTGAAGATAAATGGCTTATTCTGGCTTATCATAGTGTTTGAAGAACTGCTCCCTGCTTGGTCAGTCCCAGTACTATTGAGTCTTTGGTTAGTGTATAATGATAGGGACATGTGGAAGAGAAAAGTTACTCAACCTCTGGCTCAAAAAATCCTGAAAGAAAGAAAGGACTGTAGCCACATAGTTTGAATTGAGACGCCTTTGCAGTGAGCTTCTACTGGGTGTCACCTCTTAATGTCTCTACTACCTCATCTTAGTGTCATGAGGTGGGGACTAAGCCTTCAACACCTGTGCCACATACAATGGTAATTAACTAAATTAATCATTTTTCCAACTACCAGATGTGTCCATTTCAATTTGGAGGGTAAGTGGATACTCAGACAGGCAAAGTAACTACAAGGTAGTGGCTTAGACAAGTAGTTCTCAACCTATTGGTCATGACCCCTGTGGGAATCAAATGAACCTTTCACAGGCTTTGCATATCCTGCATACCCAATATTTACATTACATTATGATTCATAACAGTAGGAAAATCACTGTCATGGAGTAGAAGCAAAAATGGTTTTATATTGGAGGAGTCACAAAAATTTGAGAAACTGTATTAAAAGGCCATAGCATTAGGAAGGTTGAGAACCACTGGCTTGGACTCAGACACCTGATTCTGAATCAATATGCTTCTTCCTCCTCTAAAATGTTTGGAGTATCTTAGATCCCAAGGTTTCAAATCTCCACTTAACCTCATTTCCAATAGTCCTCACATAACTTAAGTCTCCTCACTTATAGAAAAGTAGAGATTGCTTCAGGGGGAACATTACAAATATCTGTCATGGTATTACAAGGTACTTCCTCATGGATGGCTCATCTTTCTTTAAGAACATGGCTCGGGATCTGAAAATAAGCTCTGAAAGCTGGAAAGAGTATCGTTACTTTTTAATTGGGGTGACTTTCCAGTAAATCTTCCTTTCTTTGCTTTTATATACTTTATAAGCTGAATGATCCTCCTGTTGGCTGTCCATTTATTTTATACCTAGGAACAGCATGTTCTCTGAAATTTCTGTTGTTCTCTGTAAGCTGGGTCCTTCAGGCTACCCCTAAAAACTTGCTGATAATTTTTGATCCTTGTCCCCAAATCACTCCTGCTTCAACCCGACATCTCATCACCTGGAATCTTTTGTCCTCATTTCTACAAGAAAATTTCTTGTTATAAGTTTCTACCACACACCTGCTAATTTGCAAGGGGTAACTTTCCCTGACATATTCAGAGGTATTCTTGCCTGTCATAGAGCATTTCTTACCAGTTATGTAGGCAGAGCTCACCCATGGAGAGCTGGAATCTGGCCCCAAATGATGAACTTCTACTAGCTTCATACCTGCCATGGTAGTTTTAGCTCATTTGACTCATTTACTGGGGATCACCATTTTTTTTTTTTAAAGAAAAAAATGTATCCTGGGAACTGATGACTTAGACAAACCACATTGTATTTACAAACTAATCGGAACAAGTGTGGCAAGAGGAAGTATGTGAAAGTACACCAGGCTTTCTTTCTTTTCCTTTCCTTTACCTTGGTAGTTTTGGAAACTAACTCTCTCTCTCTCTCTCTCTCTCTCTCTCTCTCTCTCTCTCTCTCTCTCTCTCTCTTTCTCTCTCTCTCTCTCTCTCTCTGTGTGTGTGTGTGTGTGTGTGTGTGTGTGTTTGTGTGTGTGTGTTTACTTGACTTGTTTCATTAAAGCTTTACATAATTTAAAATAGAAAAACATATCTTTATTCATTTATATTGCTTGAATGTTTTGCCTGCTGGTTTCTATGGAAGTCAGAAGAGGGGATCGGATTCCCTGCAAGAAGACTTATAAGTAGGTGGCTGTGAGCCACTATATGGGTGCTGGTTATTGAACTCAGGTCCTCAGGAAGAGCTGCTAACCTTATCCTCTTAACCTCTAACCCATTTTTTCCCAGTTCTGGGATCCACAACATATTAAAGATTGTAAGAATTGTGGCATGGTTCGTCTATTTCCTAAAGTGGTGTTCAACAAGGAAAATGCATACCACGTCATGAATGGGTGCTCTCATATTGTACTGGTTAGTTTTTTGGCAACATAACACAAATTAGAGACATCTAGGTAGACAAAACCCTAATGGAGGGATTGTCTCCATCAGGTTGGCCAGTAGTCATGCCTGTGGGGGCATTTTCTTGATTGCTAATTGATGGGAAAGAGTCCTACCCACTGTGTGTATTACCACTCCTGGTTTGTTGTACTTTTTTCCCATTTATCTGAGAATTTTATTATTTCATTCATTTATTTATTTATTTATTTGGTATTTTCTTAATTTACACTTCCAAAGCTATCCCCAAAGTCCCCCATGCCCCACCCCCAGTCACCTACCCACCCACTCCCACTTCTTGGCCCTGGCATTCCCCTGTACTGAGACATATAAAGTTTGCAAGACCAATGGGCCTCTCTTTCCAATGATGGCCGACTAGGCCATCTTCTGATACATATGCAGCTAGAGACAGGAGCTCTGGAGGTACAGGTTAGTTCATATTGCTGTTCCACCTATAGGGTTGCAGATCCCTTTAGCTCCTTGGGTACTTTCTCTAGCTCCTCCATTTGGGGCCCTGTGATCCATCTAATAGCTGACTGTGAGCATCCACTTCTGTGTTTGCTAGGCCCCGGCATAGCCTCACAAGAGACAGCTATATGAAGCAGCATTCCTAAATGGTCTCTGCTCAAGTTCCTGTTTCCAAGTTCCTGCTTGAGTTCTGGCTCTTAATGATTGACTGTGATGGAGATATATAAGCCCAACAAATACTTTCCCCCAAAAGTTCCTTTTGCATTTATCACAGCAACAACAACAACAAAATTCAGACACATAAGAATGAATCCGCTCTAAACCAAGGCCAAGCTCTGCCATCCCATGTGATTGGATCCCTCAAATTCCGTTTCTCAAATTCTCAACACTCCACATCCTGCACTGGTTCTGTCCCTGCATTTTACAAGTACAACAATGTATAGGTTGATTCTGGCTATTTTTCTCATGCCAGTGAGATATCTCCAGTTGTTTCAGAAAGAATATTTTATGAGAGAGACCTCTGGACTTTCAAAATACAAGACAGAAATACTAGGCTTCAACAGCATGCACGGGCTGTTTCTGCGGGCCCTGAACTCATGGGGACCTGAAAATTCAACATTTTGATCTCATATCAGAGCCAAACAATTTTTGCCATCAAATCCTGAGTCTTGCCAGAAAAAGGGTGAAACATTCTCTGAAGTGTTCTGTCTGTTGAAGTTTGTTTATGCTCTATTCTCAGTGCCCTAGCTGGTGAGATGTGTTTAGATATGCTGAGAGTTTTCAACACCTAGACCTTACATGACACCATAAATTATCTTCTGACTTGTGTAAATTTTTCACAATAATGCCTAGAAGGAACCAGATAATTTTACACTCCTTATTTTAATTTCTTCACACTTCTAATTTCAAAGTATTACTTTGGGTTTCGTATGGTTTTAAATGGATTCTTAAATTCCATAATAAAATGGCCATTCTACTAAGGTTATTTCTGCTCATCTTCATTATAAACATCTCTAATAAGCTCTGTTCAAATATTTCTATGATCTCTACCAGGAAATCTAAAGTATTAGGGGTACAGAATGATGAAGAAGCAAGTCCGGAGAAATGGAAGACAACGTATACACCCACATACACATGCACACACACACACACACACACACACACACTTTGTTTCCAAAAGAATATATTTATTTACAATATATTCATGTATGTATTAAGCTTCTACTGAAAATTCATTTTCAGGTCAAAGGTCAAGTACAACAACTTTGGAAGCCACTTTTCTCCAAGTCCTCAACACTTTGACTGTGGAGGATGTTGAATTGCATGGAAAGTAAATGAGCTTCTGGCTAACCAAGGGAAGACAAGTCATCAGCCCTGGGTGTCAGAATGTGTGCTCATCTCCATTAGGGTGTTTCAAAATGTTTTTTGTATTTTTTTTAGCTCAATAAGAGAACAGCTCAAGATTATTCATAAGTAAGAAGTCCAGTATCTTTCTAGTTCTGAAATAAAGTTTGTTCCTTTGAGAAAACACTACAATCTCTCTGTATAGCCTGGAACCTGCTATAGAGACATGCTGATCTTGAACTCACAGAGATCCTTCTGCTTCTGCCTCCCAAATGCTGTAGAGATGTGCACTACCAGACCTGAGATTTTACAAACATTACATGAAATACTTCTGTAATATTTCTGCTGCCAAAGTGTATACAGCTCTAGAAGGCATTTGTTATATTCTAATATTTAATCAAGGAAGGATGATGATCAAGCCCATGGTGACCCAGCTAGGCTGTCTGAGCACAAGAGGAAGAAAGAATCTTCCTCAGGTTCAAAAGTCATCATAGACTTCTACAACCCATTTTAGTCTCTGGAGTAGTTCCAGACTAAACACAAATGCCAGCCATCTATCTCATAACTTTGCATTTTACTGCACTGCAGGAAAAGGTATACATTTAATATTCCAATACACTTTAGGACTGATTACCCCTGGACAAAAAGAATGTTCAAAGATGCAAGATACTCAGCAATTTCACCTTGGCACTAAACCCCTCCTGTGGCTGGTACTGCAAATCTACAATCTAAGATTTCCTAGTTTCTTACCTTGACATGTCTGCTTGTAAAGTTTTAAATTATAAATGCTGGCTAAAAAGATTACCACCTTGATTGACAAATACCCATTTCATGATCACTTTTTAACCAAACGAGTTTAATCTTATTGCTTTGATGATTTAAATGTGCTAACTCGATGGACTCCAAATCCAGATAGGCTTGAGGCATACAAATTCCAGTCAAAATACAATCTTCCTCTGTCAAAAGTTTCCTTGTGGCTTGTTTTTCAGGGTTAGTTCCACTGCCAACACTTCCTGAATGTTTTGGAAGAACAAATTAGTGGGGTATCCGGATACAAAAAACTCAGTGTTTAGAAATTTACCCTAAGTTTAAAGGATACACTAAACACTAATAATGTGTGTTTAATTTCAATTTTAAAAATGCATGAATTTGGTATTATTAAGACCATCTTACATATTTAAAAATTGAGGCTCAGCAGTCATATATAATGTAACAGAACAAAGTATCCAATAATCAATCACTACATGGTGATATTATTGACTCCTCTGAAATTTCTCTCACAGTGACAACTGTAGAACTCTCTACAATAACATCATCAGTAGGCACATGGCTGCCTTCATTTTTGGCTTTTTTTTTCACAATAGAAAGAACTAGGTTTTGTATTGTATTGTTGGTTGGCTCTCTCTCTCTCTCTCTTTTTTTTTTTTTTTTTTTTTTTGGTTTGTTGATTGGTTGGTTGGTTAGTTTTCTAAATAAATCTTAGCTAATAAAATCCAAATTTTATGGTCACAACTGCTCATTGGTTCTCACATTATCTACTCGTTCATCCTGACTGTCTTGAGTTTCAGAGCAGCCAGATGAAGAAAGAACAGAACACTTAATAGCATTGGTCTGGACAAATGTGAGCTCAAGTCCTGGCACCAATACCATGGAGTGTGGAACTAACTTGGGTCTAATTACTTAACATCTCCTCATGAGGCTATGCACGTAAACCTCTCAACAAAGCCTGTGAAGAATGACAAGTAAGTGTCCAGGAAGCACTAAGTACTGAGGAGTTACTATATTGTTATTATCAACCATCATTATTATGTTTCTTCAGTGTACCCTTGTAAGCCTGTGTTCTGCACTGATGTAAGCAGGGAGAAGGGCAAATAGAAGCTAGATAAGCAACATTAGAAACCGAAGACCAGAAACATTAGTTTTTTCTTTTCTCCAGAATTCTCATTAGAACTGCTTGTCAAGAAAAGTGAACACACAGGAATGGAAGGTGGCTTGGTACTTAAAAAGTAGAAATAGAGTTACACTCTGATTCTTTCTTGGGTATTCAAAGCATCTGTTACACTTAGAAAGCCCTGAGAAACCAAGGAAGAGCAAATGATTAATGGACGTAAATGCAGAAGATACTTGAAACCAGATTAATGAATAGAAGGTGAGCCAGAATTTACTAATGAAATGCAGAAACATATCCTATGAATTACTTCATAATGTTTACATCAGAATGATTTTAACCACAGGGCCAGAGGAACTTTGCACTTCATGGTTATTAGGCAGGATGGTCCAAAATTCATTTTTAGAAATGAAGAGAGGGAGAGAGAGAGAGAGAGAGAGAGAGAGAGAGAGAGAGAGAGAGTCTGTATGTTAGGGTGAAACTCTGACTATGATTTTCAGAGCACTATAGACTATGGCTTAGTCATTGTTATCTATAAAGCTGGTGCCTTGCTATATTTTAACCAGTGAATGATGTGTCAGAAGAAATTAAACAAACAAAAACAAAACAAAAATGAATGGTTTTGAGCATGAGTCAGTTGACTCAAGCTTCCCTGATCCCAGTAATTCTTGACCTGAGGTAGATGGTTTGTCATCCCCAGCCTCATTTGTATGTCATCTCTGGCCTCATTTCTTATGCATCAAACAAGAATTCTAATGGTATCATTAATGTGGCTTTGTAGTTAACAAATAATTTGCATACATTATCCCATTTCATATGCCAGCTGCCTCCTAACCCACCTCCTTAAGTTGCTGTGGAGATAAACACATTAAAAGGTATAAAAGCTTTTGTAAAGTTAGAGGCCAGTAAAATGCGTGCAGCAATAATGCTTTGACAATATAATTAGAAAATGCTACACAGAAGAATCATGTTTCTGATGCTTAATGAGAGTGTTCTTAAACCATTAACACAGACCTTCTCTGGATATTTATGAACGTTTAATTTACTCAGACGAATTCATCATCAAGCCAGACAGACAGCTAGTTTTCTGTAACAGAGGTCAGAGCCTCCAGTGGATAATATCACTGTTAGCTACTCTCTCCACAGCAGTCTCTGGCTCATTCTGAACAATAACAATGTGGCACTTTATTCATAGGAAGCCACAAGGTACAAAATTGCTTTTGGTTTTACCATTCCCACTGGTATAGTTAATGGGAACTCTTTGCCAACCATTCATAAAACACCATGCCACACACATCCAGGACTTATTTTGAGATTAACTATGATGTATGCAGTCATTATAACAGCTCGGTGCTTTCCGATTCTCACTTCTCTCTCTAGGCTCATGATTTAAAAATATTTACATAATGAAAAGCATATAATTGTGAGCAGTTTCCTTTAAAACATGGCAGTGAAAATACAGCTTGAGAAATCTTAGACTCAAAAAGAAATCAGTCAACTTTGTTTTATTTTAACAACTTGTAAATCTAAAAACCATTTTTTTTTTTATTTCTTTACTTAAGAAAGCAACGCCACTTGAGGCAGGCAACTAATGCATTACAGACTTGCTTTCTATTATTGCCACTTTTGATATTTTAAAATTACTTGTGTGTATGACACATGTATGTGTACATTTGTGAATTTGTTTGTTGGTATATACAAGTACATTCATGTTTGTAAATGTGCCTGTGTGTTTCTGTGTGCACATGTGAGTATGTTTGTGTAGAGGACAGAAGAAAACCATGCAACCCTTTATACAGCCGTGCTAATCCCTCAATCTTTTCCTTATAAGTCCACCCAATAAAAGCATTAGCACAACAACTGGAGTTTGACAGAATCCTGATTTTGGCTTATCATTATTCCCCGTGCCTGGAACAGTGGTCTCTCCCTCTCTCCTGGAAATGGAAAAGGCAAAAGGACCCAGACATTAACTTTTGAAAACATCTTGAATGAATACAAAGCCAAAATGCTGAAGAAATGGCAGTATTCCTGCTTTCGTTACAGTATTATTCAAGAGAGCCAGGTTGCTTAAACAAAATAAATGATCATAAATAGATTAATGACATAAACAAAGTGCTATATATAAGAAATATAATACTATTAAGCTCTAAAACATCCACAAATGTGGCCATTATGTGGATGAGTCTAGTGGATACCGTGTTAAATGAAATAAGCTAGACACAGAAAGACACATAGCCCGTGATCTCATCTGTACATGAGATCTAAAATAGTCAAACTCAGAAGAATGCAGAGCTCTGCTTCATGGAGGATGGGTGTAGAGGCTAGACTAGGGGAAAGGTATAGTTGGTCCAATGACTAAAAGAAATGTAGACAAAAAAGAATAAATATAACATTTATCTAATAATAAAGCATTGTATATTTAAAAATTCAGGACAGGTTATTTTTTATGTGTCCTAATCACAAAAAGTAATAAATCTGGTAAATTAGCCCAAACTGTTCATTCAACATGCATAGTTGTATCAATACATCCATGGTAGCTCCTAGACACATACACATAGTTGTCAATACAAATCAAATAAAACTTTTATATTTCCATTTCAATTATATAGAACAGAATAGATCCTAAATCCATAAAGAAAGGATGAGCCTTGCTTTAGGAAAGGGGTTTCTCTATTCACCAAGAAGAGAATGGACAAAGAGGGCTGCAGTGTGTGTGCAGGACCAGTTTGAATGGAAGGAACAGGAAAGATGTTGTTGGTTGGTTCCTTTGTTTATCAGAAAGCTTCTCTGTCCATGCACTGGATGTGAGAGTTAAAGTGAAGCAGTAGAGTTGGTGCAGACTACAAGTGTTTGCAGGTGCTGGTGCATGACAGAAGAGGAAGTTGAATAGCAAATCTTACACACTGAACTCCACTCAAGTCGAAATCATAAATTTTATTAGGCTGGTCTGGGAAATTATATAATTCAACTAGAATTTATCAGATTGTATTTGGGTTAGGAAAAACTACTAAGTAATAATTATCATGGGGTGTGATTTTTCTAGATGGGATGTGATAGAAAGACAAAGAAGCAAGCAAGGATGCTAAAGATGAAAATAGTTCCAGCCTCTAAGAAGGACATTGGCACTTATTTTTCTTGTAGGGAAGAAATGGTCTGGATGTAGTTTGGGGCTAATATACTAGTTCTTTACCAACCAATCTTCTTACATCATATTTTTTCCATGAGCAACAACAAATCTGTTTGTCATAACAGCATTTTCATTTTTCAAAAGTTGGAGGTATTAGAGAGGACAGGCTGGATACCAAATGCAATGCAGTTAGGACTCAGTAGAGCCAGGATTCAACAGAGCCAGGATTCAACCAAGATGAATATTTGAGATTAGGCAACCCAAAAGGGCAGTAGAATTAATGGGTCACAGTGAAAGTCAAGACTAAAGGAAGGGTTTCCCTGTGAAAGACTATCTTCATGGAATGCGCATGTATATTTGAAAAAGGAAAGACTTCAAATGACAAAAGTGCATATAACAAGATTAAAGACACTACTAATTCCAAATGAGATATTGTCAGACAGTAATATTTAACAGCTGCGAAAACCCTTAGTGAATCCAAAGAAGTTTTATAATTGCTATCTCAATAATCAAAACAATTGTATGAAGTAGATATTTGGTCATTTGTACTTTCTTAGTTCCAAGAGCTGGGGAGTTAACAGACCTTATTAACAAGTGGGTTTTGCACTTCAGTTTTCTTTTCTGAAATCCCATGGAAACTCAAAGTAGTGACAAACATATTTATAGCAAGTTTACATTTTATATATGAATAACACCCTGAAGAGTTAGGTCCAATGCTAATACTGTTGCTTTCACTATTTGATTACCGATACTATCATGTTCAATATTGAGATCATTTTTTTCTTTACTCTTTCAGAAAAAGAAAGCTTCCTTGATATAAATCATCTAGGCTGACACAGGAAAATAGTCCAACATCTCTCTCATGTGGGATTTGCCTATCTGACACAAGCTTGTTGATTCCCTTTGCCTCAGACACCATCATTGTCTTTTTAATGATCAAATACAGATATAAAAAAAATAAAGAAGTAGAAAAAGGTCAAATTTAGCAGTGCTTGTCTATGGGAAAGGATATAAGAAGAATATAAAAAATAAACTGAGAATGAAAGAACTATAGATAGCCAAGAGGACAGGGATATGTGTTAGCTTTTCAACCGAAGGCCAAGCTTTAGCAGAGTGGCTCATCAATAAGTTACTGTAATCTGTTCCATTCCTTGTTAATGAGATATTTTGGCATGCACAACTTCTCAGTGTTTCTGAAAGAGCTTAAAGAGATATTTAAAGTGAGTTAAGTTTTTACTAATTGAATTTATAGTATCAAATCTATCAAAATACCTTAATATTACTGTTTTTAAATAGACTTTTTTGAAGTTTTAGAAAGAAATAAAGCTGATAGATCTGAAAATATTTTGTAATAAACATTTCACTTCACCGAGCTAGCAAACAAATGAGAAACCAAAAATTGTATCAAATGATAATGGTCAAAATGTGATACATGATGAAGCGGAAATGATAGTTGTCAGGAAAGTGGTCCCAGCGACTCCAGCTCCTGGTTTTCCATCTCCCCAATTTTAGAGTCTTGATTTAAATACAGTCTTGATTTAAAGGAGAAGGGCTTTGGGCTTCTATGTACCTACGGTTTCATTTATTACTAGTTGATTAGAAGTAAAATAAGTATTAAGGGAAGAATGAAGTGGAAACTTAAGGGTTCTTTGGAAAGTTGGTTAGATTGTGTTTTGCTGGAGCACACACATGAAGGAACATTTCGCTGAACCAAGCACAGGAGAGAGGATGTTCGGGTAAAGCAAGTACATGAAAAGAAACATGATAAAGGATTGGTTCTTTGCTAACAAAATGAATGTATTGGTCCACCTTACATTGTGTAGTTGAGCTGCATTTATTGGGACTCCATAGAGAGAAACACACCAAAACAAAGAACTTCTGGTAGCATGTTACAGTTCGTTGCTGCTTCCCCAAACTAGGGCTGTTTGGCAGAGTGATGTCAGCTGAGACAGACACATGTGCTGAGGCAAGAACCATGATGTATGGAGGGTATAAATAAGACTGAAGGGACCATGATGGAGGTGTTTGGCTTGCTTATAAAGCTAGCTATGCAATGCCTGAGAGTCTTGCATCGCTGATCTTCCCTTCCCTGAAAGAGGCACAGCCAAGAACTTTTCCTGGCATTCCTCCTGGTCCCTCCTGGTGACTCATGCCAAGGCTAAGGCCTGGCTGTCTCTGCTAGGTAGTGCCACCACTGCTGATTCGTGTTTGCTATCCTGACTCTACTGAACTGGACTGCTGGTTTATCTGTGAAGTGTTTGTGAGTGGATTGAACTGCTGCTGCTAACCTGTGAACTGAACTGTCTGTTTCTAGACAACATAGACAGGAGTTGTTCCAAAGAACCTTTCTATAGAGATCCACATCCCCACAGCCTTTCTTTCCTACTAGTTCTGGTGGGTGGTGGGCTACAAAGCGGGGTTACAGGGTTTAAGAACCATCATTTAAAATAAGGTTTGAAAAAAATTATAGTAACAGAAGAATTATAAGAGTAAGGAAGAAAGAAGATAAGGGAAATTTCTCCATTTTTCGTTGATGAATTTTTTATCTCACTGTTTAGTAGAAGTTTCCATTTTCTTTCTTTTTTCATTATTGAAAACGGTCTCCTGTCATGCAATATATTCTGACCAATTTTCTCTCCCTCCACTCCTTTCAACTTCACTCCTACTTCTCCCATCTTGCCAGATCCACTCCCCCTCTCTCACTTCAGAAAAGAGCAGATCTCCAAGAGACAACAAGCAAATGCAAATGCAAACAAAACAACAACAACAACAAAAAAAAAAAAAACAATAAAACAAGGCAACCCCCCCCCCCGGTCAAACCTGGACAAGAATGCTCAACGGAGTAAAAGAATTCCAGGAGCAGGCAAAGGTGTCAGAAACATGCCTCCTCCCACAGTTAGAAGTCTCACAAATTCCTCAAGCTAACAGCCACAGCATATATGCAAAGGACCTTATTCAGACCCCTGAAGGTCCCATTCTTCCAGCATTAATCTCTGTGATCCTATATGTGCCCTGTTGAGTTCATTCAGTGACCTATGTTCTCTGGGTGTTGTCCATTCGCTCTGACTCCTACAATCTTTCCTCTCCTCTTTTGCAGGATTCCTGAGCTCCAAGGTAAGGAAGGGACCCTATGGAAACCTCTAATTTAAACTCTCTCTCCACATAATGTCTTTGGTGTGGCGATGAGACTCTGTATCCTCTTCCGTCTCTGTTTCTGGAGGAAGTCTATCTGATAATTAATTGTCAAGGTATCCTTTAAGGGTATAATAAAATATCATTAGAGTTTTTTGATTGTTGTTATAGTTTCGGTTATTATTGCTTTTATTTTTTGACAATCATGATTTCTTCTGTACTAGGACTCTGGTTCCTGACCCTCAAAGAAGTGGCAGTCATGAGGTCCTTCTCACAGGTTGGCCAAGTTAAATCAGATATTAGTTAGCGACTCTGCCAAGTTCTGTGCCACCCTTGCCTCAGTACATCTTTCATGCAGGACAGATGATAGGTCAAAATTTTTATGGCTGGGTTGGTGTCTAGGTTTCTCTTTCTGTAGCCTGCAAAGTAACTTTCCATACCAAAGAGATTGAACATAAGGCTGAAGGCTCTGGGCAAGCACCAGCTCATCCTGTCTATATTCATTAAGCTGTGTGGATGCTATCCTCACCCATTTCGGAGGGCAACCTTCCATCCTATCATCATCTTGGGTTGCTTGGGGATCTCTGCAAGACCCCGCTCAGCCAAAAACTCAATTGAATGAAACCCAGACCCATCACTGGAGTCTTGCTAGGCTACCAGAGATGGTCAGTTGGAGCTCTGTATTCTTCATTACTAAGAGTTCTCACTAGGATAACCCTCATAGATTCCAGGAAGTTTCCACTGCACTAACTTTCCACACTAATTCTCAAATGCATGTCGGATCATCAGTCTCCCTCAACAGCCTCTTCCTCCAGTCACTCCCACCTAATCCCTCCCACTCCTGTCCCCACCTTGTCTCAGTCAACCTGCAAAATCTATTCTAGTTCTTCCTATGGAGATCCATGCATCCTGCACTAGAGCCCTCCTCTTTAACATCCCTGGATCTGCATATTGTAGCTTGGTTATCATTTAGTTAACAGCTAATATTTACTTGTAAGTGAATACATATCATATTTGTCTTTCTGGATCTGGGTTACCTCATTCAGGATGATTTTTTTCTAGTTACACCCATCTGTCTCAAAATTTCATGAGGTCATTTTAAAAATAGCTAAATAGTACTCCATTGTGTAAATGTACCACATTTTCGTTATACGTTCTTTGGCTGAGGGAAATCCAGGTTGTTTCTACTTTCTGACTATTATGAGTAAAGCCGCAATGAACATAGGTGAGCAAATGCCCTTGTGGTTTGGTAGAGCATCCTTTGGGTTTAAGCCCAAGAGTCGCATTGCTGGGTCCTGAAGTGGATCAATTTCCACTTTTCTGAAGAAGCACAATATTGATTTCCATAGTTACTGTACAATTTTGCATGCCCACCAACAATGGGTAAGTATTCCCCTTATTCTACATCCTTGTTAGCATGAGCTGTCACTGGTGTTACTGATCATTGTCATTCTGACAAGTGTAAGATGGCATCTCACAGTAGTATTGATTTACATTTCCATGATGTCTAATGATGCTGAACATTTCTTTAAGCATTTCTCTGCCATTTGAGATTCCTCGATTGAGAATTATTTGTTTAGATCTTTGCCCCATTTTTAAATTTGATTATTTGGTTTATTGATATCTTATTTCTTGATTTACTTATGTAATTTGGATAATAGTCACCTACTGGATATAGAGCTAGCAAAAATCTTTTCCTATTCTGTATTCTATTGCTATATTTGATTAGTGGTATCCATTGCCTTACAGAAAGTTTTAAGTTCTATGAGGTCACATTAAAAAATTGTTGGTCTTAGTTTCTGTGTTATTGGTGTTCTCTTCAGAAAGTTGCCTTCTGTGCCATAGCATTCAAGGATATTACTCACTTATTATTCTACCAGGTTTCAGTGTATCTGGTTTTATATTGAGGTATTATTCAAGTCTTATTTTCTCAAATGGAAAATGTAATATAATTTACAGGCGACTCAAATCAAAGTAAAGTTAGATGGCATCTCTACAATTTTATCTGTCATCAAGAAATCAAAGTGATACCCAAACTGTGAAGTACATTTTCAGTGTCTGTTTAACTCGGTGTGCCATGTAATAGCATCTCTCAGTGAGAGGTTAAACACTATAAACCAGCAGTGCTGACTACTGAAGATAACTGTGTGCCCTTTTATAGACAGATACAAAAATCTGTGTCATTGAAGTGTGGATCAACTTCCATAAGAGTGTCTTTTCACTTTTTATATTTATTTAAAAATAAAATATTTTTATAAATAAATTTTGATCATATTCTTTCCTCTTCTTCAACTCCTCCCAGGCCCTCCCAACCTCGCTACCTCTCTACTTTCCCTATATTCTCTCTCTCTCTTCCCTCACTCTCTCTCTCCCTCAAAAAAGAAAAATAGACAAAAGAAAAATGGTAAAAACAAGCAAAAACAAAAAAGTAATTTGAAAAACAAACAAACAGAACAAAGCATGAAAACATTTTGTGTTAGCCAGATACTCCTGAGCATGAGTCTGCTCTGTAGTATAGTTGATACTCCCAGTGACATTTCATTGAAAAACACTGAATATTTTTTCTCTCCCAGAAAATATCAATTGAAAATACCTTCTTTGCTAGAGGTTAGACTTTATGATTATTTTTCCTCTAGCCATGTAGAGATGCTTTTTGGTTTGAACTTGTGCAAATCTTGTTAGTGCTATCACAGTCTCCGAGTTCACGTGTGCATCTGTCTTGCTGTGTCTCAAAGCTGCTGTTTCTTTTGAGTCTCTCATTCCCTCTAGCTTTTACAATATTTTAATCTCCTTTTCTTCATAGATGCCTGAGTCTTGAGAAGAGGGACTTGATAAAGCCATCCTGTTAGAGGCTGAGTACCCTCTACTTGAACTCTGCCCATTTTTCAATCATGACTCCCTATGCTAATTAACATGCTCTGTAAAAACAAATTCTCTGATGAAGGTTGAGTGTTTGGTCAGATCTCTGAGTGTGACACCATCTCATTAGTAGTCACTTTATTGTTGTGTTCCAGTAGCAGAATGGCAGCATTAAGTTTTCTCCCAAAGCCCACTATCTGGTCTCAGATTTGGCCTCTTTTGTAATATCAGGTATGGCTTCTATTGCAGAGTGGACCATAAATCTGATAGAAAAGTAGAATGGAGGGGTTACTCTCATACCATGAGTGCCACTCTTGCGCTAGCATTTCTTGAAGACAAGTTGCTGTTATGAGTTGCAGGACTTTATAACTCAGTCTTGCAAAAAACAAGGCAAATTTATCACTGGGATGCCATAATGCCACACAGCTACAGATGCATGATTTTGACAAATAATTCAAAAATACACCCTGGAGAAAATGCAGCATCTTCTACACATGGTGCTGGTCAAACTTGACAGCTGCATGGAGAAGAACAAGAATAGATACATATGGAAGAGTCTGAATAATCTTGCTACAAATAAATCAATGACTTTAATGTAAGATCAGATAAAATGAATATGATAGAAGATAGAGTAGAGAATAGGCTTCCATGTATTGGCACAGAAGAGGACTTTCTTAACAGGACTCTGATAGCACAGGTATGAAGACCAACAACTGATAATTAATAAATGGGACCCAATGAGGCTACAAAAAGCTCTTATGTGGCATTGTCCAGTGAATACCACAAGAGAGAATCATTTCTGCTTATATCTATCCAAACTTTTTCATAATTATTTCATCTCAGTAAAGGTTTAGTAAATAATTACTGTCAATATTTCACCATAATAAACAAAATTTTTACTTTTCCATATATTCACTTACAGGATGACTCAAACTGCAAATATTTGTTTTCTAAATTAGACATCAAAACTCTTATTTCTATTTATTTATTTATTTACTTACTTACTTACTTATTCACTTTACTTCCCAATCTCTATTGCTCCTCCCATTACCCCCTCCCACAGCCCTTTCCCCATATCCATCCTCCTTTTCTCTGAGAGAGTGGAGGCCTCCCCCCACGGGTATCCCCCAACCTCGGCACATCAAATCTGTGCAGGGCTAGACACTTAGTTTCCCACTGAAGTCAGAAAGATAGCTGAGTTAGGGGAATGGACTCTATATTCAGACAACAGTGTAGGGATAGCCCCTGCTCTTTTTTCAGGACCCACATGAAGACTGAGCTGACATCTGCTACATGGGGGTGAGGGGAAGGCACTAGGTCCAGCCCTTGTATGCTCTTTGGTTGGTGGCTCAGTCTTTGAAAGCTCCCAAGGGTCCAGATTAGTTGATTCTGTTGGATCTTCCTGTTGAGTTCCTATCCCCTTGGTAATCCTCAATCCTTCCCCCAGCTCTTTCATAAGAGTTCCCAAGTTCCATAAAATTTTTGGCTGTGGGTCTCTGCATCTATCTGAGTCAACTGCTGGGTAGATGCTCTCAGATGATAGCCATGATTGGCTCCTATCTGCAAGCACAACAGAGTATCAGTAGTGTCAGATATCAGTGTTTGCCCACAGGATGGGTCTATAGTTGGGTCAGTTACTGCTTGGCCTTTCCCTCAGTCTCTGCTCCATCCCCCATTCCAGCAATTCTTGTAGGCAGGATATATTTTGGGTTGAAAGTTTTGTAGGTTGGTGTCCCTATTGTTCCACTGGGGTTCCTGCTTGGCTACAGGAGGTGGCCTCTTCAGTTTCCATATCCCTAATGTTGTGAGTCACAGCTGAGGTCACCCCCATTGATTCTTGGGAGCTTCCCCTATCCCAGGTGCTGGCATATACTCGAGGTGCCCCCACTGTTCCAACTCCACCAGCTTTAGATTTCCATTCATTCTCATGGCCATTTGGACATCTCCCCGGTCTCTCCCCACTCCTGATCCCGAAATCTCCTCATTTCCTTCCCCATCCCCTTTTCCTATCAAGTTCCCTCTCTCTATCTACCTTCTACAATTATTATATTACCCTTTATAAGTGAGAGTCCAGCATCCTTGCTTGGGACTTCTTATTTAGCTTCTTTGGGTCTTTGGAGTGTAGCATTAGTATCCTGTATTTTATGGCTCTTATGAGCTTATATGTGAGTACATACCATGCATGTCCTTTTGAGTCTGTATTATTTCATTCAGGAAGATATACTCAAGTTCCACCCATTGGCCCGCAAAATTGTGGTCTTTGTTTTTAATAGCTGAATAGTATCCCACCGTGTAGATGTACCACGTTTTCTTCATCAATTATTCAGTTGAGGGGTAGTTAGTTTGTTTCCAGTTTTTGACTATTACAAATAAAGCTTCTATGAACATAGTTGAGCAACTGTCCCTGAGGTATAATGGGGCACCTTTTGGGTATATGCCTAGGAGTGGTATAGCTGGATCTTGAGGTAGAACTATCTTTGTGTTTCTGAGAAATATCCAAATTGTTTTCTAAAGTTCTTGTACAAGTTTGCACTCCTACCAGCAATGGAAGAGTGTTCCGCTTGCTCCACATCTTGGCCAGTGTTGTTATCATGTGAGTTTTTGATCTGAGCCATTCTGATGGGTGTAAGATGGAATCTCAATTTGCATTTCCTTCAGGACTAAGGAATTTGAACAATTCTGTAAGTGTTTCTCGGCCATTAGAAATTCCTCTGTTGAAAATTCTCTATTTAGTTCTGTACCCCATTTTTAATTGGGTTATTTGTATTGTTGCTGTCTACCTGCTTGAGTTCTTTATACATTATATACTAACTCTGAAATATTAGTATGTGCCAGTTTCTTAAAGATTAGTATTTAAATTTTTTGTTTAAAAAGCAGTGAAATTGGGGCTGAAGAGATGTTCCAGAGGCTATGGGTACTCTCTTCTCTTGCAGAGGACCTGGGTACAGTTCTCTAAGTTGCAAATAAATGAAAAGTCAATGCAATAATGTGAAATATATAATTCCACATAAGAGCACAAGTAAAAGCAGAAAAGAAGACACCAAAATTAACAACGCAGTTTAGAACTGAATATAAAAAGATCTTACAAAAGAACTAATAGAATAAAAATATAAAGTTAAAGCATGCCAGAAATAAAGACAGAACTGGAAAGACCATAGACTTAACCAAAATCAAACAAAAAGGAAAGACTAACAAAGCAAGACTGGAAAAATATCTCAGAAAAGCACAAATAAATAGTAAATGTGGAAGCCACAGTATAGTGACCAGTGCATTAAAGAAAAATCTTAAAAGTGAAAACATTAAACCACTGGAATAGACCAAACACTTAAACAACTCTGAAAACATTTTTAAAAATGTTTATTTAATGAAAAGTGTATCCTTTTTAAAGTAAGATGGGAATTCATAATAATAAGCGTAATGAAGTCATGTACTTATTTGAGAGCATTCACTCATAAGAAAAAAAGCAAAGAAAATTATTTTACTCTAACTTAGCTTTTGGGAGAGGAACAATTCACTGAATTATTATATATTTGAAACTCAAAGTAGAAAAGATGAGTCCCACATTAACTTTACCTCAGTTCTCTTTGAAGCATCTCATTGTGAGTGTGCAGGCACCACTTGCCTCTCCTTTTTCCTTTACTATGTTCATGAGAGTCCATGTTAGTTGTGGTTTTGACTATTATAAATAATATCAGGCTCCTAATTTCACTTCACTTGATGTACCATATATCAAGGAGTGGGTTTGGTGAAGGCTATGATACTTCTCTCTTAAATATTATAAATTATATCCATAATCTATAGAATATCAGGCTCCCCTTCATCTGCAACACTTCTTTCTGTGATAATATAAATTCTTATAGGTTTAAGATGACGTCACACTGAAGCTTTATCTGCATTTTCCTGGTAAGAGCGACACTGGATATTTTACGTACCCAGTGTATGTTTAGATGTCTTCTGTAGAGACAAGTCTTCTTGAGTACTATTTTATTATTACAATATAAAAGGACTAAGTCTCCTGTCAGATGTGTGGTGGCAAATGTTTTCTTCCATTCCCTGGGTTGCTCTTCTCTCTAGTTTGTAATTCCTTTGCCATGTAGGAGCTACGTGACTAGTTTTGCTTTTGTTGTGTGTATGTGCTTGGCTATCATAGTACCATAGTCATCGCCCAGATCAGAGTTCTGAAGTTTTCTCCCGTTTGTCTGAGTCCTATAGATATTCTTGACGTTGCCTTTGACTTTAGTTCATTTTTCATATATATATATATTTCAAGGTTAGATGAGATTCTAAATCATTCATTTACCTGTGGATAGATAATCTTAGCAGCACCATAGATTGTTGTGACAGCCCTTCACCCATTGTGTACTTTTACAAACATTGTCAAACTTCAGTTTTCCATATGTGCAAATATTTATCTGTGCTTTCTATTCAGCTTAACTGCTCTACTTTCTGTGTATAATCATTAAAAAGATTGAAAACAGTCACATAAAATACAAGAGCCAGAAAAAAATCCTCTATCTGCATTACTACTTTTATATTTTGTGCTTCTGACTCTACCTGACAAAGTGAGCTGACACTCTTAAAATCTTAAGAATTAAGAAGAGGAGGAAAATAACTCTGTTTATTTATCTGGGCATAAGATGTGTAACACAATATAAATCATCAGGAGAAAAAAATAACTGTGCAATATAGGAGACAGACACCCAAATGGATATTTGGGGTCCAAATTTGGACATAACCAAATGAAGCTTATAAGGCACTGAATCTGTTACATCTAATCTAATTGTTAGCCAACAGACCCCCATAGGAACACCCAAGCAACCTAGGCTCTTACCAAGACTATATGTTTTTCTCTGCAAGCTGATGGTAAGGCCCAATAACTAAAGATAACATCAGCACAGTCCAAAAGCTCAGAATACCCAAGACACAATTCATAGACCACATGAAGCTCAAGAAGAAGGAAGACCAAAGTGTGGATACTTCAGTCCTTCTTAGAAGGGGGAACAAAATACCCTTTCTCTGAAAGGAAATGGTGTGAATTTGGATGGAAGTGGTGAGACCATGATCAGAATACAGTATATATAAGTATTTCTAATAAAAGAAAAAAAAGTCCGTCAGGGTTCATGACATAGCGTAATTGGTAAAGAGCTTGCCAGACATATACATCAAAACATTCTTACTCAAAAAACAATATGAGAAGCAATGGAGGAAGACATCCACCATAATACCCAGCCTACAGAAATATCCCCTCCTGAGAATGCAATCACACATTCATGTGCACACATGCATGCATCATGTGCACAGGCACACACTTGCACACACTTGTGCTTGCATGTGCACACACACACACACACATCAATAAAAGAATTAAAATTGAAAAGCACATGGAAGCACAGCTGTTACTGCTGACTTTCAGTTTATGCTGCCATCAACAAATGTTCTCCTCTGCTTAGGTTATCTGTACTCTCTGTTGTGTTTATGTATAAACTCTCCATGTGTTTCTGTAAGATTTCTTACTATATATGAGCAATTAAAGGTTTTATTAGAGGAAAGATCCACTTTGTAAATTGACTCCCTGTCTTTAGGAAGCTTCTCCCTCCATATGTTTCAACCGTGGGATGAGATTCATCTTGCTCCAGAAATAATTTGATCATATCCTTTTGTAACTGAAGCGTCAACAGGAGGTTCATTCAGTATATTACATGACTTAAAACGACAGGTTGTTTTGTAGGTCTCTCCTAACTGCTCATTATCTCCTTAGCTCCATCTTCTTGCCATCCTCCTTGTTGATTTCCATCCCTTGCTTATCATTAGGTCCATTTTGTCCCCAGGGTACCAGCCTCTCAACTCTGTCCTCCCATATCAATGCCAGTATAGATTCTTATCTGTCAAGCTTTCCTCTCTCTCACTCTTTTCTCTTCCTTCAATGAAAAAGCCTTAACTCAACACTATCTTATTGTCAAATGCTCTAAAACAAAACAAAACAAAACTCATTATAGTTTAAGTTATTACTTGATGTCCCCTATACTCTATCAGCATAATTTTTCACTTAATTTAACTCTAATTCTAACCTTTCTTTAGATCATTATGTACTATTGCTTTCAAGCAGAACCTTCTCTGGTGCCAAGAATTAAATCTGATGTGTACCGCCCCAGCACCATGTCTCCAAGGGCCAAAGAGACTTAGCACATCCTCATATGATCTACTCTGGAGACTTAAGAGGCTCATCCAGGCATTAATTAGCTGAGGGAATTCAGCTAACTCTTTTCTGGTTCTTCTGGGAAAGACTGCCTAATAATCATGAATTTCGTTTGTGCATCAAAGGCTCTATTAAAACACATTATACAATTAATAAACAATATATTTTCATGTGAATAGGAACACAATGACCCAGAAGACAAGAACAGAGTGAATATTTTAAAGAAGGTCACTTAGTCCATGCCAAAACAATATGACTTAAATCCAACAGTGACGTGAGTCAGAGGCGGCATGACAGACTGAAAACAGTTTCCTGGCCAGGCTAAGTTTGTATCACACTCTCAGCAGACACTTCTAATATTATGCACTCAGAAATAGTGCATTTTCCAAACGTTTCCCCAGACACACATGCTTTGACATCAAACACACTTTTTGACAACTTTCCCTGAGAAGACTATTGCTCTTATAATAGACATCTAACATCTTATTTCTACATCTTTATGTTTTCTGTGCAACAGAATTTGCAAAAAAAGAAACAAAAACAAAAGAAAAAATCTTTAATTAGAGATATAACCAGGAATAGAACATTAAACAGTAAAGCAATATAATGCTGATAGTGTTATACCATAAAGATCAGTCAATGAGCTGAACAAAGAAACTGAGAAAGAAAAATTCACATGGATCTGAAAGTTTCATTTCTCTAACAATAAGGATTGAAATAAATAATTTTCAGACCTAAAGTTTTAGGTTAAAATGGTTATAGGATAATACAAATAGGAAAGGACTCTGTATTTTAAGCAATTTTTCTTCTCTGTCATGGCAAAGGCAAAAAGACTATGTTCTCTTTATGTACAAAAATTATATAAGGTTCTCTCCCCTATTTTTTTCCTTGAATATTTCATGTGGCCAGATTGCCATTCATAATTATCAGTAGTATAATTCATTACCACTAATTAGAGGTTTTTAAAATGCAAAGGTTTTTAGATAACAATATCACAAAATAACTTTCAGGAACAAATATAAATACAAGTACAGTATTACTTTGTAAGTTTCAATAAACATTTGCTAAGGGCCTTGAACGAAAATAATTGGCCAAAGTAGCATCAAAATGAAATACTTTGTACACAGACATCTGTTGGCTTGTTCCTGAGGGATCATGGATATACACATGTGTGTTTGTAAGCAAATATTCTCATAGTCCACATAAACTTCATCATCATTCATCAACCTGAAATTGTTCTCTACCATATTCACATACATTGCCATTTCTCTCCATAAGTGTTCACCAACTCATCCTTGAAAGTATTCCTAGATCAGTTTTATTCTAAGGAAACAATTTCTCATAAATACATGTAAATGAAAGATACTTTAAATAATGCTTTAAATTATACAAATATATGCAACCTGTTAAAGGATAAAATGAAATGCACACAAGAAATCTCTGTAAAGTAAAAATACAAAGATTAAGAAATTGAATCTGTGTATCTACAGTTCAAATCATTTTGCTGGGATCTTTTTAAAATGCAAGATTGCCAGTTTATATGACAAACTGCATTCTACTAGGTGCAGACTGTGTTACTAGGAGAGGTAGATTATCTTTGGTGCTGTAGCAAAGTACATGCTTATTATAGTCTGTATTATAGGATCTTGGGCATGAGACTATAAAGAAGGTGGTCGTTATTGTTATTGTTATTGCTACGTTTATCTGTGTGGATATGTGTATGTGTGTGCGGATACAGGTGTGCCTCAGCATGTAGGTTGGGGTCAATGACAACTTGCTAGAGTTAGTCCCCTTTTCCACCATGTGTGATCATGTGGAGGATACTAGGAAGTGTTGAGATCACACTTAGGTCATCAGGCACAGAAGCAAATACCTTCACCTGGTGAGCTATCTTGCTAGCCAAAGATGGTTTCTCTGTTATTAATCACTAAAGTGTATTCTTCTACACCGTCTTCAGCTATATATGAGAATCAGTTTTGAGAAGTCTTGATAACAAAATATAGAATGATGTCCAATTCAATGATGTTTATAGGTGTATGAGTTTGTGATATACCTGAAATTCTCAGCTCAACAGAGCCTCTGCATATTGTTATCTCTCTCCATATGCTGTTACTCCTGTTAGCAATGAGTAAACAGATATTTTCATTCTATTCTGTCTCATGTGCAAGAGACACACAAAGCTTGAAATGAGAATTCGCAGGTACCTACCATAGTAGCTGTAGATAGATAGATAAATACATAGATAGATAGATAGATAGATAGATAGATAGATAGATAGATAGATAGATAGATAGATAGATAAAATAGATGCACTCAAGTGTAATATGATACTTGGTAAGTAGATCATGAATAAAACAAAGATTGCAGAGCCTACAGAAAAGTTAACATAGAGGATACTTTATGTTAAAAATACATACTGTTAATCATTAAGAGGCCCAGAGTAAATACATTTAAATGTTTTGTCATCTGTTTTACTTTGAATGTTTGACAACATGGGCCTTTCTGGTGGACCTGTTCTGGGAGTTTGTGGATACATTGAGACTTGGGGCATAGTTAGAAGATACAGGACTGTAAGGACTGGATTGTAGAATTATAAGTTGACATTGAAAATAGAACTTCTATTGAACATAATTCACCATAGGACTATATCATCATTTCTATCAAAGTACAATGTATCACTTTTAAATTTTACTACAAAGTACAAGTGTATTGGATGCTGAATGATGTTCCAGATCCCACCATAAACCCAACAGATCAAATGGAAGACATGTAAGATGAAACAATAAGATTTTTATTCACTCAAAGCTAATCACATCTGTTTCCCAGATGTTCCATTTGTAATAAACCTGTTTCTTTTCATGTCTTAACAAGCCGTTTTATACTGAGTATATCTCATAGCCTGCAACTTATGCTCAATTTTATAATTTTGTAATTATTTATACTAAGTATCCTTTAAAGTAACTGTTGTCTTTGATCCCAATTTTCCAAGTGGTCTACTTGCAGTCAGTTCTCTTAACACAGTTATATATAGTTGCCAAAGTTTCTGGACATTTCCATGGACTCCACCCATTTATAGGACAAGCTTTCTTGATAATCAACCTCACATATGATGTTAATTTTCACAAATGTAATAGGAGATAATGCAAATTGAACTTTTTATTTGTTTGAGCTTCATAATTTTCTCATAATTCTAATCTTCACATGGTTTTCTGACCTTTATACAAAGCTTCCAATATCGATGGCCTCGATCTGCTGAACTCTTATCACATCCCCTGTGTGACACCTATCGGCTATCCCATCTGGTGGACAACAGCAACTCTGCCCCTTGGAATCTAGACTGCCTGTGCTGCTTCTGTAGTAAGAAGTTCCGAAAGTTTTCAATATCAGATTGTTCTTCCAGTCAGCTAACTTAATTTTTTTTCTTTTTATCTCCACCCACTCTTAAATTTTGTTTAGTTCGAGTCACTCAATTCCCCTTGTCCTTTCAGACACAGAGCTGATCCATTGACTTAATAATGAAAATCAGCCTAATTAGATTCCTAACTCCTTCTCACTCCCTCTTAAGCAGGCACTAACTACTACTATATTAAGCTTCCCAGAACACAAAATCAAGGGCATCCCGCAGTTCCTCCGACTATACAGAAACATAAAAATCCTTCAGTTGAGATTCGTAGCCTTCCATGCTATAACTCTAGCCTCCATTTCCAGTCCTAAGAATTGACATTGAAATCTATCTGCTCAATTAGTCACCTCTTAAAACTATACAGTTGTTAAGTACATGAAATGTTTTGTCACATGTCACATGCCATTGTTATTAATGTGGCCTACTCTCTATCCCAACATTAAAGTCCTTACTCTCAAAGTAAATTTAATCATTAGAAAATAGGTCTTAAAGAAAAAATAGGTCTTAGAAGAGAAGCTGAAAGGACAGAGAGAATAAATGGAAATATGGACCTTGGGAGGTGGGAGGTGGGAGGTGGGAGGTGGGGGGAACCCTCTAGAAAGTTCCAGAGACCTGGGAGGTGAGAGACTCTCAGGACTCAATGGGGGTGACCTAAGCCAAAATGTCCAACAATGGGCAGAGGGAACTTGAAGAGTCCACCTCCAATAGATAGACAAGGCCTCAAGTGGGGACTGGGTTACCAACATACAAACAAAATTTCTGATCCATAATTGTTCCTGCCTAAAAGAACTGCAGGGATAAACACAGAGAAGAGACTGAAGGACTATTGGTCCAATTACAGGCCCAACTTGGGATCCATCACATGGGAGGCACCAAGGCCTGACACTATTACTGATGCTATGATATACTTACAGACAGGAGCCTGGAATGGCTGTCCTCTGAGAGGCCCTACCAGCTACTGACTGAGACAGGCACAGATAGATACACCCAACCATTGGCCTGAAGATGGAGACCCTTATGACTTAATAAGTGAAAGTATTGAAGAAGCCGAAGTGGAGGGCAACCCCATAGGAAGACCAGCAGTCTCAACTAATGTGGAACTGAGAGAGCTCCCAAAGACTGAGCCACCAACCAAGCAGCACACACAGGCTGGTCCAAGCAAAGAACTGCCTGGCCTGGCCTCACTGGGAGAAGATGAATTTAATGCTTGAGAGACTTGAGGCTCCAGGGAAAGGGGAAGCCTGGGGGTGGTAGGGGAGCACACTCTTGGAGGCAAGGAAAGGGATGAGGAACTGTAGGACAGAGGGCAGGGGGCGCGAGGGGGAAACGTGCAACAGCTGGAATGTAAATAAATTAAATAATAATAAAAAAGAAAGAAAATAGGTTTTAGTTTATTAAAACACCTATTTTAATCTTCATAGCTACATATTCATTCATTCTATAGTTTAGTAACACTGTATCTACTTAAAGTATAACAGTTAAATAATAAAAAATGTAGTGAGCATAAATAAAGAATACTATTAAAAATCAGGATTGAGAAAAGCAAGAAAAGTGAGTGCTATTTAATACCAAACAATTCTAATTACTGATCATAAAATGTTTTTTTTTAGATCATTTACATGGTTTATCATGATACCCTGCACCTAGGAAGAAATTAACCAATGTGTACTAATTGTCTTAATCACCCTTAAAGCTTTAAAAAGAAATACAAAGTTTGCAAAAGTATATTTTTGTTTCTAGTTAACAAACTTTATTTATTCTCTTAAAAAGTTAGCTTTCTTTTTTAATAGTATTGCTCATGAGTATGTCCAAGTATTAGAATGAATAGAATTATAAGCAAGTTATGTTCTTGCAGATTTTGAGTATTATAAAAATAGTAGACTGGAATTGCTCAAAATTAGCCTGATGTGACATGATGGAATTGCATGTTTGCTTTATGAAGCCAATTCCTGACACACTTTACCTGACATCTTTGGAACCCTGCTACTGCTAAGTGTTTCATGAAATGAGAATGATCACTTAGGACCCCATGGACCTATAGATAGGGGCTCTCATTGTCAAGGGAAATCGTCATTTGGTTAGAGAGTTGGAACTTTAATCCTCATCCCCTTACTCCCAACAAAGGAGGGAGAGACAGACAGACAGACAGACACACACACACACACAGAGAGAGAGAGAGAGAGAGAGAGAGAGAGAGAGAGAGAGAGAGAGAGAGAGAGAGAGAGAGAGAGAGCAGGGCTGAATTCAGTGGTCAATAATTTAGTTAAGCATAGCAACATAAAGAAGCCTCCACACAAATCCAGTATGATAGAATTTGGAGAGTCCTTGTGTTACAATGGCACATCATAGCTCCACAGTGACAGAGGTTCCTGTATTTCTCTCACGTTTACTCTAGCAATTCATTTGACTCCTTGTAAGTATCCACATCTATTATACCAGTAGCAAGCTGAGTATTTCCCCAAATTCCACCAGTCATTATAGTGCTAAGAGGGATAGTGGGAATCATTGATTTATTGTCAGTTAATCAGAAGCACTCAATGCCTGAATCTGAAGTTAGGGACAGTTTTGTGGGGCTGAGTCCTTCCCCTGTGGGAGCCCATTCTACGTCCAGGTAGACACAGTTCTATCTGAATCTCATTATTGAACATACACTTCACCTCATTGGAAAACTGACTAGTGTGGAAACGAGACCTACCCAAGTGCAGCCACAGAAATTTCACTCATTGAGTATCTGTCATAAAAGACAAAGTACTTTTGTTCCCTGGCATGTTTGTATGTGAGCAGGTATCTTTTCATGCTGAGGCACACATTTATTTGCTCTCCCAGCAAACATTTGGGGCCTACTGCTTGAGGGAAAAAGTATAGACAGTCAAGAGTCTTTGGCGATACTAGGAGTCTATCTACTGATTTAAAAACTAAATACCCATTCAAGATGAAAAGGTAGGTGAAAACAGCTTGAGGGAAGGGCTATTTCCTTGGTAAAATATTCTAAACCTCCTCACCCACTTCTCTGGTTTCTCCTCAACTCTTCTTCCAGAAGCTCTGCTCTGTGGCAAGATGAATCCATCTTCCCCTCTTGTGTCTTTCTAGTTTGTAAAGAACTCTGGATACAAGCAAAGTGGGTTTTATTCACGTAAAAAATAAATGGACATGTTTAGGGCTATCTGTCCAGCTGGAAGAACAAAGAGACATCCTTCCACAGGCAAGTAGGGCTGGCTTTGCAGCTGGAACAACTGATGACAGGAAGACGGTGAGGTGAAGTAACTTATTTGAACAACTCTCATTTACCCATTGCACAACTTGTTTTGAACTCATTGGTATTAGCTCTGCAATCCTGTTTATACATTAAGCTATACATGGTTGGCTTTCCCAGGGGCCTTTCATAACATTTTTCAGTGAGGAATGCCTTACTGAAGCAGTCACACATCAGGAGAAGTTCTAGGTTTGCAAACTGATAAAATCTGTCACCTTGCCAACACTGTCTTTCCAGTCATCATATTTATCTGGAAGTTAAAGATTAAAAGACCTTTGTAAAGCAAACTGTAGTCTGTCAAACACAATCCTTGAGGTTCACAGGTAAACTGTTCTCTCGCTTGGTTAAACTCCAACTATCTTCAACTTTATGCCTGTACCATCAGTACAAACCAATGTTTTATATGTTTACCACTTAAATGAAATAAAGAAAAATATTTTATTGTTTTTTTTCTCAAAATTTTTCAATTTCTTCTTTAGATTAGTAGAACAATTTTTTCCTCAAAGCTTGTCTTTACTGTCTTGCTTCCATTTGCCCTCCCAATACAATCTTATTTCTGTCTTACTCAGGCAACCAAAACCAAACCATGTTAATTGGGGATTACCAAATCCTTTGTGTTCATCACCTTTCAGTTATTATGACAAAATGCCTTAGGTAAATTAAATTATACAAGAATAAAGGACCATTTTTAATCCATAGAGCAGAGGGATTTAACCCATGGTCACAATCTTCTCCATATAATTTAGTCATTTTGCCAGGTTTTACATAAAAGTAGGATCACATGGTAAAAAATTAAAAAATAAAAAAAATCTGTTCTCTACACAGCAGGCAAGGAAGCAAAGACAGTGATAGCGGTGGGGCAGGTTCCAATAGCATCCTCAATAGCATGCTGCGAGTGACCTCAATTTGTTCCACTAGTCACCATATTCTGAAGTTTCTGCCACTTCCCAGTCATACCATAGATGGATGTCCGCACCATTTACATACAAGTCTGTGAGAATGCTAGCTCAAACCATATCATTTTTTTTTCCGTGCTCAAAGAGAACCTTCCTGAACTGTGCTGGGTAGTTTTATCACTATTTGACACAAGCAAACATCATCTGAGAAGAGGGAAACTTGGTTATGAAATGCCTACATAAGACTGAGCTATAGTCAGGCCTGTAGTGAATGTTCTTTAGGATTGACTGATGTGGGATGGCCCCGCCCATTGTAGGTGGAATCATCACTGGAATGCTGGTTCTGGTTTCTATAGAAAGGATGAGCAAGCCATGGGAAAGCAAATAAATAAGCAGCACTCCTCCATGCCCTCTGCCTCCAAGTTCCTTCCATGCTTGAGCTCCTGTTCTGACTTCTTCAATGATGAACTGCCCTGTGAAAATGTAAGCCAAATACCCTTTTTTCCCCTAAACTTGTTTTCTATCATGGTGTTTCATTGCAGCAATAGAAGCCTTAACTAATACATATACATATTAACAAACATCATCTACATTATAAGTTCGTCTGCTATTCTCTTTTTCTCTAAATATTACTTTCATATTACCTAGGGATAATGCCTTATTTCTGTGTCTTGACTCAAATACAACATAGGAGTTCCCTTATAACTAAGACTTGATGCTGTGAAAATGTGAAGAAAACACATGGAAAAGAACCATGACATTTGTCCTACCAATAAGGCTTTTGAACTGACCCTAAAAGTCCTCAAAATAAAGCTAAAATTATATGAGTGGAATTATACGAAGCAATAAATGTTTTTGTAGAGCAATAGAAACACTCATAAAGGAGCAATAGGAATGCAGTGGATATAATCAAGATCATTTAAATAAGTTGTGAAAACATGAGAAATTATGTTATTTTGTACTAATAATATATGATGATAACATATTAAAAAACACAATCATATCATTTAAAGAATAAGGTAAAATAGTTCCAAATTATCTCTGCAAGAGTTAATGCCCCAAATGTGTAAGAGTTCATCTTGACAACAAAAAAGGAAGAGAGAGAAAGGCAGGAGGAGAAAACCTAATAGCATAGGGATAGGTAAAGACGTTGTCCTAAATGTCCTAATGATGTTCAAAATATACTGCATATTCCTAGTTATTAGGAAAATGTATATTAAAATAATAATGGCATATCACCTTATATCTGCTAGAATGGCTGTCACCAGAAAGGAGGCAAATAGCAAATGTTTGAAAAGTATAGTAGAAAAGTAAATAATTGTACAATGCTGATCAGATTGTAAATTAGCAATGCTGTTATTCATTACAATTAAACATTAAACGTGGAACTACCATATGGTTCAACAACCTTCTCCTAGGTATACACAAAAGAAAAAAGTCATTATATCAATGAGATGACTTCAGTTTCATGTTTACTATAGCATTTTTCATGATATCCAGTCTAATGATAGATGGGTAGAGTAAGTCAAAATTGGTCCATATACACTGTGTAACACCATTACATCAACGGATAAGGGGGAGGGGAGGGGGGAGGGGAAGAAGGAAGGTGAAGGAAGAGGAGAAGGGAAAAGGGATGAATCCAAGTGAGAAGGACACACCTATCATCTCAGTTATAGACGAGGGTATTAGAGGAAGGAATATCAGAAGTTGAAAGGCAGTTTGTGCTGGTTAGTTTGATGCAAACCAGGGTCATGTCAAAAGAGGAAACTTAAATTGAGGAAATGCCTCCCTAAACATAACAACCTGTAGGCAAGTCCATGGGGCCCTTTTTTGGAGTTGATGATTGATAGGGAATGCTCAGCTAGCTCACTGTGGGTAGTTCTACCCCTGGACAAGTGGTATTGGATTGTATGAAAATATAACCTGAGAAAGTCATGGAGAGCCAGCCAGTAAGCAACCTTTCTCCATGGCTTCAACTTCAGTTTCTGCATCCAGCTTCCTGCCCTCTTTCCCGAGTCCCCTTTATGATGGAGTATGGCTTTGAGCCATGGTCTTCATCACAGCAATAGATACAAAATAGAATAGAAAACAAAACAACAAATGAAGATATTAGACTTTGTGAAAACCTGTCCCAAAACCATTCAAACATGTGCAAAAAGAACAAAAAACAAAAGCCCTGTCCTTTACAACAGCATTGCATTAGATAAAATATGTTAGGCACAGAAATAAAAACTCTGAAGAAATCCATGTACATTTAATCTAAAACAATAAAATTTTTTGTCATACTCAGGAATATAAAGTAGAATACTAATTAACAGGGGCCAGTTAGTAACATAGACCCTGGGAAGATGTTCATCAAACTACAGTGTTAAAAGAGCTTTTGCATGTTCGCACCACATAGCAACCACATTGGGTGCTTCAATATGTATATTCTGTGGCCACACATGTTTTAAAACATTATGTGCCACATCTGAATTATAGAATTATAGTTGATAACTGACAATAATGATGATGGGAAGAAATTCAGACAATAGAGAGAACTGTCCATTTGTGCTGTTTTTACCTCGGACGTTTAGTGTAGTAGAGAAAATCAGATGCTGCACTACCTGGACAGGAGAAGTAGCAGGATTCCTTGACTGAATGTGAGGGGAATGAGGTACCTGGCACCTCATCCTCCTTCTGTCACTACAGTAATTCTGTGGAGAATAGTATTCACCTGAAATATTAACTATCCCAATAGTTATTTCTCCAATAAGCTCAAGAACTGCATCCTCCTGACTGTATGAAATGAATCTCAAATTTAACACATTCCAAAGTAGACTTAGTTTCTCAAGATCCACTCTGGTTCTGAGTGGTTCAAGTGCAATAGACAGTAGACATCTCTATGCCTTACTCTCTTCACAGTCAGTCAGCAAACGATGTCAGTGTTTTGTCGCCTTCCCATCTGCCCTGGGTCAGACTATAGTGAGATGACTCCTTCGCACTGCCTATATGCATTCATCCTTGGTTCTTGTTTATTCCTCTCATTTCCAAGCAATCAATGCCTCATACACCAGCTAGATCTATAAAGTAGCCCTTACCCCACCAGCTCTAAAATATCTATGTGTCCTGTGGGGCTCTTATCATCTTTACCTGCTTGTCTTTCCCATTAAAACCGGCTTCTTTCTGTTAATCACATGCACCTAGATCTAACACAGTCTAATTACTTCAATGATGTTCTTTTCTTTCTGCTCAGAATGATCATTGTATACCTCTCTACATGGCTGAAGCTCTGTGGACTGACTTTTAGTATTAACTGAGAAGGGTTTGTTTGGTTCTGACATAAGTTCTTTGCTTTGTGTTTCAGTATTTTGTGTTTTCCCCCTCTCTCCCCCTCTCTCTCCTTTTCCCCCTCCTTCCTCCTTGCCCATCATTAGGATGCATCCCTTTATCCTTCTCCTTTCCCTGCCCCTTCTTTCCCTCCCTCCCTCCTTCTATCCCTCTCTCCCTCCCTCCCTCCCTCCCTCCCTCCCTCCCTCCCTCCCTCCCTCCCTCCCTCCCTTCCTCTCTCCCTCCCTCCTTCTATCCCTCCCTCCCTCCCTCCCTCCCTCCCTCCCTCCCTCCCTCCCTCATCACTCCATCCTTCATCCCCCCCAAACTCATAAATTCTATGTGGGGAGCACATTTATCCTTCCCTCACTTTTGTCAGGGTCACCTATATCTGGCACACACTAACAAAACACACTTTTAGGACTGGAGAGATGAAGTCTCAACAGATATGAGCACTAGTTGCTCTTCCACAGGACCCAGGTTCAATTCCCAGCATCTACTTGGCAGCTCACAACTTTCTGTAACTCCACTTGCAAGGGATTCAACACCCTCACACAGCCATACATGCAAGCAATGCACACAAAATAAAATTAACTCATTTTAAAAAATGCATTCTAAAATACCATATAAAATTCATCAGTTTTATGTCATAAAGGCTTTAATATGATTGTCTGATGGGAAAGCAGTGGTCCACTATATTACTATGAAATTTGGCATTTATAAGCCTACGTGAAAAAAAAAGATTGGTCAGAATTAACACCTACCTCAATAAAGGCTAGGAAAGCAGTAATCAGTCATTAAATATTGCTAGGCCTGGTGCACCAGCCTGTGAAAACACTTGTATTTATTTGTCTGTCTGTCTCTTTTCTGCAAAGGTAAAAGTAGAGATAGACTACAAAATAAATCATTTTAAAAATTCCTTAAAAATCAATCTCTAACCTGACCCTTCTTTTACAAAGTAGTTGAGATTTTGAGAACCTGGGGAAGAGCTGCCTGTTACAAATGAAGCCCTTGAACAAGTCTGCTGCCAGAGCTTCACCACATGCTGCAAAGCACATCCTGGTGCCCTACTCATAGGCCAAGAGCTACAGTAGCCCAGGGACTTACTGGTCCTTGGTACTTAAGAGGTACCAAAAAAAAAAAAAAAAAAAAAAGCTAGCTGTGGTCCGCCAAAGCTAATTGATTTTAACAGTAGAACAGAATGTGAAACTTCTAAAATTTCTCCAATTATTAATATGACTTCTTAAAGGCTCTGTCCTACATTCCAGAAGGTATCTGTTCTAAGTATTAAATGAAACTATCTGTTCTTAACATTAAACTTAGCACACAAATGTCTTTTAAAAAAACAGTTTAGAATAATTTCATCTTTCAAAAGAAAATTCCCAATCAATAGTTGGCTACCTTTAAAGAATCTTGCATCATTTGGTCATGATGAGGATCGACCCACTCACTTTCCTTCTGCTTTTGAAACTAAATCTCCAAAAAATTTCTATTCATTGTTTTTTCCATTCCCCTCCCCCCTCAAAAAAAAGAATCTTGCCCTGTCAATTATCCTTCTCAGTTGGGTTGAAAGTTTGTGTAGCCATATAATTGGACAAGTGTATTGTGAAATAAACCCACGCAAGTCTAAGCATAAAGTAAATGGAGCAGTAAGAAGGCTGAAGTGTAAACTGAAACAGAGGGCTCGGATGTGGTCTAGGTACACAGTGAGAGCTGGTGATTACTTGTTTTTAGTAAAGGTAGAAATGTTATTTTAATAAAGTTCTCAAAGGAACAATAACACATTGTATCTACAAAAAGTTCATTACTTGAAGTAGTCATAAGCTGAGACTACTAATGCAAAAGGCTTGCCCTTTCGTCAGAGGGAAGAAACAAAAGGTACTGACCTTCAAAACAGTGGAAGCTGAGATTACTATTACATTTAATTAATTAAGTTAATTAAATAATTATGATTATATTCATATTTGAGATATAAAAGTTGTGCAATATATGTAAGTCTTAAATGGAGTTTCTTGTCAATTTTTTTAACTCAACTGTTTCCTTGAGATGACAATTGAGGCCTTATAATCCGGATTAACTAGTTTACTCCTATGAAGGACTAGGTTTTGTTAGAAATTTAAATGTTCAAAACACTGTAAAAATGAAAATTCACAGAAACCATTCCAGGATGCAATTTGTAAGAGTATTCTAGTGGGAAAAAATGGCTCACGGGATTATGAAATTGTAGAGATGGTAGTAGAATTTGTCATTATCCCTGCTTATTACTTATATTCCATGGATTACACATCCTTTCAAGCCAGGACCTTATTCTGAATACCAAGTTAACATACCATGCTGTGTTCACCGGAAGCTTACAGATTGACTGGTAAAGAGATAATCCCATTGAGATAGATAGAATTAAAAAGATACTTTAAGGGTCTGTAATTGCCAATGATAGGAAGACATCCTAGACTGGAAAAAGTCCATACAGAGAATAGTAAGAGACTGCCCAGACTTGATGCAGTTAATGATAGCTAACTATTTAAGTGACACCAGTAAGAGTTAGATGTTGGAATTAGCCTTCAAATGAGATGACAGTTACATTTCTTATGAATGTCTCTTTAGTATGGCCATAGTTATATTGTTAGTCTGGTACTGATGACGTCATGGTGTTTACTTAGAGAGAAGTCAGAACCCTACAACTGAGAAGGAAGTTAGTAGCCTCTTACCTAGTTTTTCTTGTGTAATTTTTAGCCCAACACCTACAGGATGATCCTCTGAGCATAGAACATCTCAATGGCTTTTAAGTCTATTTCCAGCCCCTCAAATAATTTATACTTTCAAAGCCAATGCTACATTCTCTTGCTTTCACAAAATATAAATGGATGTGTTCTCAGGTCTGGGTATTCTCTGCAGGCCACAACCCCCCTTTCTCTGAGAATTAGTGGAGGAAAACTGTACAGTGGTTTCCTTTTTCATAAAGTACATTTGTCTCTTCAGATGCTGATGAATGGCTCTACTACTGGAAAATTTCAGACACGTTGGAAAAACAGCAAATGACATAAATTTAGAATACATTAGTAGGTAGAAGATTTACACCCTCCTTCCTTTACTTTGGCATATTTGGGTAAAACATTCAAGACACTGTAAAGTCTAAGAAAATAGAAATCCCAGTTTGAAATAACTGTCTCGAGTTCCTTAGAATCCAGTCCCAATTTCTTCCAGTGACTCCCCGAGAGCCAGTCATGAGCACCATTAAAGCTCTCTGAATTTGGAAATGATACCACACTATGAGCACAGCTATGAGTTTCTTTTTCCTCTAACATGTGTTACAGTAGACTGAGCAGTAGGTTCAAAGAAGACTTGGTCCTGGTTGTCCCTAGTATACTAGTATTTAGACAGCAGGGGCACAGATACATATGCAAGCATTTAGACAGCTGTGCAAATGCAGAGCAATGAATAATACATAACATTTTAAAAGGTTAGTAAATGTGGGTGTCATGGACAAAATAAAAATTAAAAGTGAAATGGAAAGCCTTTGGGCCAGTAAAGGTGGAAGTGGCTTAGAGGCCGGCAAGGTTGGTGGCCTCCTTGCGTTTAGAAAGGAGATTGTGACAAAAGACAGCAGAGGACCAGAAAAGCAGAGAGTGCATCTGACTGTTGGTAGAAAAGATCCAATTCCTTTTTATAAAAGCTTAGTATATATTGGATATTAGTCCCCTATCAGATTTAGGATTGGTAAAATCCTTTCCCAATCTGTCGGTGGCCTTTTTGTCTTATTGACAGTGTCTTTTGTCTTACAGAAGCTTATGAAGCTATGCCAGTGCCTGGCAAATACAGAAGTGGATGCTCACAGTCATCTAAAGGATGGAACACAGGGCTCCCATGGAGGAGCTAGAGAAAGTACCAAGGAGCTGAAGGGGTCTGCAACACTATAGGTGTAATAACAATATGAACTAACCAGTACCCCCAGAGCTCATGTCTCTAGCTTCTCTAGCTGCATATGGAGCAGAAGATGGCCTAGTTGACCATCATTGGGAAGAGAGGCCCCTAGGTCTTGCAAACTTTATATGCCCCAGTACAGGGGAATGCCAGGGCCAGGAAGTGGGAGTGAGTGGGTAGGGGAACAGGGTGGGGGGAAGGGTATAGCGAACTTTTGGGATAGCATTTGAAATGTAAATAAAGAAAATATTTTTAAAAAAAACTTAGATTTTTTTTTTTAGTGCTCTCAGTAGAAAGATAAGACTCTCTTTTTTAAACAATTAGACAAATTACAACCTTGTAGGATGGCTAAGAAAACAAGGAATTGTAGAGGACTTGGAGAGGTGGCTTAGCTGTTAAGAACACTTCAATTGGACCCAGGTACCACCCATAAAAGACTGTTCACAATTCTTCTTCCAGGCAGTCTGGTGTCTTCTTCTGGTCTCGACAGCAACCTGCATGCACCTTATGTACACACGTATGTGTGGACACATATACATATGTAAAATAAAAAATCTTAAGCCATTTAAAGTAAGTCTCTGAAGCCCACACCCCTCCTTTCCATTCTCCAGCAGCTTGCCAAGTCAAGAGGACAATTAAAAACATACAACCAGAAGGACAGATAAAGGCTATCTGGAGAGCCATGGTCTCCCTCCCATGTATACTGGGAATTGGGGCAAACTAGTGTTATCTCGAAGATAACCTGCTTCCTGCACAGATGCCAAGTCTTATATTTTATTTCTTCAAGTGTTGGTCTTCTAAGAAAAAAGGCAAGCTGAGCTAATGGCGTCATTTCTTATTTAGTCTAACCTTTAAGACCTCCTCCCTGCAGGAATTTGGTACAGTAAAACTTACTAGATAAAAGGCCATTGGTCTAGCATGCAATCACTGTACCTTTACTGTGGGTGTAGACACTACTCCACCTCTTGGTATGCCTTCCTGTCCAGCCCATTCCCACTAGATGATTGGGAGAAATTTCCTGTCTAGCCTACTACCTCTCTGCTCTGTTCAGACACCACTGCACATTTAATTTATCAGCAAGTTTATCTTCCACATAAGCCACATGACTGTGATCAACCGTGTCTCCCAGGCCTCTTATTAGCCTTTATAACTCTCTCTAGAAAGTGTACTAACTCTGCCACAGCACAGCTGGCTCTACTAACTTATAAATGGCCACATTTATTTAAAAGATGTATTAAATGAAAACAAAAAAAAAACCTGCTAAACTATTCAATCAGTTTGAAAACTATTTTAAACACGGTCTTTTCTCAGAATCAAATATTGTATGTAAACATTTTACCATCATTCTAACTACCCTGGGTATTTGTTAATTTTTTTGTTGTTCTGGTTGTTTTCTTGTTGTGGTTGTTGTTAGTGCTGTTATTCTTAGATACAAAGAAAATGGCATCTGGGAAGATTTCAAGATTTCTTTATGATCAGGGTTTCATGATAGTATTCCTCACTTTTAGAATAAAGGTAGGCTATGCAATGTACTTCTGTGATTGCTTTATTTTTCTTTATGTGTATGCATGATGAAGATGCACGTGTGTGTGTGGGTGTATGGGTGTGTGTGTGTGTGTGAAATAGAGAAATACAGACAGACAGACAGACAGACAGACACAGAGAAAAAGACCAGATATGTGCATATTATGTGGAGGTCAGAGAAAATCTCCAGACATCAGCCCACATCTTCTACTTTGGGACAGGGTCTCTCTTGCTCACCACTGAACCTACCAGGTGGCCAGCATACAAGCTTTTAAGGGTTCTGTCTCCAGTTTTCCTCTGGAGGACTGGGGCTAAAGATACAAGCAGTGGTGCCAGGTTTTACAGGGGTCCAGAGATTCCCATTGCCATGCTTGTGAGGTGAGCACTTTGCCCAATAGCCACTTTCCAGATCTGCTCCTTTTTGAATGATCACAGCTAATTTTATGCCACTAAAGAGAAAGACCATAATACTCAATTTTAACAAGGCTAAGTCAAGGTACCTATGTACAGAGAACCACAAATAACCTATTTCACTCCAAAGTTTGTATCTAGACATGTAAATATATATTATATATTTACTTATATATCATATATATATATATATATATGATATATTTTAAAATGACTTTTCCTGACCCAAATGCAAATCGTATTTTTAAACCATAGCACAATTTTCTAAATAATAGGATAAGAAGAATTTGAGAGAAAGATACAGCAGCAGAATGAGGAAAGCAAGCAGCTCCATTTTGGAAACTCTCTCACGTGTTTACTACTTCTCGAGGTTGTCATCAGCTGGCATCCGGACACCACCATCCCTAAAATAGCCTGCAAGAAGTCCTGCGGCACAGCGTGCTCTGTCAGGCTTGCTCATCCACTTCCTGACTCACAGATCTGCCACAGCTTTGTGTCATCGGTCTAAAGCATCTTCCTCTAAAAATAGTCTGTGTCTATCCACGGACCTCGAGAAGGAAAACAGTGGGGCTCAGCATACTGCTTCCCAATCCATCACCCTGCTCTACCTTAGAAACATCTGACTGGGAAATGTGGCTGCTGTTATTGTCCGTGAAGTCCTTATTCGTCTGTCCTTCCCATAATGTACCCCCCCAATCTCTGCTTATCATTTCTTTTTGGCCATTGATAGAAAACTTAAAGCAGCAAATATTTCATTTTTATGAGGTCTCAGGTGGTCATATTTCTCCATAAATAGCATCCTTCTCTCTAAGCAATTAAATCATTAAAAGACTACGAGTTCTGCTCAGAAGTGACTAGCCTTAGAAAAGTTGGTGGAGTGCATTATTTTTATTTGGTTATCTGAAAAACATGTAAGCTACTATGTTTTTCTCTTTTGCTGAGAAGCTAAATGTATTTATCTGTTTAGTCATATCCAATGATCTGTGAACTGCAGGGAGTTGGATGTCTCTCAGAGTGGAAAGTGCTAGCTCGGATCAAATAAAATAATGGGAAAAAACTAAAAAGAACACTTAAACAACAACCAAGAAAGGGAAAATCTTGGGTAACCTGCAATGTGTAAATGAATAACTTACCATATTTAGGGTGGTTTTTGATTTGTTTGTTTTGTTTTGCTTTTCAAATGTTTCTTTTCTATTTATTTAGAACCAGGATTTCACTGTGTACTGAATAATGTTTCCAAACTCACTATATTTCTCAGCTTAGCCTCAAATTATGATCCTCCTTCCTCAATCACCTGCATGCTTGAGTCCTAGGCATGTGATACCATAACTGGCTATCTCTGACTTTTCCAGCATATAAGACTATTGTCTATTACTGAGTCAACAGAAGGGTTAGAGAGCTCCATTACATCTGTGAAGAACCTCATAAGTCCCTGTGGTCAGTATTGATTTCCATTTCAGTGTGTTACAGCTAAGGGCTGGCAGTGTGGTTCAGTGGTGAGAGTATTTGCCTAACATACACAGAGCTCTAGCAGCCTTGATCTGGGAGAGTGTCTTTGCAGGAGAACACATGCCTGGCTGCATAGGGTGCTAACAGCATATTTTACTTAAGCCAGTGAGTCTGATTTATTGCAATATTTTGTTTACAGTTTTTTTTTCCTCTCAAGCATCAGAGTCAAGAACCACTGCCGTTCTTTCTTTGCTTATCATTGCTAAATCATTAATTAGCACTCTTTACTAGCTTGTTTTCATTTCATTTTGGAATCATTTGCAATTCTCTGATTGTATTTGAGTTCCAAATTTTACCAGTTTCTTGGCTCTATATGTCTAAAGACTTACTCTGCCTTTCTTTGACTAATAGGAATTTTCATTTTCTTAAATATTAAATCACTCCTATGTTTTCTTTTATTTACATTATTTCAAAAATTATGAAAATATCAGTTACTGAATTAGCTTTTCTATTAATTATCATATCAGACTCATATTTCTCAAATTCTTACTCTATGTTTTATAAGTTTATCTATTTCATACTTAACATTTCATTAATATGGTATATAAACATCTTATTGCTTTTTCATTTCAGTTGCTTTCAGAAAAGACGTTTATTGTAAAAATGTTTGTACGGTTTTTAAATAGTTGTCATTTAGGGTTTGTTTACTTGTCTTGACCAATGCCACCCTAGACTCTGAGAATGTGATCAATTTTTGTCTTTACTTTTAGCAGGTATGGTTGTTATTGTAGTTTTGTTTTGGTTTGATTTTTGTCTTTTTATAAGTTCTTTAAGAATGTTGTGCAATGCCAGGCGGTGGTGGCGCATACCTTTAATCCCAGCACTCAGGAGGCAGAGGCAGACGGATTTCTGAGTCCAAGGCCAGCCTGGTCTACAGAGTGAGTTCCAGGACAGCCAGGGCTACACAGAGAAACCCCATCTCGAAAAACAAACAAATAAATAAATAAATAAATAAATAAATAAATAAATAAATAATAAATAAATGAATAAATGAAATACTGTGTAATGGATTAGTACTCTAACCCCACTCCTCTCAGATCCATTTCTCTTCTTTACCTACCAAATTTGTGCCTTTGAAAAAAAAACTACCAAGTACAATTTTAAGTGCTGCCCATATAGTCTTGGATATGAAACTTTCATTAGAGCATCACCAACCTACTGGGATCCTTATCCATTAAGAAAACTCCCTCTGCCAGAAGCTGTCAGTCCCCACTAGCTCCTTAGATTGGGGGTGGGACTTCATGCCTACTTCTTTCCACTATGCTGGGTTTTGTACGGCTTGACATGTTTCATGCAGGTCTTGAATGTGCTGTCACAACTACTGAGAGTTCACTTATGTTCCACTGGCCTGCAGTGTCTGGAAAATACTGTTTCCCCTTTGGTCATCTGCTACATCTGGTGCTTACAATCTTTCTTCTCCCATTTTCGCAATGGTCTCTGAGCCTTGGAAGGATGGAGTTACCATAGGTGCACTGTTTAAGACTGAGCATTCTGTGGTCTCTTCTCCGCACTTTGACCAGTTCCAGTCATTGAGGATTCTATTCCAGCCTAAAGGATATGGAGATTGCTGTAGCAGAGTCTTTGCAATGGAGAGGAAGGATTGAATTTAATCCACACAGGATAGGCAAGACAACTGTAGCCAAGGAACAGGGTGGTGATGGGGCAAAAAACTCTAAATGAAAGCAGAGTAGCAGGACAAGATGGGTGCTGGCTAAACCAACACAACAGGATTCCTGCTGAAAATACCTGGAAGTGACCGTATAAGAGCATGGTAGGGATCAGAGAATAAGGACCCTTATTAGATGTCCATATTGATGAGATATAAAGAAGAGGAGTCTCTGTTAAAACTACTCAATATACTTTGGACTTGCTAGGGAAATCACAGATGGGTCCATAAGAAGGTTTAGAGCTAACTAAAGTTTTGCCAAGCGATTACTCTTTGTCAGGAAATCAGCAACCACTAGGAATCATTTAAGATGTATGGCTAGGGAGGAAGTGGGCAGACTGTTCAAAGGTCAACAATATTACTCAGGAAATGGTTTTTCATGTACTTTCCCCCTCTAATTTGTGAATTATTTCTTTTTTAAGTGTTCCTGTATAGGCATAGAGCCTCAACATGCCTGGAAGAAAGATCTGCTCTCTCAAGTGACTAATGTCACAACCGCTATGCCCAACTTGTGCCCTCTACTTAATAACTTATCAAATATGCTCTTTGTTTTGAGCAAGGAACTAAACCCTACTGCTATCATTCACCAGTTCTGAGGCTCTAGGGAACAAGACTGATACTTTTCGCTCACAAACCAAGCAATGATTCTAATTACTACTGTTCAAACCTCCTCTCTTCCTGTCTCCTTTTCCCTCTTTTCTGAAACTGGAGCCTTTTCCATCATATCTCAAAAATCTGCTTTAAGCATGCTTGCCCTTCCTGGCTCTCTCTAATCTGGGTTATCTAACACTAAAATTATGCTTTCCATCAATAATTCAAAATTTAAACCTCACTTATATTGGTAATGTCATTTGCTATTTGTACTGGAACAACTTTCTCATATTTTAGTAAAATTGGAGGGAAAGAAGCTGAAGGTAGGTTCCCTGGGCTCTTAGCTGCAGTTTAGATTTAACTCTTACCTTGGACTGTGGACTTGCAAAGCACTTGTTATCTACTGTACATTTAAATATTTATTTAAATGATTTACCCTACTCTAAAGATCCTGAAATGTCTAATTATTAATCCTTAGAAACCTGCCACTCTTAAACAATTACAAAAGCCAGATTCATAGAGATGTAATAGCTTCCAAACACATGAAAGTCATTTCTATTTAGTTCTGGACAGAATTTGATGGTGTATCCATGGATTTTAGTGCAGCTATTAAGATTAAAGTGGTGGGAAGTTCCATTAGTATTTATCTTTTAGAAATAATAGTAAGTAAACTTTTAAAGTATCTTTTTGAGATCTTCTAATTAATTTTAAAATGTGCATCTAAAGTCCAATAAAATCTAAACAGTAGAGATCATGTATTATAGTATTATAATATAGTTAGCAGAGATTCTGTGTAAGTATTATGTATCCTATACTAATATGCATATTTTAGCTATATGTCAATTTAACTAAATAAAAACCAATGTGTAAGATGGTTTTCTCCCGAGGCCCTTTCCACCGTCTACAAAGTTATTTTACTAAAAATAACTTACTAAAACAGAGACCTCTGTAAATTTTATCTGCAGTCTCTGACACAGTATCTATTTAATCTCAAAACGAGAGACATCACATTACTTTGCAACCACGTCAATGAGCAGCTCTGGCCTTTTCAGGTTGCCTTGGAATCCCAGGAAGTGCTCTTTGAAGGACAGTTGCCTCTCTCTCTCTCTCTCTCTCTCTCTCTCTCTCTCTCTCTCTCTCTCTCTCTCTCTCTCCCTCCCTCCCTCCCTCCCTCCCTCCCTCCCTCCCTCCCTCCCTCTCTCTCTCTCTCTCTCTCTCTCTCTCTCTCTCTCTCTCTCTCTCTCTCTCTCTCTCTCTCTCTCTCTCTCTCTCTCTCTCTCTCTCTCTCTCTCTCTCTCTCTCTCTCTCTCTCTCTCTCTCTCTCTCTCTCTCTCTCTCATCTATCATTCAGGTTGATGTTATTAACTAATGAAAAAGTAACATGTTATTGGTTTTTTCCTGTGTTCTTCCATCTTCAGTCAGAAGAGTAGGTGCCCACTTCCCTCTTGTTTGCTAGTGAAGCTATGTCATTGGCCTCTTTTTTAAATCCAGCAATCTATGCATGGCTTACAACTTTTTTATCATTTTCTGTTTCTAGCTTATGTTAAATCTCTTTTCACCTGCCTGAGAAGATATTTTAACTCCAATCTAAGCACAAATTCACTGTGAAATTAATTCTAATTCCCATGATCCACTAGTAAAAATAAAACCAAAGTGGGACAGCAATCATTTTAGATTTTCTGATGAAAGAGGCAATTTATACCAGGCACATAATGTAAATTTTGTAGGTCGTGGATAATCCATTTCACCAAATAAATTAAATTAAACTTAGGGTGGATGCTGTAACTGATACAGGCAACAGCTTCTGCATGTATGGAAGAGCTTCTGAGCGTTGATGGGAGCCGAGGCATGCCCAGTACCAACACGGAGGCAGAGATTAGAGGGTTGATGGGAGCCGAGGCATGCCCAGTACCAACACGGAGGCAGAGATCAGAGGGTTGATGAGAGCCGAGGCATGCCCAGTACCAACACAGAGGAAGAGATCAGAGGATTGATGGGAGCCGAGGCATGCCCAGTACCAACACGGAAGCAGAGATCAGAGGATTGATGGGAGCCGAGGCATGCCCAGTACCAAAACAGAGGCAGAGATCAGAGGGTTGATGGGAGCTGAGGCATGCACAGTACCAACACAGAGGAAGAGATCAGAGGATTGATGGGAGCCGAGGCATGCCCAGTACCAACACGGAGGCAGAGATGCTGGTTTTAATAGCTACTTTTCTATTTTGTCCACTTTGGGTCTTGATATTATTATTTATTTTAATCTCAATCAAGTTAAAATGGCTAGTTTATATTCACCAAAAGCATTATGAATAAATTCTCTGAATACTTAATTTTTCATTTGTTCAAAAAAAGTTACTGTTTTCAAAGAGATGACAGCACTCCTCCAAATGATTGCTTGCTTTTACCCCAAAGGCAGGAACAGGTGTTTAAAAGTGTGAAAAGATTCTGATTAAAGTCCTAGGGTGATGCCCAGACCTTTTTACAGGGATACAACAGGTATTGAATAACTGCTCATTAAAATAATAAACTTACTAAATAGTTTATTAATGATGGGCTCAAATTGAGATTACTACATACAGTCATTTCAACTATCAGATTAGATTGTCCACTCCAAGAGAACTTACCCATGCTAACATTGATGTATTTATTAGCACATATGATCTCTTCTCTTAGTCTGTAGGATTCCTAAGAGCCAGAGTTTTGTATTATTTATTTCAAAATGAGTGTCTAGTGAAGTTCAGGCATTGCTATATGATCACTATTTCTTATTTAAATTTAATTAAAATTTATTGGCATGAAAAAAATCTAATTAAGAAGTTTAGATAAATCCCTGGCTTGAAAGGCTGCTAAATATGGTGTTTCTTTGAAGATGTTTAGAAATATTAATTTCACAAACCTGCCATTTTCAAAGGATAAACTCCATGGAAAAAAACAGCTTCTATAACCAAATATTGCCTTATCTATCTGTCTCAGTGCTTTATACTTGTAAAACTTGAATCTGTCTTTGCCTTAAGTTTCTCATTCAGACCTTTCTGTGCTTGGCTTGATACTTCTGTGTATGTGACATGGCATCTCTGAGGTCCATCTCAATCCACTTCATAGTTCCTTTCTGTCTCCATAGCCAGAGTGTCCATTTAAGCTAATGCCCCTAAACACTATACATGTTCAATTAATACCAACTTAACTCAGGGTACAGTAAAAAGGGAGCTATAGAGTCCGTGGTCAGTGTTTGTCATCCATATCATGATGTACTCACCCTATCCTTGACAGAGATCCTAATACTTAAGTGGCAAAAACAGACAAAGATGCTAACTTCCATTCTCTGGGTGTTCCACTTGTGCATATGTGCAAATACACTCATGGTCTCTTTCTCTCTCTTCAACCCAACCATCTCTCCAACAAAATTTCACAACCAGTAAAATAACTCAGTAAATCAATTGTAAGGCAAAATGAACCTTAGTAATGAATAAGTGTGTATTCTGATATGGACTGAGGGCACTGTCTCCTCTTGGTTGAGCCTTTTCTTAAACTCATCTACTCTTGCCACTTTTTAATTTTTTAAAGTTTTTTTATTAGATATTTTCTTTACTTACATTTCAAATGTTATCCCCTTTCCTAGTTTCCCCTCCAAAAATCCCCTATCCTCTCCCCACCTCCCCCTGCTCCCCAACCCACCCACTCCTGCTTCTCCAACTCAGTACAAGAACAGAATGAGTCACTGATGCTAAGACAACAGAGTAGGTCCAAACTCTACCATAAAGAATGATGGGTGAAAGAAAGGGACGAAGGGGCCTAAGGACATAGCTCAATAGGTATAGAACTTGTTTAGTATGCAAAAACCTTGAGTTCAATCCCCAGTACTTCATAAAACTACAGTCCCAGCATAGAAGAGATAAAGGTAGGAAGATTGAGAAGTTCAAGGCCATCTTCAGATATAACTCAAGTTCATGGCCAGCCTGGACTACATGAAACCATTCCTTAAGACAGAGAACAGGGGAGAAGGTGGGATAAGGGAAGAGGGAGGTGTGAGAGAGGTAATATCTGTAGGTCAGTAAAGAATAATACACACACACACACACACACATGGTAGCTGCAGAGTAAATGAAAAGATAAAACAATGAAGTACTTTGAAAAATAATAGATCAAAAGTTTCCCAAATTTAAGAAAGCAATAGTCCAGACATATAGTAGGATCAGTAAAAGTAGTACAGAATAAATAGAAAGATGAACTATGCCTGGATATTTTGCATATAAAAACACTGGAAACCAAAAATAAGGAAGGCCTTAGAACTCTGAGAGGGTTGTGGAAAGACCAGAGCACTCAACCAGCCAGTGTGTAGAAGGACCTAGATTCAGTCTCCAGCATCACAAAGGCTGAAATGAAGTCCAGCAGTCTGAATAAAGGTGTATTCCCATAAACAAGAGCACCAACAGCAGTGAGGTGGCTCCTTCACACTGAAGAAAAATACCCAGGAGAACTAAATCTTCAGGGCACTAAAAGAAAAGATTAGCCTTAAAGGCATGTAGTCAAAAAAAAAAATAATAATACTTTTAATAGTAAAAACAGCAGTAGGTTTGGGGGAAGAAAGGATGGGTAATAGTAATAAATAAAACATTAGAAACTGAGCAAAATATAAAAGTCTTCCTTTATAACATCTTCTTGTTCTGTGTCTGCTTATCTTTGAGAAAGTTTCACTATATAAAGCCAGAGTAATAATATATCTGAGAGTTGTAATGTAATAAATGTACAAATAACAGTGGTTTGTAATACAAAAGTAATAGTGTTGTGAAAACTAGTAACAATTTATACATTTATTTGAATATGGGTTGTAATATACTACTCTCCAATCTATAATAGCCACCAATCACACACACACACTCACATATACACATGCAGATAAAAAAATGAATAGAGGAGGTAAAACAAAACCTTGAACTGAATAAATAAAATGTTACCCAACCCAACCAAAATAAGGAAAGGCAGGATGAAGAAATTTTAAAAACAAATACATAAAATAAAGCACTTGTGTATATTTAGATCACATGATTCTAATAAGTACATTAAAGGTAAATGGTCTAAAATGGCAATTAATAGGGAGACTGTCAGCCTGCCAGGCTGAGTATAAACAAAAAGAAAGCCTACTGAATACTAGTCATGTGAAACACACAAGAAACAGACAGTGGGTTGAAAGAAGCAGAGTATGAAGAGACACACTTGCAAACACTTAGCATAATAAACCTTAGGTGGCTTTACTATTGCCCAGCCAAGAGTGTTTTAAGACAATGTAAACCAAAGTGAATGCAAAGAAAAATGTGTGTTGGGAATAATAAAAGAACACATCAAGAAAGACACATCAGTCTTGGTCATATACCTGAACTACCTACATTATGCAACATTAGAAATATTAATACATTTTATTTGCAATGCTATTTAAAATACTTATTGTAAGCCATGCAAAGGCTCAGTAGAGAAGCCCCAAATGTAATTTTTTAAAACTGTAGAAAGTATATTCTTCAGACCATTGTTAAAGTTAAAATAAGTAATCATAGACTGTGTAGATTTGAAAACTTCCAAAACATTTGAAACAGAAGCCACTAGAGAGTAGGGGAAGTATATGAACTAAGAGAATCATGCTTTAGCTGAAAAAAAAAAAAAACCAAAATATCATAATGTGTGTAAAAGCAATGCTTAGAGAGTTATAGCTTTTGGATATAATCATAATTGAAAAGTAAAAACAGGAGGCTTGGCACAGAGAAAAGCATCTATTCTCTATTCACAAATCTATGAAAAGAACCAATTATACCCCGGAGCAGTAGAAAATGAGAATTTTTAAAAGTTCCAAATGCAGAGAAAAACATACAAATCATGACTAGCCTGTGAACTTTAATTGCTGCATCTAAGGAACTAGAGTCCTACTATGGGATGGAAGTCCATTTAACATAATTTAAAATTATGTTCCTGTTAAAAGACAGGTGGATTATCTATATCCTGGCTTCGTCTTACTAATGTTTTTGTGCACAGATATTGAAAAGCACAAATGACAGAGAAAATACAAAATCAAAGACTTCTTTTGAAAAGCCTAATAAACTAAGTAACCTCAGGATTTAATAAAAATACAGATAACAGAAATTGTTTCGGAAAAGCAAAGATAAATACAGGTAGGTCCATTTGACACTGTCTATGCTATTTGACACATCAAATAAAATGCACATGGCCTTTTAAAGCCACAGATTACCACTATTACCACACACACACACACACACACACACACACACACACACACAGTTTCTAAAAAAATAAACCAATCTATTATTTATTAACCAAATTAAATTTTAATTGGAAACCATTCACATTGATTAAGCTAGTTCCAGAAGCTTCCTTGATGGACTGTATCATCTAATTCAGAAAGAAATAATGCAAATATTTTTTATAACGCAAATATTTGCAAAATAATGCAAATAGTTACAAATAACAAACAGGCAAAGTTACTGGAAGAATAATAAACTATAAACTACTTCTCACAAACACCTATGCAAGATACTTAACAAAATGATTGTACATCAAATACAACAAGAGTTAGTACGCAACAGCAGCAAACATCAAATAAAGAATAGCTATTGAGTGCACTATGCTCCCATCATGCGAAAATTTCAGTGTACATAATTTTCCAAGTCATACAAATTGAAGAAGAAAATGAAGCTTTATGATTAACTTTAAAGAGAAGGAAAGTCACATGTCAAAGTGTCTAACTTACCTGTGGTTAAAATATTTAAAGGTGTATTTATGTGTATGTGCCTCTGCCTGTTTGAGTCCATATGCACTGCATGTGTACAGCGGCCCAAGGAGACCAGAAGAAAGCATCACAGTAGCTGACTCTGGAGTCACAGTGATAATGATCTGCCATGTGAGCACAGGCAACAGAGCTCAATTCCTCTGCAAGAGCAGCAAGGACTCCTAACTGCTGATCTATCTCTCCAGCTCCTGTGATGTAAACATTTTATAAACTAGAAAATGACTTTTACAAGCTGACGTGTTATATATAAAAAGTTTAGTTAACAACATTCTCTGGGGTGAAACTCTTTTATCCTCAAAGTTGAGACAGAAAAACATTTTCCACTTTTGAGCACATGCAAAAAGAAAGTAATAAAAGTCGAGGCTATGAAAACTATAGAAAATAAATTGCATTATCCATTTGATGATACGATTATGTGTGTTGAAAACCCTTTATCGCTCTTCCGGCTGGACCAGCACCTGGGTAGCTAGAGCGCAGGGTCGGCTGACACCCACCAGCTACCCACAACCCCCGCCACAGGATTTTGAGACTGCTGGTAAGTGGAACACAGCTTCTGCTCCAGTCCAATCACGCGGGACCTGAGACTGCTTTGGTTGGGGAGGCAGAAATCCAGCCTGAGTAGGGCCACAAGCCTCTCCGGTCAGAAAAGCGCCGGGGTACCTAGGGCGCAAGGTCTGATGACACTCGCCAGCTACCCACAACACCCGCCACAGGATCTTAAGACTTCTGGTGAGTGGAACACAGCTTCTGCTCCAATCCAATTGCTCACGGGACCTGAGACTGCATTAGTTAGGGAAGCAGAAAACCGGCCTGAGTAGGACCACAGGCCTCTTCCGGCCGGACCAACACCAGGGTAGCTAGAGCGCAGGGTCGACTGACACCCGCCAGCTACCCACGACCCCTGCCACAGGATTTTGAGACTGCTGGTGAGTGGAACACAGCTTCTGCTCCAATCTTTAAACAGTGACAATGACAACAACTAACCCCAGAGATTACCAGATGGAGAAAGGTAAACGTAATAATCTTACTAACAGAAACCAAGACCACTCACCATCATCAGAACCCAGCGCTCCCACTTCGCCCAGTCCAGGGCACCCCAACACACCAGAAAAGCTAGACACGGATCTAAAAGCATATCTCATGATGATGGTAGAGGACATCAAGAAGGACTTTAATAACTCACTTAAAGAAATACAAAGGAACACTGGTAAACAGGTAGAAGACAGTAAAGAGGAAGCACAAAAATCACTTAAAGAATTGCAGGAGAACACTGCTAAAGAGTTACAAATCCTTAAAGAAAAACAGGATAACATAATCAAACAGCTAGAAGTCCTTACAGAAAAACAGGAAAACACATCCAAACAGATGATGGAAATGAACAAAACCATACTAGACCTAAAAAGGGAAGTAGACACAATAAAGAAAACCCAAAATGAGGCAACACTGGAGATAGAAACCCTAGGAAAGAAATCTGGAACCATAGATGCGAGCATCAGCAACAGAATACAAGAGATGGAAGAGAGAATCTCAGGTGCAGAAGATTCCATAGAGAACATCGGCACAACAATCAAGGAAAATGTAAAATGCAAAAAGATCCTAACTGAAAACATCCAAGAAATACAGGACACAATGAGAAGACCAAACCTACGGATAATAGGAGTGGATGAGAATGAAGATTTTCAACTCAAAGGACCAGCAAACATCTTCAACAAAATTATAGAAGAAAACTTCCCAAATCTAAAGAAAGAGATGCCCATGAACATACAAGAAGCCTACAGAACTCCAAATGGACTGGACCAGAAAAGAAATACCTCCCGACACATAATAATCAGAACAACAAATGCTCTAAATAAAGATAGAATACTAAAAGCAGTAAGAGAAAAAGGCCAAGTAACATATAAAGGCAAGCCTATCAGAATTACACCAGATTTCTCACCAGAGACTATGAAAGCCAGAAGATCCTGGACGGATGTTATACAGACACTAAAAGAACACAAACTCCAGCCCAGGCTACTATACCCAGCCAAACTCTCAATTAACATAGATGGAGAAACCAAAGTATTCCACGACAAAACCAAATTCACACATTATCTCTCCACGAATCCAGCCCTTCAAAGGATAATAACAGAAAAAAACCAATACAAGGACAGGAACCACGCCCTAGAAACAACAAGAAGGTAATCCCTCAACAAACCTAAAAGAAGACAGCCACAAGAACAGAATGCCAACTTTAACAACAAAAATAACAGGAAACAACAATTACTTTTCCTTAATATCTCTTAATATCAATGGACTCAACTCCCCGATAAAAAGACATAGACTAACAAACTGGCTACACAAACAAGACCCAACATTTTGCTGCTTACAGGAAACTCATCTCAGAGAAAAAGATAGACACTACCTCAGAATGAAAGGCTGGAAAACAAATTTCCAAGCAAATGGTATGAAGAAACAAGCTGGAGTAGCCATTCTAATATCTGATAAGATTGACTTCCAACCCAAAGTCATTAAAAAAGACAGGGAGGGACACTTCATACTCATCAAAGGTAAAATCCTCCAAGAGGAACTATCAATCCTGAATATCTATGCTCCAAATACAAAGGCAGCCACATTCATTAAAGAAACTTTAGTAAATCTCAAAGCACACATTGCACCTCATGCAATAATAGTGGGAGACTTCAACACACCACTTTCACCAATGGACAGATCATGGAAACAGAAACTAAACAGGGACACAGTGAAACTAACAGAAATTATGAATCAAATGGACCTGGCAGATATCTACAGAACATTCTATCCTAAAACAAAAGGATATAACTTCTTTTCAGCACCTCATGGTACCTTCTCCAAAATTGACCACATAATTGGTCACAAAACAGGCCTCAACAGATGCAAAAATATTGAAATTGTCCCATGCATCCTATCAGATCACCATGGACTAAGGCTGATCTTCAATAACAAAATAAATAATAGAAAGCCAACCTTCACGTGGAAACTGAACAACACTCTTCTCAATGATACCTTGGTCAAGGAAGGAATAAAGAAAGAAATTAAGGACTTTTTAGAGTTCAATGAAAATGAAGCCACAACATACCCAAACTTATGGGACGCAATGAAAGCATTTCTAAGAGGAAATTCATAGCTCTGAGTGCCTCCAAAAGGAAACTAGAGAGAGCACATATTAGCAGCTTGACAACATACCTAAAAGCACTAGAACAAAAAAAAGGAAGCAAATTCATCCAAGAGGAGTAGACAGCAGGAAATAATCAAACTCAGGGGCGAAATCAACCAAGTGGAAACAAGAAGAACTATTCAAAGAATCAACCAATCAAGGAGCTGGTTCTTTGAGAAAATCAACAAGATAGATAAACCCTTAGCCAGACTCACTAGAGGGCACAGGGAAAGCATCCTAATTAACAGAATCAGAAATGAAAAAGGAGACATAACAACAGATCCTGAAGACATCCAAAACACCATCAGATCCTTCTACCAAAGGCTATACTCAACAAAACCGGAGAACCTGGATGAAATGGAGAAGTTCCTAGACAAATACCAGGTACCAAAGTTGAATCAAGATCAGGTTAATGATCTAAACAGCCCTATATCCCCCAAAGAAATAGAAGCAGTCATTAATAATCTCCCAACTAAAAAAAGCCCAGGACCATATGGGTTTAGTGCAGAGTTCTATCAGACCTTCAAAGAAGATCTAATCCCAGTTCTTCACAAACTATTCCACAAAATAGAAACAGAAGGTACTCTACCCAACTCCTTCTATGAAGCCACAATTACTCTGATACCTAAACCACAAAAAGACCCAACAAAGATAGAAAACTTCAGACCAATATCCCTTATGAATATTGATGCAAAAATCCTCAATAAAGTTCTTGCTAACCGAATCCAAGAACACATCAAAACAATCATCCATCCTGACCAAGTAGGTTTCATCCCAGGGATGCAGGGATGGTTCAATATACGGAAATCCATCAATGTAATCCAGTATATAAACAAACTCAAAGACAAAAACCACATGGTCATCTCGTTAGATGCGGAAAAAGCATTTGACAAGATCCAACACCCATTCATGATAAAAGTCTTGGAAAGATCAGGAATTCAAGGCCCATACCTAAACATGATAAAAGCAATCTACAGCAAACCAGTAGCCAACATCAAAGTAAATGGTGAGAAGCTCAAAGCAATCCCTCTAAAATCAGGGACTAGACAAGGCTGTCCACTTTCTCCATACCTATTCAACATTGTACTTGAAGTCCTAGCCAGAGCAATTCGACAACAAAAGGAGATCAAAGGGATACAAATTGGAAAATATGAAGTCAAAATATCACTTTTTGCAGATGATATGATAGTACATATGTGACCCTAAAAATTCCATCAGAGAACTCCTAAGCCTGATAAACAGCTTCGGTGAAGTAGCTGGATATAAAATTAACTCAAACAAATCAATGGCCTTTCTCTACACAAAGAATAAACAGGCTGAGAAAGAAATTAGGGAAACAACACCCTTCTCAATAGTCACAAATAATATAAAATATCTTGGCGTGACTCTAACTAAGGAAGTGAAAGATCTGTATAATAAAAACTTCAAGTCTCTGAAGAAAGAAATTATAGAAGATCTCAGAAGATGGAAAGATCTCCCATGCTCATGGATTGGCAGGATCAACATTGTAAAAATGGCTATCTTGCCAAAAGCAATCTACAGATTCAATGCAATCCCCATCAAAATTCCAACTCAATTCTTCAACGAATTAGAAAGTGCAATCTGCAAATTCATCTGGAATAACAAAAAACCCAGGATAGCAAAAACTCTTCTCAAGGATAAAAGAATCTCTGGTGGAATCACCATGCCAGACCTAAAGCTTTACTACAGAGCAATTGTGATAAAAACTGCATGGTACTGGTATAGTGACAGACAAATAGACCAATGGAATAGAATTGAAGACCCAGAAATGAACCCACACACCTACGGTCACTTGATCTTCGACAAGGGAGCTAAAAACATCCAGTGGAAGAAAGACAGCATTTTCAACAAATTGTGCTGGCACAACTGGTTGTTAACATGTAGAAGAATGCCAATCAATTCATTCCTATCTCCTTGTACTAAGGTCAAGTCTAAGTGGATCAAGGATCTTCACATAAAACCAGAGACACTGAAACTTATAGAGGAGAAAGTGGAGAAAAGCCTTGAAGATATGGGCACAGGGGAAAAATTCTTGAATAGAACAGTAAGGGCTTGTGCTGTAAGATCGAGAATTGACAAGTGGGACCTCATGAAACTGCAAAGCTTCTGCAAGGCTAAAGACACCATCAATAAGACAAAAAAACCACCAACAGATTGGGAAAGGATCTTCACCTATCCTAAATCAGATAAGGGACTAATATCCAATATATATAAAGAACTCAAGAAGGTGGACTCCAGAAAGTCAAATAACCCCATTAAAAAATGGGGCTCAGAACTGAACAAAGAATTCTCACCTGAGGAATACCGAATGGCAGAGAAGCACCTGAAAAAATGTTCAACATCCTTAATCATCAGGGAAATGCAAATCAAAACAACCCTGAGATTCCACCTCACACTAGTCAGAATGGCTAAGATCAAAAATTCAGGTGACAGCAGATGCTGGCGAGGATGTGGAGAAAGAGGAACACTCCTCCATTGTTGGTGGGATTGCAAGCTTGTACAACCACTCTGGAAATCAGTCTGGCGGTTCCTCAGAAAATTGGACATAGTACTACCGGAGGATCCAGCAATACCTCTCCTGGGCATATATCCAGAAGATGTCCCAACCGGTAAGAAGGACACATGCTCCACTATGTTCATAGCAGCCCTATTTATAATAGCCAGATGCTGGAATGAACCCAGATGTCCCTCAACAGAGGAATGGATACAGAAATTATGGTACATTTACACAATGGAGTACTACTCAGCTATTAAAAAGAATGAATTTATGAAATTCCTAGCCAAATGGATGGACCTGGAGGGCATCATCTTGAGTGAGGTAACACAATCACAAAGGAACTCACACAATATGTATTCACTGATAAGTGGATATTAGCCCAAAACTTAGGATACCCAAGATTTAAGATACAATTTGCTAAACGCATGAAACTCAAGAAGAATGAAGACCAAAGTGTGGACACTGTGCCCCTTCTTAGAATTGGGAACAAAACACCCATGGAAGGAGTTACAGAGACAAAGTTTGGAGCTGTGATGAAAGGATGGACCATCTAGAGACTGCCGTATCCAGGGATCCATCCCATAATCAGCTTCTAAACCCTGACACCATTGCATACACTAGTAAGATTTTGCTGAAAGGACCCAAATATAGCTGTCTCTTGTGAGACTATGCAGGGGCCTAGCAAACACAGGAGTGGATGCTCACAGTCAGCTATTGGATGTATCACAGGGCTCCCAATGGAGAAGCTAGAGCAAGTACCCAAGGAGCTAAAGGGATCTGCAACCCTATAGTTGGAACAACATGATGAACTAACCAGTACCCCGGAGCTCTTGTCTCTAGCTGCATATGTATCGAAAGATGGCCTAGTCGGCCATCACTGGAAAGAGAGGCCCATTGGACTTGCAAACTTTATATGCCCCAATATAGGGGAATGCCAGGGCCAAAAGAATGGGAATGGGTGGGTAGGGAAGTGGGGGGCGCTATGGGGGACTTTTGGGATAGCATTGGAAATGTAACTGAGGAAAATATGTAATAAAAATATTAAAAATTAAAAAAAAAGAAAACCCTTTATCATCTATTAACATGCTACTAGAACTAAATTGATGTGATTTCATACACTGAATTTTTCTTTCTATTTGTTATTTACTTTTAGGATCTGTCCTGGTTAGTTTTATGGGACCTTGACATAAGCTAGAGTCATTTGGAAGGAGGGAACCTCAGTTGAGGAAAAAAATGCCTTCATAAGATCTAACTACCCCTACATTTTCTTATTTAGTGATCAATGTGGGGAGGCCCAGTCCATTGTGGGTGGTACTATCACTGGGCTGCTAGGCCTTACAACTCTATAAGCAGGCTGAGTAAGCCCTGGGGACCACACAATTAATTAAACAAAATTTATTCCTCCTTGGCCTCGTCATCAGTTCCTGCCTCCAAGTTGTAGCCCTCCTTCAGTTCCTGTCTTGACTTCCTTTAGTGATGGACTCCGATGTGGAAGTGTAAGCCAAACAAACCCTTTTCTCTCCAGCTTGCTTTGGTATGGTGTTTGTCCAACAGCAACCGTAACTAGGAGAGTATCACACCTCACAAGTATTGAAGATTCAACCTCACAAAATGTTCAGGAAGCCCAACATTTTCTGGGAGAGACCATTTCTGTCATTAAAAAGCAGAAATATATGAGAATCACACATGATGATGATGATGATGATGTGGTCATCACTGGCCCTCAGGACTCCTCCTTTGAGGGAGGGACTTTTGACATTGAACTGGTCCTTCCAGAAGAACACCCAATAAAGTACATGAAATAGAATATATGAGCAAAGTCATTGTATGTGGACAAGTTGGAAAGGATATGTTTAGATATTTTGGAAGATAAGCAGTCTCCAGTACTGCAGAACCACAAGGTTCTGCTGTCAATCTAGGCTTTCTCAAGTGCTCCTAATCCACATGATCCATTAGCAAACAATGTAGCCAAGCAGTGGAAGACCAATGAAGCCCAAGCCAAGCCACAGAGGCAGCTACAACATGGTCTAGGCTATATGCCGTGGATAATATTGAAGTTAATTAGATCATCACCTGTCCATAACTTCTCCTGTTCTACCAAGACTTCTTCCTCTTTTGTTTGCATTTAATAGACAGAGTCTTAGAAACATTACAGAGTAAAAGTCCAGGCATCTTCATCTTTGGTGATTACCTGTGCATTAGCAAATCTATGACCTGTCCTGATTCACTGTTGGGAAGCATGAGTAGAACTTGAAAATATCATCCTGGTTGTTGTGAACTGTTCAAAAGCACTAGCTCTTTGATTCGTTTTCCCATTATGGTTTAAGTACAAAGCAGTCTGAGTGAAGGCAATTGTCAAAGTTAGCTGCCAAGGCTATGGGGGTGTGTATCTTATGTCTTAGGAGGGAAAGTGGTTTTGTTTTAATTTTGTGTTCTCCTTCCCCCTCCCCACTCTTTATAGGCTCTAAATGCAGTGGTTAAATGCAGATAACCAGTTCCTTAGAATGTATTCTTTAGTCAAGTCTAACTTTAGGCATTTTATATGGACAAGCTTGATTGTCTGAACCAAAACTAGGAACATAAAATAAACATTAAAGTTCTCACTAATAACATTTTCATATTGGTGGCAAGTGTAGATTCTCTGTCCACCCCCAACCCCATCATCACCAAAAAAGGAAGGAGAGAATAAAGAAAGCATGTGAATTTTGTATGGCTTGTGTGGAAACGTCTATAAATTTATGTTTTAGTAGAATATATTTGTTACTCTAGAAAAAGCAAATAGAAATAAAAGCTAAGGGATAGTGAAATTAATGAAAAAGCAATGGGTCAATGGAATAGAATATTAATTACCAAGCTCAGCACATGAATGTCCAACTGGTTTTCAGACAGTGTGAATTGAATAGTATGCGGGGGTTGGGGGATGGGATCTATCGTTTTAATCAGTGGTGCTGTAACAATTAAGAGTTGTGGGAAAAGAAAATAAACATTCTCTCCAGACTCCATCTTAAAAATGGGTCATACTGGAAATCAACATAGAACCACTACAAATGAGGAAAGTTGTTTAAAACAGCATAACTTCTCCTTCAGCACAATGTGAACCTCACTGAACCAAAACCCAGAGAAGACACATGGGATAACAGTTTTGAAGACACAGAACATTGGGAAACAAACATCATTTGCTGCCTTGGGGGAAAGCAGAACTTCCTTCAGTCCATAGGAACACCCTTGCTCCAGGGCACTAAAGGCAGGGCTCAAAGTACAGCAGTCTGGCGATGCAGAAACTAGCTAGAGGAAGGAACAGATGAAGAGGTACCAAACATCTACTGCACCGTGATTTTTGCCTCTTTCCTTCATAAAAGCTTTTAGAGAATTCCTATACTACTTATGATTTTTCTAGAAATCTTACAATGACTCAAACCTGGTAGGTTGGAATGGTAAGTGTGATAAATTAGTACAAGTCATTATTTACCATTCAATGTAGTGAGTGCATGGTCATCAGAAACACACAGCGATTACGCTCCCCACCTCCCCCACCATAAATGGCTCAGCTTTCCTACATCAAGGTTCAGCCCCCTTCCTATTCCCTCCTTAGGCCCAAAGTCACATGGTACCAACAGCTGCTCTGTTTCATGCTTAAACTGACAGTTGAATTTCAGGGCTGGGTGATATCACTTTTGCTGGCAAAAATGAAGAAGGTTCCCAGAGCTCTTGACTCCTTGGGCTGGAAACTTTATAAGACATATGACATAGATCCACCCATCATTTCCAAGCTACTTGTAAATTAAACAATGTCACATCTGTTTGGAGTTAAAAATGGTTTCTTCCATAGCTTTCCATTTCATCTCTATCTCCCCCATCCTTATAAATAATGTACATGAGACCAACTAAATTGCAATTAATTTGAGATAATACTCATACGATGTTTCCTTTGGTAAAAAATATACTTTCTATATGTGTCATCTTATATAGAAAGCACTCATTCTATGTGATATGGGAAATTACTTTTATGTATAAAACTTTACATGACTGAACAATAAACTTCACTAATAGAGAGTGAATTTGCATCACACAGACATTTTTATGACCTACTAGAGAACAGAGAACATTATGTACCTTCTCCTTGTATTATTATCATATGTATTATTTTATAATATGAGGTGAAGGGATTAGCAAATGAGGAGACTGGTAAACAACATAAAACTAGAAGACAAAGTGAAGTGTAACAGGAAATTTATAAAATGAAGTCCAGAGTGTAGCCAGAGATGGACAGAACCAGAAAAGGTGACTTTAGGAATCTAGAAAAGGAACCATGTACTCACAAAGAGACCACTAGACAGTTGAGTTTGGATGAATAAATTGGACTTCAGTAGAACCATAAAAACCTCAGTGAGAAGGTAGTCTAAGGATGTTTCCTGTTTTCTCTAAGCTATAAATATTTCTCTGAAGCTCATACAGTAGAGCTTTCAAAAACTCTCGGTGCTTATATCTAGAATGACTAAGAGGGGTTTTTGCTTACACAGACTCTGCATATTCAGAGACTCAATGTGGGCTTGTCTGAGTACTTAGGAGATTGAAACCTTTCTTCTCCAAGCTCATATATGACAGTTTCAATTGTGTAAAATTGGAGAATTGAGATTATACTTCTGCTATGCTTTGGCTCTATTCCTCTACACCTATGTGTCATAATCTTAATCTGTAGGGCAATAAGGTCAGGAAGTGTGTTCTCATGGGATGTATTCAGTCTATGAGAGATCTGCCTTAAGGACGGATTTGGGTCAGTTACAGATGAGCATGCTAATGGAGCTGATTATCTCATACCCTGGCATTCCATTTGGGACATCATATCACCGAGGTCTTGGTTTGATATGAATCTCTCAATGTGTGCCTTTTCAACCTTCAGAACTCTATGGCTAATAAATTCCATTTCCTTGTATATTGTCCAATCACTGGTATAACATAGGCTTAGACAGTCTCTCTTAATAAGCAAAGCAACAAGTGTTCACCTTGCAGATCAAATTCACTATCACACAGTAGGGAAATCTATTCTGTGCCATGGACAACCAGTATAGTAAAACGAAACACTTACAGATATCCCAATACTACACCTAGATGTAAATACTGAGAAACTTGTAAAGCTAAGAACTTTTGTACATATGTATGATATCAATACCACTGATGCTGCAGCAGAAAAAATACAAGCTCAAGGTTTCAAAAACCTGCAAAGCCATAAAATGATGTATTTTACTTGCCCCTGGGGGTGGGGAGAATGGTTCAGAAGCCAGAACTGTGTTTCCTTATTCATATCAAGATTTACACGGTTCTGGTGGGAGAGGGTGTTCATTTATGTGTGTATGCGGGTGATAAAGTTAGATGTTGAGAAGTGAAGAATATATTTAGATATTTGGAAAGATAGTACAGGGAGTTTCGATTCATATATTCTCTACTAATCACTTCTTACAAGCCACAGTTCCTTTGTTGAACATTGCTACACTCTATTAACTGAACTAGCATTGGTGTTCAGATTCTACCAATTTTTCCTAATGCTTCTTTTTAATTCCAGGGTCAAGATCAGAATACTGACTGGGGGGGAGGGGAGTGTATTGGGGACTTTTTGGATAGCATTGGAAATGTAATTGAGGAAATTACCTAATTTAAAAAAAAAAAAAGAATACTGCACAGAATCAGGACCCCTGCTCTAGACTTCTCAACTTGTGTGATGTTTTCTCAATCTTCATTTACAATGACTCTGGGAGTTTTAAGGAGAAATACTCAGTACTTTGTAGAATCTCGCTCAGTTGGAGCAATGTTTGGATGATGTTTGCCAAGTAATTAGACCAAGGGTACAGACTTCAGGGAAGGATCGAGCATGGGCTTGCCAACATTCTTATCATATGTCGCTTAGTGCATAATGTAAACGTGCATCGTGGCAGAAGATGCTACCTTTATCAGTTAAGAAGATTCCTTGACAGCTTTACAAAATATTCTTTCCCTCCTATATTGGTTCAATATTAGTTATGAAGCCCACCCCACATTCAAGGGATCTAGGATTTATTTTAGTATGACTTTTACTTATTGGCAAAGTACAGTTTGGAACATTCAACATAAAGATGCATTTTATTCTAAATGTAGATCTATTGTTTTATAAAAGTTCATTGCACCACAAACACCCTGTATTACATACTGGCTACTTTCTCCTTTTGTATATCTAGTGTAGGATAATGTAAGCATTGGTGAGAGGTAAGGAAAAATTAAGAATTATGTGTAAATATATGGGGAAAAACACTAGAAGAGAAAACCGGCAATGAATATTTAAAATCACACTCAAGACACTAGGAATTTATCTTCAACCAAGTAACATAATTACAGTTTTAGAGCAAGAGTGTGCTTTCCACTGTTCCTATTTTTAATGACAGACACAGCAGCTAAAGTTCTCAAACCCAAGCAGGCAAACTGTACTTGCTTGAGCTCAAAAGCTATGCTCTCTTGGATCTTAGTCCTTCTAACTCAGCTACATGAACTCTGACCACAGTTATGAAAGCAATCTTGTAAAAATTCTCAGTGCTGGAAAGTAACTATTTGCTTAACAGAGCGTCCTCTTCCTTGACTTTTCAAAATAGTGTCCGTGCTCTTTCCCAACATTGTCTAAGAGTTTGGGTGTTATTCTTCAGGTAATGATTTGTGTTACACAGTTTTGAGACTGTTGGAAACGGTCTTTCTTCAACAAGGGTTCTACAGATGTGAGTTGTTCTCCCCCCCCCCCCCATGCAGCACTCAGAGGGAGGCACTTGGAGTATGAAGTAAGAGCCTTTACTTTATTGGCTCCCTGTGGGTTATTTGGTTTCTTGGCAGGCATGTTTTGCATGTTGAATATTTCCCATGAATACTTTCTTTTTTTGTTTAGTGTCTTGTGGCCTCCAGTTCTAGTAGGTAACCAATAAATTAAGCAAAGCAAATTTAATATCCCCTTCTTCATGCTTTGGTTATACACCTTTAAGATAGAAATATTTGGAGCCTAAATTTTCTACCTAATTGAGTAATTCTAAATTTTTGTTTTGCTTCTTATAAACCCTCAACAAGTTTGTGATTTCCTTTGAGGGTAGGGATTATCCTGTTTATTTACTCCCACAAGGCTCCATACAGCACTGAGAATAAAATCTTAGAAGTGGGAAGAAGAAGGCTTCTCTACTTTAGGTTTTACTCCTTCCTAAAAATGTCCTAAAATGTTTGCCAAGAAATTAATACCATAAAATTGAATCAAGGAAACAGTTCAAATATCTAATGACCAAAAGATACACTAATGCTACAGAATAATGCTCTCATGTACCACTTATACTACATACAAGTACTTTCATTTAACAGCTTAGCCATTTGCTACATTTTCATGCTTTTCTAAATCCTGAATCCTAACTTAAACAAAATGAAAGAAAACTAAGTGTTTAGCTCTTTCATCTGTCCTTCATGACTGTAGATAAGATAGGGGGGTTTCAGCAGGGCGTGGTGACGCACCCCTTTAATCCCTGCACTTGGGAGGCAGAGGCAGGAGGATTTCTGAGTTTGAGCCAGCTTGGTCTACAAAACTGAGTTCCAGGACAGCCATGGCTATACAGAGAAACCTTGTCTCGAAAAAAACCAAAAATCAAAAGAAAAAAAAATTGAAATGTAAATAATGAAAATATCCTTCATGACTTTTATGCCAAGAAATCAACCAAACACGATAAATTATAGCAGTTCAGGTCCACTCAGATGCCATCTTCCATGGATTCTTCCCCATCTTCCCAGGCTTTGCTCTTCATCACTGACTCAGTGATCATTTGTATTTTAGGAGTATCATCTAGACTACACTGTATACAAAAAAGTGGAAAGGGGAGTGCGGAGCCAAAAGAGCAATATAAGGCTTTGAGGCTGCTTATAAAGATTATAAGGATTATATATTGTCTTCACTACTGACTAAGTGACAACACTTGCTTAGGGGCAGGAGAGTCAGTTGATGGAGAATGCTTTTAAAAGGAGACTGGGTATTTATTTGTTTATTTATTTATTTATTTATTTATTTATTTATTTATTTATTGGTTGAAAGTCCCATAGAACACTCAAAAGCATGTGTCTGATGGTTTTCTTTTTAATTTCCTGTACTGTCCAGCACATTCCCTTTAGCTTTTAATAAATATTTTCTTAAATAAATGAGCAAGTATGAATTAGGGAATAAGTAAATGATTGTACTCAGGTGTCCAAACAGCCAAGAGATGTTTATAACTTCCCATATTCCACCCTCCACGCTGGCTCATGGTCATCTGGAGGAGAGTGAGTCCTTTGAGGCAGCAATGGATATAACCCATGTATCTCTGCTATGGAAAGGACTACTCATGGGAGATGCTTCACTGACCAGCCTGGTACTGACCATCTTTATTTGTTCTTTAATTTTATGTTTATTAAATTGTTTTTTTAATCTGATTTTTTTCTAAATGTCCTCAATTGTATTTTAAAGACTTAGAAACTCTGCAAAGAAACAGGCTTTTCCTGGCAGGAGTCAAACTAATTCCACAAATCTGAAAATATTGATTTTAATTTGGGGTGGGAGTGACAAGTGACAGTCAAATGGAATGTGCTGTAACTGACATAACTGGATGTAACTATTTTGTATGTTTTGAAATATTTAATAGTCTTGTGGCACCAATTATTAGCTAGGAACTTAAGAATTAAAAAAATTTTTCTTCAAAATCTTTTTGTTTCACAACTGCCTGTGAGGAAGAGGCAGATGTATCAAACATTTATGGTAAGTTTTGACTGTCGCTAATACAGAAAATTGCTGATTTCTGTTTGGTCAAATAAGGGCTATGTTCTGAACTCCGTATTCATATCATGAATACTGGCAAATATTTGAAGGATTAAGACAAATAAGAAATCACCTGGCAAAATCTCTCATTCAGTAAATACTTGCTGAATTCATACACTTTCTCAGAGGAACAAAGCTGGGTAACTGCTAGCTCTAGCCAATTCAGTCACTACATTTTGGTCAGAGTCAATAAAATGTGTCTAGGTTGGAGTAGTATTGTAAATCACGGGAAACTTTCTCGATAAAGCCATTCCTCTATCCCTGCTAGTTATTTGATGATAAACTGCCTTGTCTTCCCATAGCTCAGTTTCTTCTGAGAAATAGACCTGGCAGCACCTATCTTCTTAGGTAAGGATCAAATAGGATTGTAAGTTAATAATACATCAGTCCTGGTCCTGTGGGACATGGTGACTCCTACTGTCTTCTCAAAGGGCTCTTGATGTTTCTCAAAGAAATAAAGTAGAATCACATATTTATATAACATTACACTTTTGGGATAAAGACAAATAGCAGCAGAATGCTCATAAATGTCACCCTGACAGACAATGAGTGATGCCTTCTGAGTCTGTCTTCTCCATTGCTGACTAATCCAATGGGATTTGCTTTATGCGTACTGAAATCCAGGACCCTTCCTGCAGATACTTAGTGTAGGCATCTTATGTCTGAGTCACTCAGAGGAGTTCAAGTCTGATGAGGTACTTGCCCAGAGACTACCCCAACCTAGAAACTTCTAGGGCCCAGATAAGTCTGGGGAGGGCTGGAGAGAGATGGCTAAGCCACTAAGACTGTACAACACTCTCTGATGACACCTGAGCTCACATCCCTGCAATAGTTTTAGGAACTTCACAATCTCTTGTTACTCCAGCTCCAAAAGGGATCAGATGGCCCTGTCCTATGTGAGGACTCACACGCATGTGCGTACACTCACACGCATAATCAGTACTGTGGATTCTACAGGTAGTCGTGGGCTGCTAGAAAGTCCTTGAGAAGGGCAGGCAGCATGAGTCACTGTGCCCCCAGGTGCCTTTTCCTGCAAAGGTGGGCTACAGGTGCCACTTACACAGAAGACAAAAAAGTGTGACTCACTATTCTAATTGAGAACTCCTTTCCTGAGCAGGAATTGAGACAAGAGGCAAAGGCTCAATTGCTTCTTTGGCAGCTTTTTTTTTTTTTTTTTTTTTTTGGCTCTGTTTATCTCCAAATTAGATAAAGTAACTGAAATAGAGAGACTGTTTCTAGAGAGGTTTAGATAAGAAAAAGGCTTGGGGTGGGGGAACCTGTATCTAAAGTCGGACAAGCACCTTCTGCTAGGAGTAGAACAAGCTTTGTCCTGGGCAGACCAGCCAGAGGAAGACACAGTTTATCTCATCTCTGCTCTATTTATATCCCAAAAGCTGTAAACCCTAGTGCATGATTTTGTTGTTGTTGTTTTTTCTTGGTTGGTTAGTTGTCTTTTTCTTTTTTCTTTTCTGTTCTTTTTCTTTCTTAATTTTTTTTTTTTGCTCTACTAAAATATTAGTGGTAGAAGAGGTTTTCAAAATATGTTTTTCTATCAGTTAGCATTGAAACCTTGAATCTCTTCCTAAGTGATTAAAACAAGGGCTCATCTTTTTGTTCTCATTTCAACTCGTTGTTCTAACATTGACTTACAGACTTATAAATACTAGATGAGCAGAAATGTGAGGATGGCTGAAAGGAATAACAAGCTAAGGTGAGGATCATTAGCATTCTGTCTAAACTCCATCCCACAGTTACCTGGCAAGAGTCAGGTATGTTCCTCCCCACAGTTGCCTGGCAACAGCCAGGTAGGCCTGACCCCCTCTTCTCTCTCTTGCCTCTTGCCCTCTTGCCTCTCCCTCTTGCTCCACCTTTCTCCCCATTCCCTTTCCTCCTCTCTCCACATGGTCATGATTGGCCTCTACTCCTCTACTCTCTTCCTCTTTCTGCCTTTCTCTTCCTCTACTATTCTCTTAACTCCCCTCTCCATGCCATGAGTAAACGCTATTCTATACTATACCTTAGTGTGGCTGGTCCCTCAGGGGAAAGGGATATCTCAACATGGGCCCGCCAAGGGACCCCCTTGCCCCAATACCTCACAACATCTCCATAGAACATATCTTATAGTTCTTTATCTTTTTATAAACACATCAATGACAAGGTGTCAAACTGATGCCCAGAAAGAAAGCATGACTTAAGGAGCACAAGGAAGAAGCCCTACGGCTCAGTTGAGTGAGAGGGGGAGAGAGGAGGCATCAGGGTCCCCTATGTTGTACCAAAAATAAAAATAATTTATATTACAAATATATAGCAAGAAGGATTCCTGTCATCATTTTTTCTCATTAAACAATCTAGAAAGAACATGGAAATCCATAAGCATATCCTCAAAGACTGAAGTTTTTATCTGTTAAAAAGGCATAAAAAATTAGGAAGCTGGATTTGTTTTACCCATGTAGCTCTCTCTATAGCTTTCTCTCCCAGCAGCCTAGCAGGTCCACAGCAAAACAATCTGAAATTGTTTCCCTTCACTGTCCTGGCTGACCCTTGTTTCTGAACTCAGTCCAGAATGTTTCTTATCACTGCCTGAGGCTCCATAAATTAAAGTTCTGGGAGCCCTTCCCTGACCTGTTTTTAGAGGCTGTTTACAGAGAGCAGAGCTGGTGTGCATTAGAATAGCAAACTGGTGGGCCAAGACTCAGTCAACAGAGACTGAAAGCTTCTCTCCCTGTGCTTTTAAAATTAACTCAACAAAGCCCCGAGGTTTCAAACACTTGTTGCCCTTACAGTAGACATAGGTTTGGTTTCTAGCAGCCATTTAGTGAGTTTAGACATCCCTAACACAAGTTCTAGGATATCTATCCAATGTCCTCTTCTAGCCTCTAAGGGCACCAGGCTCACATACAGTGCACATACTTAGATGCAGGCAAAACATTCATACACATATATAAATATCTCCATAAAAGAAGCTCCAAGCCAAGCCCGGTGTGGTGGCGCACACCTTTAATCCCAGCACTCGGGAGACAGAGGCAGGTGGATTTCTGAGTTTGAGGCCAGCCTGGTCTACAAAGTGAGTTCCAGGACAGAAAGGGCTATACAGAGAAACCCTGTCTTGAAAAACCAAAAAGAAGAAGGAGAAAGAGAAGGAGAAGGAGAAGGAGAAGGAGAAGGAGAAGGAGAAGGAGAAGGAGAAGGAGAAGGAGAAGGAGAAGGAGAAGGAGAAGGAGGAGAAGGAGGAGAAGGAGGAGAAGGAGGAGAAGGAGGAGGAGGAGGAGGAGAAGAAGGAGAAGGAGGAGAAGAAGAAGAAGAAGAAGAAGAAGAAGAAGAAGAAGAAGAAGAAGAAGAAGAAGAAGAAGAAGAAGAAGAAGAAGAAGAAGAAGCAGCAGCAGCAGCAGCAGCAGCAGCGCAGCTCCAAATCCCATGGCGGACAACTTAAGCTTGCTTATGTGGACAGAAAATTTCAAAATATATACACTGAACAACACAAAGACTAAAATACAGGCTGTTCTCAAGTTTATAGAATAAGGAATTCCTTTATTAAATGACCACTTCAGTATAGTTTTTTATAAACTATACATCATAGAAACATAATTCGAGCAGTTATCTGTGAAAAACAGAATCCAGCAAGGAGGATGTTCATCTTTATTACGTGTTGGAGCATCTTGTGGGTATATGCCCAGGAGTAGTATTGCTGGATCTTCTGGTAGAACTATGTCCAATTTTCTGAGGAACCTCCAAACTGATTTCCAGAGTACTTGAACCAGCTTACAGTCCCACCAGCTATGGAGGAGTGTTCCTCTTTCTCCACATCCTCACCAGTATCTTCAGTCACCTGAGTTTTTTATCTGAACCATTCTGAGTGGTGTCAGGTAGAATCTCAAGGTTGTTTTGATTTTCATGTTCATAGCAGCGTTATTTATTTCCAGCTTCTGGAAATAACCCAACAGAGGAATGGATACAGAAAATGTGGTACATTTACACAATGGAGTACTACTCAACTATTAATAACAATGAATTTATGAAATTCTTAGACAAATGAATGGATCTGGAGGATATCAAATTGAGTGAGGTAACCCAGTCACAAAAGAACACACATGATATGCACTCACTGATACGTGGATACTAGCGCAGAAGCTCAGAATCCTTCTTAGAAGGGAAAACAAAATACCCATGGAAGGAGTTACAGAGACAAAGTTCAGAGCAGAGACTGAAGGAACGACCATACAGAAACTGCCCCACTTGGGGATCCATCCCATAAACAATCACCAAACCCAGACACTATGGCAGATGCCAACAAGAGCCTGCTGACAGGAGCCTGATATAGCTGCCTCCTGAGGGGCTCTGCCAGTGCCTGGCAAATACATAAGTGGATGCTCACAATCATCCATTGGACAGAGCACAAGGTCCCCAATGAAGGATCTAGAGAAAGTACCCAAGGAGCTGAAGGGATCTGAAGCCCCATAGGAGGAACATTTATCTGAACTAACCAGTAACCCCAGATCTCCTTGGAACTAAGCCACCCATGAAAGAAAACACATGGTGGAACTTGTGGCTCTAGCTGTATATGTAGCAGAGGATGGCCTAGTTGGTCATCAATGGGAGGAGAAGCCCTAGGTCCAGTGAAGGTTCTATGCCCTAGTATATGGGAATGCCAGGAGTGGGTGGATTGGGGAGCAGGGGGAGATGGGAAGGGGTAGGGGGTTTTCAGAGGGGAAACTAGGAAAGGGGATAACATTTGAAATGTAAATAAAGAAAATATCTAACTAACTAACTATATATATATATATGTATATATATATGTGTGTGTGTGTGTGTGTGTATATGTGTGTGTGTGTGTGTGTGTGTATAAGAAGGATGTTCGTCACAAGCAACACTATTTGGTCATATATTCCTCCAGGTTCTATCACTAGTATCTATCAAATGCACCCCTACTCCTCTCTCACAGAAGATGAGATGAAATCAATGCAGAATAAACTATTTGCAAAAGTAAAATATATGTTAAATACATATATATATATATGTAACTGATTTTAGTTTTTATAAACTATAAGATTACTTCTGAAATGAATAACTACAGTTCAAGGATTACAAATATGAAGACAGCAAGATATCTCAGTGGCTCAGAATGCTTGTTGCCAAGCTTGATCACCCTTTATCCCTGAGAATCACTTGACAGAAGAAGAAAAGTGTCTCCCATATGCTGCTCTCTGACCTTGGTATACAGCGATACATGTACACAGTGCCCCTGCTCCACAAGGAAATAAATAAACATAATTTTAAAATAAATATAGTAATTTCTACTGTTAGGCATAGTTTAATTTTGTGGTATGTTTTAAGGCCTAGAAGAAAATATATAGTGGAAAGAAAAGTTCTCTGACAAACAGAAATAGATTATAGAAGTTATAGTTATAGATTACAGGATTATAGAAAATTAGAGTATAAAAAGTTCAATCTTTTTTTTATTTGTCAACTTTTACATGCAGTTTAATGTTTCATATGTGAAAGGTAAGTGTTAGACAATGACGTCCAACCTAAGCCCAGAAGACGTGTTCTGTGTCTAAAATAAACATCTGATAAGTCAAAAGATGACCTGAGGGTCAAGGATCCAGGAAGAAGACGAAGTAAAGGTTTGTCTAATCATAGCATAACTGCCACCTTCAGGGAAGCCAAGAGGACAAATGTAACAAAGCTTCCAGCCTTGGGCAATTCATGTTGGTAATGGGGGAAACTCTAATAAAGTGTGAACATTGGAATAATCAGTAGAGATGTACACGTCTTAAATACTGAGCAATGGCTTTCTGTAATTATTAAAAAGCTGTAATCCTCGATGCAGTCATGAGTTTCCATAACTCTTCTCCTGTCTGTTCTGCAGAAGTTGGACCCTGGTGTGTTTTTAGTTACAGCTTTATGTTCCCAGAGAGGATCAGCATTCAAAGAAAAATGGACTCGACTCCAAACTCTCAAAATTAAAATTATAAGATTTCCTCTTTAAACCTTTTTACAGCTCTCTCATATAATTACCTAGGAATAATTACTGTAGGATGTAAGGCTGAAGGTTGGGAGGTTATACAGCTTAAAGAACTATAAATAAGAATAAAGTTGAAAATGCACTCTTTTGTCCAGTTGTCTCAACTGGATGTTATGGTTTTCTTGTCATTAAGCTTATCATAAAGAGAACTGGAGCATTTGCTAAAATTCAGGTAGAAAATGGTTTCTGTCACTATCTGGAGAAACTGGTGACAAAGGAGTCTAGTAAAACTTTCCTGGTGTTGTTTAATTTGACTTTTAATTTTGTAACCACTGTAGACTCGCTTTGAGTTATAAGTGGCACAGAGAATTCTCTCCTAAACCTTACTGGTTTCTCATAATGATTACTCTTTCAAAGTGTAGAATACTAAAACCAGAACATCAGCACCAATATACTCCTCTAATCAAATTCCAATTTACCTATGCTGTATTCGAGGGTGGGGAGTCAGTTCTGTGCAGTTTTATTTGGTATGTAGTTCAGGACCCTCAGCATCATGTACCTATAGAACTGTAAAGTCAACATCGGATTCTCTGCCCACACACATTCTAGCCCTGCCACACCCTTCACTTCCTTTAGTTTGAATAACTTGAATAATTGAGGGAGTCATAATGATGTCCTCTTCACATAGAATTATTAAAGTTTTACTGTCTCTCTGTGCCTACAGTGTGTGTGTGTGTGTGTGTGTGTGTGTGTGTGTGTAGCACATCCACTGAGTTCACTTGCTGTTGTTCATCTTACTCTTAGTGAGAATGGTTAAAATCAACAAAATAACAGATGGCAAATGCTTAAGAGGATGTAGGGAAAGGGGAACCTTAATCATTATTGATATTGATATTGCAAGCCAAGGCAGCCACTATAGAAACCAATGTGGGGGATGCTCAAAACCTGGATTACCATATGGCTCAGCTGTACCACTCCTTAGTACGTTCTCAAAGGACACAATGACCTCTTATGCTGACAGTTGTTTGGCCATGTTCATTGATGCTCTATTCACAATAAGTAAGAAATGGTAGCAGTCTAGATGTGCTTCCACTGATAAAAAGAATAATGGAAATATGGAGCATACATGTACTGAAATTCTAGTCAACTATACAGGAAAGTAAATTTTTCAGGTAAATGAATAAAACTACAAATTATCACGAGTTCAGTAACCCAGGTCCAAAAGGTGAAAGTAAAATGTTCTCCCTTATATGAGGATCTTGAGTAAATTTCAAGGATGTTTATAAATGAAATCATAGAGTCATTAGAATTGTGTACTGGCTGGTTTTGTGTGTCAACTTGATACAAGCTGCAGTTATCACAGAAAAAGGAGCCTCAATTGAGGAAATTCCTCCATGTGATCCAGCTGTAAGGCATTTTCTCAATTAGTGATCAAGGGTGGTAGGGCCCATTGTGGTGGTGCCATCCCTTGGCTGGTAGTCCTGGATTCTATAGGAAAGCAAACTGAGCAAAGCGGGGGAAGCAATCCACTAGGCAGCACCCTCCATGGCCTCTGCATCAGCTCATCCTGTCTCCAAGTTCCTGCTCTGTGCAAGTTCCTATCCTGGTGATGAACAGCAATGTGGAAGTGTAAGCTGAATAAACCCTTTCCTCCCCGACTTGATTCTTGGTCATGATGTTTTCTGCAGGAATACCAACTCTGACTAAGACAAATTGCTAACGTTTTCTTCTGTGAATGGTTTAGTATAGTTACCCAATTACCATGAGGTTTTCTGAACTAATCACAGCTTGTTAAATTTGCTTTTTGAGTTTCTGGCTAAGTAGCTTAGAGACAGCCTTAGACCTAATTCAGTTATATTAAAAAAAAAAATCACAATGAGGCAGATACTGCTGATTCCACTTTGAAAAGCACTGTTTAAATTTGTAATTAAGAACCCATCATAATTGTTATTTGATTGTTCTGGAAAAATTCATTTCATTCATGCAGGACCAGAAATTGTGGATCTATGAAAATAAAAAATTTATTTCCCAGGCATCTGAAAGAATCCTCCATTAAAGAGACCATGTAAATTATTTACAAGAAGAAAAAACAAAAAACAGGCATTGACTGAAGAGAAACTAGAAATGTTCAATAAACATATGCAAATGTTTCATAGTAAAAAAAGTCAATAAAATGTAACTTAAAATAAGCTCATAACGTTTTATTAACAAACATTTCAGTATGTGGTAACATAGCACTCTGACAAGGGTACACAGAAACTTAAGAGTGTGATAGCTTCAGCTCTGCTTTCTCCATGCACATTGTTTATAATTTACTAAGGTTAACTATGCTTTAGGGTTGAACTATTGCAACAGCCGACCTCTATGCTATAAGCAGACAAAAAAGGTATCTACAAAAGTACAAGCTAAAGTAGTTATAGCTCATTGAAAATCATGGCAAACCTAAGCACCTATCAATAAAGAGGATATTAATTGATAGTATTCAGACATTTGCTCTAAAGGAAGTCATTCTTACCAGGTGTGGTGGTACACACTTCTAACCACAGCTCTCAGGAAGTCAAAGAACCACAAGTTCAGGCCACAGAAAAGCAAAAAACAAAACAAAATAAAATACAGTCATTTTCCATCTATTTAGTAAAGTAGAAATGTTTGATAATAATGTGTGTTAAAATTTCTCCTACATAAATAATACATGCATAATGTGCTGGACAGTGTTTTGTCAACTTGACACAAGCTGGGGTTATTTGGGTAAAAAGAACCTAGGTTAAGAAAATGTCTGCATTAAATCAGCCTATAAACAAGTTTACAAGGGATTTTCTTGATTACTGAATAATATGGAAGGACTCAGCTCACCTGAGTTTTATCAGAAATCAGGCTAAGCAAGCCATAGAGAAGACACCAATAAGCAGTATTCCTTCATGGTTTCTGCTTCAGTTCTTGCCTCCAGGTTCCTGACAAAGATGAGTTCCTGATAACTCAATGATCTACACTGCTGAGAACACAGAAGCCAAATAAACCCTTTTCTTCCCAAGTTTCTTTTGGTCTTAGTGTTTATCAAAGCAACAGTAAGCAAGCTAGGTCATACAGTCTGTCATTTATAATATCTCAATGGTAAAAATAATGGTAAATAATTATTAACCACTCACAATATGATTAGTTCTATACTAAGAAAGTTCTATTTATGACTAAGTGTTATCTTGGATCTCTACAAAGTGAACCCCCTAAAATTACAACTGGTATTTCAAAGTACACATTGTATATGTTGGAGGTTGTCTTATATTACTCAATATTAAGATTAATAGCTAATACTTAATGCAGCATTTTATACATATCAGAAAACCCTATGAGAAAAGTTTTATTTTTCATGTGTACATTTCACAGAACCCAAGCAGGCATTCAACCAGCTTCACTGAGAATATGAAGCTTTGCAGCTGTAAGAGGCTTCTGTAAGAGGAGAGATTCATTGACAGGAGACTTTGCGTTGTGTCAAAAGTCAAAGTCCCAATGGGGTGGCTCAAGTAGCTCCCATTGCGGACATTTCCTGTCCTGTGTATCTGTCACCTCTGTCGACAGTGGAAGAACCACAAAGTTCACATCTAGTCCCTGGAGCCTGACCTCCGTGTACTGACTGATCTCAGATAGGAGAGGAGTTGAAGAGCAGAGGGCAGGGCCATGACTCAAAGCCAGGAAGTTCTTCCAAAGCCCATCTGTCTTAGAGAAGAAAACTCCTGGAGGATTGTGGTAATGACTAGACACTATAGGTTAAAGTAGGATTTATAAACACATCCTGAGCACCCAGGCTGGGTCCTACACTACTGCACTGTGATTTTTCAACGGGCGATCACACTTTTAAGTAGACTTTTCTCCTTTCTCACCTTCCATATAAACAACACAAGGACACTATTCTGACCTGCCACCAAAGACAAAGGAACTCAAGCTGACAAGTGGCTGGCCCAGAAGTCATGTGTTAGGAGAAGGGAATGGCCTTGGGACTCTGCCAGAATTTCTATCCACAGACTATCATAAATGAGGCTATTTAGGATTGACTTGGACAAGAAGATACTAATTAAGAATGGCTGATGTCACTGGAAAAAAGGATGCTAATGTCTCAGGAGGTGAGTAGTTGTATTGGGAAAAAAATAGTTAACCAGCTATGATATCAGAAGGATAAGAAAGCAGAAGTAGATGTGGAATGATGCAGCCTGTTTATTTCTGGAATTTCTATGATAAATCAGGGTAAACAGTAAGAGAGCTTTAAGCCTAATCTAGGAATCACTTGATGTTGTGATATAAACAAAAATTCTCTCTGATAACACAAAACACTCCACGATCCTATCAAGATAATAAGCAATATTATCAAGATGGCATTAGCTTAAGGATGAAAATGGGGAGTGAAAAGTAAGGGCTAGGTTTCAAGTCACTTCAAGGAGGCACACCTAAGGAACTTCCAACATTGGTTCTGGTAGATGCACTTCACTGCATCCATCTGTCACATAGATTAGCTAAGCTTTATAGAACAAATAAAGAAGTTTTTCCAGGTCAATGTCAAGGTTTTCCCCTTAGCCAACTCAGTCTGTGACCAGGAAGTGGTCTACTCTCTTCCTGTGGCAAATAAGACATCGAAATAATGAGAATTAAAAACTCTGCTAAGTACTTTTCTTTGTTTTTACTACAAAGAAAACAATTATTTCTAACTTTGCTTCCTAGATGTTTCTTTCTAGAAAAATCTGATGATACCTCTAAACACATCCTTATATAATAATAATAATAATAATAATAATAATACATTTTCATACATTCTAGCAAAACAGAACACTGTCATTCTCTGAATCTTCTCTTATTGTATCATGAAAGACAGCATATTTCTCTCTAGTTACCAAATGTAATTACTGAGACTACAAAATGCAATGTGCTTGTCACCAAATATACCTTGCAGGTGGGTTTCAAAGCTTTATATCAGTTTGTTAAGTGATCAATGTGCAGTTCCTGTCATTCTGTGTGACAAATGTTGGATTGGCTTAATTATAGTGGCTCACTCTCTTTTAATTTAAAGAACTCCTTTTTCTGTTTCCTTGGTGCTAATGATTCTTTCATACTTCCGAGCCCGGAGATGCTGCAGACCCATGTCTCAGATTCATAGCGGGTACTTGGTGTCCAATACAAAAGAGTAACTGGCTGGACACCAAACATTTGAGAATTGTTTTGTCTGGGGACAGGAAAGTGAGCAAGTGGAGGCTGAGAGTGTGAGAGCATTTTTTTCTTAAATGTCTCTGTGTGATTTGAATCTTTTACAACAAAAACTTATTCATGCATGACTTGTGTGATTTTGAAGACAATAAAATGAAAACCAGTTAAGTCCATGAGAAGTGGGGCTTCTGCCACATTGAGTTGGCTAAAGGCTAATTTTTTTTTTTGAGAGTTTGCTTGTTCAGTTTCTCAGGCAATAATTTTTAAGGCCATGTGGTTTATTTTCCTGAGAGATTTTAATTCTTTTCAATTGTTTACTACAATATGGCTAAAAATATTTTTTAAATGTGCTTGACGCCTTAACTTTCAACATTAATACACAAAATCTCTTAGAAACATAGAAATACAATCAAAACTGTGAAAACAAGCCCTCCCGCTGTTCCCCTAGTACTCTTTTCAAAAGTAAGGAAACATTTGCTTTTAAAGGTATTAGAGTTAAATTGCTTCTTCTTTTGTTCCGTAGACTCTTACCAACCTGTGAAAGTAGCCTAACTAAGTAGGCCTTTGAGTGCCTGGACAATTTCTTTGTTTTCTTCACTGTGATAGTCTAACAATTGACAGAGGGATTATGCTCCTGTGTATCCACAAAGAGTCACAAAAGAAGAAGACTCGGTCTCTATGGTGAACTCATTGTTTCCTGTTTATATGGTGAATACTGGAGGGCCCAGGTGTCAGGTGTCTGGTTTTGATCTCTTTCTTTGAAGCTTTTCAGTAACTGCTTTTACTTAAGTTTTCCTTATTGAAAGGTCAGTAATCCTTAGTTAAGGTTTCCATCCCAGATTTTTTTCTGAGAACTACCAGTTTCTACCTCCAACCATGCTGTGAACATCTCTGACCATAGGAACTCTGGGTACCACAGTGTTAGACTTAGATGCTATAGTAATAGCTTGATTTCTCTTCTATCTAAACTATGCACCTTTCATTCCCCTGCTTATTCTCAACCAAAGACAGCTTTGTCTGCAAATGAGATTTGGCATTATCTGGAGCTAATTTTAATGATCACAGCTAAGGGCAGGGTGGCATTCCTGGCATGGTTCATTGATCCTGAGAGACTACTGAAGAACTTAGATTTATAAGACATTGCCTTTCGCATACACAACAAAGACTTTTCTGTCCCCAGATGTAAATAGAACCAATTATATTGAAAGACTAATTCCTAAAATGATGATGAAATGGTTAATGTAATGCTTAATTGGTTAATTCTCATAGAACAAAGGAACTACTGTCCAATCTTAACATCATCCTATTTCTCTTTCTCTTTCTTGCTTCCTGCTTCTAGAAGCTCACCTGTCCCATCAGTTCTATATCCAATCAACCCCAGCACTGCCATCACCCCTGCTTTGACCTAAAGGCTTAAGATGTCCTGGATTGTATCATAGTTTCTCTTGATTAATCCTGCCTCCAACATTGCTCCACATTGATTGGGCTTCTTACCTTTGCCCAGAGATTATCCAAAAATGTAAATGTATTCATGTCACTTTTCTGTGAAGATCACCAATAGCTGTCACTGCTGACAATAATATTCATTCAAGGGATCCTGTCTTTCCCTGGTCCTTTTACACTTCTGTCTTTATTTTTGTATTATACATATTTATTCAGTGTGTGTGTGTGCATGTGCATGTGTGTGTGTGTGTGTGAGTGCACGTGCGTGTGTGTCCATATCAGAGGAAACCTTGCGGTAAATCAGTTCTATCCTACTACCTTGTGAATACTGAGGATCCCACTCAGGTTATCAGGCTTGGGGACAAGTGCCTTGACCCACTAAACCACCTCACCATTTATATCCTTTTCATATTTTGTGTCTCGAACCCTTTATTTCAACTCTTGAGTTTCTCCATCCTCCTCTATATGCTAAATCGCAAAGATAGAGAGAGTGTCTAGCTATCCATCAGCCTTGGTGTCTTTGCACATCATGTAGATGCCATCCCTTCACTCCTCCTTTTTATTTTTATTGAAAGCTTGTTATTTGGGCTGGTGTGATGATCTGAGTTCAATCCTTAGAACCCACATGGTAGAATGATAGAGCCTACGCCTTCAAGTTGTCCATTGACCTATATGTGCCAAGACATGTATGTGCCACTGCAAACACACAGAGAGAGAGACAGAGAGAGAGACAGAGAGAGAGAAAAAACATATAATTTTAAAAATTAAAATTTTCTATTCAATACATAAGACATTTTTAACTTTGAAATTACCTCCTCTCACCACAGCCAATCCAGATCTCTGCAAACAAAACAAAACAAAACAAAACAAAAAACAAACAAACAAACAACCCAAAAAATGTTCAACAAGGTCATCAAGGTTCATGGTTGTAATAGCATAATAAGACTTAAATAGCTTAAACAGGAAAATAATTTCATGAAAGATCATTAGTAAATTTAATGGGATAAACAGTCTCCCTAACAATTATGTCCATGAAAACCTTCTGAATGATACTTTATTTTGAAAGAAGGCCTTTGTAGGTGTGATGAATTTAAGATGTAGCCATGCTTGAGAAGATGTTCCCTAAGTCTTTTCTGACTGGAATCCTCCTACAGGAAGACCATTTGGAGCAGAGAGCACGGTGGAGAGAACCCAGTACATGTGCAGTTAGGGAGGAAGTGAAGTGATATATCTGCAAATTGCAGACTAAAGCACTGCCAGCGAGCACAGGAAGCCAAGGAGAAAGGCCAGAGTCAGATTCTCTAGAGGCCCCAGAAGTCAGCTCTGGCAGCATGTGACTTTGAACCTCTGGCCTGCGGAACTATGAGATAATCTATTTCTGTGGTTCAAGATGCTGTGAGTGATGATTATTACAGTAACCCTTGGGAAGACTACCATAGCCTACATTATCCATCTAAACATTAAGTTATATTCTGTAGGTAGTGAATTAAGACAAAGACAAAACCATGCTCTCAGAATAACGGGCTTAGCAAGATATCTTGATGCTTGCCTACAGCCTTGGCACTCCAGAGAAATCCCCATGTTACTGGACCGCTCAGTATCCTCAGTTGGCTAATGGATGCTCATCTCAGCTCCAGATACCACAATCTTCTCTCAAATAGTCCTATGACTATGTTCCTTCCACTCTCTCAAAAGAGGATGACGTAGTCCTCTTTTCTAATATAACTTGAGGATCCCAATGAGAGTTGGCAAAAGTGGAGCCTTTTATCAAAGAGTATTAATAAATTTAAAACACTAACAAAGCACTAGATCAAGTGCAGAGCCCTTCCTGTGCAGATCACTGCTGGCGTAGCCATGACACGCTCCGTGACAGATGCAAAACAGACATTCTATCTTTCTGTCTTTACTGTTGAGAAAAAGATCCCCACTCTCACTTCTTCCTGAATTCTTCTGATATCTGAATGTGATCTGATGGGTGGTAAAGAAAAGACAAATCTGCTAGGGGAAATCCTGTATACATGATTCATAGTGCTGTGTTGTAACTGCCTCTCATATCTGCCTTCTCTGCTAAAACCGTTACAGCAAATGCTGAATTGGACCAGTGAAGGCTTCATTTCCTGTGGCCAGCACTTTAAATCAGAGATGACTCATATAATGATATGGGACATTTTCATTTAAAAGTATGTGTTGGGAATTCTGATGCCTTTATTGTACATCCACTGAATTAACATGAGGAATGATTTCTGCATGCCCATTATATTGAAGGCTCAGTAAATTGATTAAATTGCACACTATTTTCCATATTCTATATTTTAAAATATCAACCATTTTGAGCCAAAACAACTTCCATGTGTCTTATTTCTTTCCTACCCACTAGAAAAGGACTAGCATTTCTGACATCCCCCAAATGACTTCATGTGCTCTCCCAGTCTCTGTTCCAACTTTACTAGGCAGCCCAATGTCCGGAAAGATTGGATCTCAAGACTGAATGAACTCTCCACATTCTCTTTTCAAAGATAAACATTCACTCTATAAACTTCATCGGCCTAAACAACAGAAACATCTGTTTAGATTCATGTGCAGCATTTTGGCTGCACTCAGCAGGAGGGAGGCTTAGGAAGTGTGTCATCCCCACTGTGTTCCACAAGCGCCCTCCCCTCATCAGCACTCACAGTGATACACTGAGAGATTACCAAGCCTGGGAACAACTAAACTGGGTCACTATCCATAAACAATCTTGGGTAAATGCTGTTCCACTGTTCTCACACCCTGGAGAACTGTCTTCCGTGCACAACAGAAATCTGAACATAAATAAGTGGGAAATGCAACAGACTGCTGCACTGGTTGTATTTGTTCAACCTTTCAAATTGACATAACTCTAGGTTCCTGGAACAGAGAACCTACAAGAGCCTTCTGTACCCTGACTACTCAGCAATGCAGATCAATCACCACATTAAATAAATTATGATGCTTTGCTGGTTACATATATTAACAGAATTGTGATTCCAGAACTTTGTCTGTATACTCAGGGACTCAGTAGCAAGGGCAGGAGCATCTGTGAGTACTGGCTAGCAGGTTCCATGGGAGAAAACTGGTGAGCTCAGTTGCTCATGTGAGCATACTGTAGAGTAGCCTTCATTATCTTCATTAGATAAAGGCAAGAACTAAAGATGAAAAAGTTAACAGGCTGAAAATCTGTAAACCTAGTTCTCCTCATTTATGCCCCTTTAATTTTTCTGATCCAGCCATTATTTTCATGTACCATATAAACTCTTATCAAAATACCAATGAGTCAGACATCTACATCTGACCTGTCAAGTATCAATTATTTGAACCAAAATAAGTTACTAGGTAAGGTTTTATATTGTAGAAAGTCAATAGTCAGTTTCCAAAGAAGAAAAACTGAGACTTCTGGAAATGTACCATGAGTGTCCAGAGGAGAGCAACTTACAAGGGCTTTGGGACCACTGAAGAGAATCCATCTACATGTTCAGTACTATTCTTGTGCATCTCTACTGGAAGTTTTAAAAGGACACACATAGAAAAGCATGTACCCAACTTTACAAACACATTTATGATGGTATCTTATGACTCCACATGAGTTCCCATAAGCTTTTTTTATGAGGTATATATGTTCACATTGTACCATACATTCCACCTAAGAGCTCCATTGTTCTAAGCAGGATACTTTGAACATTATTTATTTATACTGAAGATTATTGAGAGGATATGCAATGTGTGTATCTATTACATTTTGTAAGTCTACAAGAAAAAAATCTCTGTTTGGCTTTTATTTCACATTAAAATTTTGGCAAAAACAAGCAAAGACTCAAATTCACCACTTCACTACGCAAACTATGACTGTGTCATTGAGATGCGAATTAGAATACAGCCGACTGAACATAATTTAAAAAACTGAATCACCAGATCATTTTACCTCCAGAAAAAAGAGCAAATCATTTTTTGTGCTTTTCTTCAGAAATATTAGTCAGATTAAACACAAAAAGTAAAACTAAGCCCTGAGAAGCTTAAAATCAAATACTTCCCAATGTAATAAGAACAACATATTTGAAATTTAGAATTTGTGACCCAAAGGTTTCATGAAATTGCATTTGCAGAAATATTTTGAAAATTAACAGTTAAGGTGTTTTCATGCTTTATTGAAAACATTAAATATATAGAAATTTCTAAATCATTCAGTATTCTTTGATACTTAATGAGTATGAATAAACATGTTGTCCTTTAGAGTAAGAGAAACAATAACCATCACAGTATCATGGATGATGACTTTTTAATTTAAGGAATTATTTTTTTTAAATAATCTCAGAAAATGTTATGAAAGGAAGGAGAGAAAAATATCAGTGGTGGGGCTGGACAGTTGGTTCAGTGGTTAAGTGCACTTTTTATTCTTCCAGAGGACCCGGGTTCAATTCCTAGCACCTACATGACAGCTCAAAATGTCTATAATAATACATGCACAGACAAAGGAAAGACCATATATCAAATTCTAAAGTGGATGGTTCCTGAGAAATGATACCCAACGTTGTTGTTTGGCATTCACAGGCAAACACACACTCAGGCCACAGACTAACAGTAATTCTGTTACTGCCAAGAAAAAGAAAACTCTATACCCCAGTGACCCAACAATGTAACCAGCTATGAACCATTAAGAAGGATATATAGAGATCGACAGGAAGATGGGCTCACCTGACTCTCTCTAAACAGTACCATAACCAGCCAGAAATACTTTTCCTGCTGCTACCAAGGTACACGAGCAGAACAGAGCATTGAAAGAAATAAGAAATACCCAGTTCAACAGTGGAATGCATACTAGACCTGTCAGCACATTGTGCAACAAATGTACTTCTGTTGACCTCAACTAAATAACACAATCCACACACACACAGTAATTCCCAAGCCTGCTGGGGAAGGAAGCTTCCAGTTACAATTTCACTTTCATTTAATATACTTCTCAAAGTCTCATTGCAGGTAACATTAGCATGATACTTTCTAAAAATTTATGTTTCTGAATGTCATTCACAAAAAAATCAATAGCTAAATATGTATCATTCTTGACTCATGTTTTCCTCTCAAAATTGGGACCCCAAGATTCTCATGTATTGGCATTTTATTTTCTATTTAAAACCTGATTTTGTATTTTAAAATTTTCACTTTTTAAAGAATTTTATATATCAGAATTTATATCATTCTTATCCTCTTTCCTGCAACTTTCCCCATGGCCTCTCTTTAAATGTGATGAATTCTTCTTTTTAAATTATATATATGTATATATACATATGCCTTTTATTTTATTATATTGTAATATATATTCTATATATTATAGAATATATTCTATAGTATTATATATTATATCATATATGATACATATATATACACATACATACACACACATATATACACATATATGGCTTTTAGGGCTGACTACTTGCTGTTGGATAACCATTTAGGTTATACTTGGGGCTTATATTTGGGGCTTATACTTTATGGTTCATAGTGACTTTCTCTCTAATTTACATTAATTGCTTGTAACTCTTTATCTAGAAGTGGACCCTTGTAAGATTATCCCACATCAATGATTTGTCATTGTTTTGACCTCCTTTAGGCAATGATACCATTGGGATTTCATGGATGTAGATTCTGTGTGTCCTAGGTAGAGGGTAGAATTTCTCAAGAGACAATCTGTGATAAAAGCAGACTGATTCTAACCATGAAAAATATGTAGCATACTCTCCTTGTGTATTTAAAAGGAGCCAAGAGAAGATACCTTCTACTAGGCTACTTTTAATAACTTCGGTTCATCAATAAAACCATTGCATAGGGAAATATAAACCAAGAAGAAGTATGCATGTCTAGTGCATGTGATGAGGATGCATCTTCACACATGCAGAAATGAAAGCATACAACTAAAGGTCTTTAATTTAGAGTTCACATGCCTCTAGTCCAGAGTTTGGGAATGGATAACAAATGCAGAAAACAGCTTTTTTTTTTTTTTTTTTAATCCCCTGTGAAACTTGTTTTTCCTCATTCAATTCCCTGGATCAGCGTTATACAGAGCATTCGCACCTTGGCAACGGTCCCACTCTGGAAGTTAGAGGTCCCTTGATAATTTTATTGGTTGTGTTTTGTTTTTATTTTTGCAAATAAAATAAAAGAACTATTCAGTCTAACTGAAGCAAGAATCAGCTTTATACAACTACAGTGAAAGAGGCTCTTTTGTATGGCTTACACTTGCTGAATGTTTTCTCTGAAAAGGGTTTCCTCTATGAATATTGGAAGTGAGTGTCGGTATGTCCCACATTATATGTGCTTTCTATCAGCATCAACAATGGAGCAGAGTCCTTTTTGGGTTTTTTTTGTTTGTTTGTTTTATTTTTTTCTTCTTTGGTAACCCTTAACATCATAAGTGAGGATCCGTATAGAAAAGTGTTTTGGCTTCAACATGGATACAAGTTGGCTATAGCCAAGTATTGAGTATGTGATATGATATCTAAGACAGGCACAACACCATGCTGGAATTAATTTTATGACAGGATAAGATCCATTCTTTCCAAGAAGAAACTTGCCTGATATACCCAGAAAAAGAAAAAGTACTATTCTGGATTAAATTGTGCATCCCACACAAAATGACACATTCAGATCTTATTTCTCAGTGCCCTCATACGTGACCTTGTTTGGAAACAAGAATACAGGCGCAACTAAGGAAATAGGTCATAATGGAGTAGTGTGACTGCCTAACCCAAGATGGACAGAAATTGGAATAGGGAAGGTGTAAACCAATGTGTACTGAGCTGACAAACTATTAGAATCTAGGAAGTGGCAATGAAGTTGGACATCCATAGCAGGCCTGATGAAGGCCAAGGCTGTGTTTCAGAGGCCTAACCTCTAGAACCATGACAGGCATTAAAATGTTCTTGTTTTAAGCTGCCCAGTTAGGTATGGCATTCTTTGACAAGAAATACATGTTCTGGCTATGGAAGCCTGCAATTTCTCGAAGCGTTGATGTCTGGGAAACATCTGGAAGAGGGAAACCTAGAAACGCCAAGGACCCCAGCTCATTGACACACTGTGCAGCATTTGGGGACAATAAGTCCAAAACTGTGTATATGGCCAGAAGCCACCTGATAGCTTTGGTGGGGCACTCCAAGAAACTCTGAAATCATCAGGAAAGGTTTAATTGAAGCATCATCCTGAAGACGTGGGAAATCCTTAATCATTTTCCATTTCAAAGACTGACTTCAATTATAGACGGACTTAATTTTTCAGTAGAGACAAAATAAAATTGTTGAAATATTTACATAGCATTTTATGTGCATGGCTAACTTCCACACACACTTCCTTTTAAATGTGGCAAGGAAATGTATAAAGTTCTTCTAACAGATACTATTTGTATTAAATTTTTTCTCTAGTGTAATGATGACCCCTGGTAATTTGTTCTGCTTACCCTATAGGAAGAGATGTTTGGGAAGACAAAAATGTTTTTTGAATAGTTTATGTTATGCCTACTGCATCATCAAATTATCTAAAGAATAAAATAATGAAGGTGGTAAATCCTTTAATTATGGGGTTGGTTAATGTCAACTCCTTAAATGGCAGTATCATCTAAAAGAGTCCCAGATCAGCCAAGTTAGCCACCAGGATTTAAGCCGAATTAGTAGGAGAAATTGGTTTATGCTCCTATTTATGTCATTATTTATTTCCTATGTGTCTCACTGCACTCATCATTCTGGGTGAGATTTAAAGTATCTGAGGAATATCCCATCCATCTGCTTCACTGTACCAAAGGCCCCCTGAAAGGACTGCATACGGTAAAATTCTGGGTTTTGAAAAGGCAGTGGTGTGGAGACAGCAGAAACATTGAGAATTTCCAGTCATCCAAGCAGAGAGGATTGGGTGAAGCCCAGCACAGTAACTTCTGAGGGCAGTGAACTATTTTGCATTGCATTATAGTTGTGGATATACATCAGTATCAGGAACCAAAGTGCTGGTAAATACAATAACTGCTAATATAGAGCACAGACATTAATAAAATCATGCATATATTAATATTGGTTTCTAAATTCTAACAAATTGGCCTCACCTTTGCAAAGTTTTAATAAGAAAGAAGATTTTTGGGTCAAGTAGAAATAATATGTAAAGTTTTTCAGTATTTTTAGTTGTTTTTTTTTTTTTTTTTCAGTGTGCCTAAGTTGGCTGCAACAAGGTTTCTTAACTTCAAACAAAACAAACTTGATGTTTTTCACAACAAGACCCATGCTGTCTGTATGTCATGAATTGTTTGACACTGGGATTCTGATTTCCATGAATCACATGAAGTATGTGTGGAAGTGTGTTTACTTTACTTTCTGTTCTTGACTGGTACATACCGGTTTATTAAGGTCAGTCATGCTCTATCTGCAAAACCTTCAGGACAGAGTTCCAGGGGACACCATGGTATACCCAACCACAGCCCTCTGAATGCACGCTGCCTGCGTGAATACCTGAAAGTACTTAACACTCAAATTAGCCCAATTCAGTAGCATAAAAAAGGAGGGTTGTGCCCTTAATTTAGGCGTTAACAACATGTCTTTCTCAAGAATAAATCTCTTTCATTACTTTGGGCTCATAGGCATATTGAAGCAATCTGTGACATCTTACATTTAATATTTTCTTCTTTGTGAAACTGTTTATCTAAAGAATATGGCCTCCAAAATAAAATGGACCAAATGGTTGGTTTTTTTGCTTGCCTCAAAACCGTTGTGTGTGAAGCTAAAAGTTCTTGTGGCGTCCCTTACTTTCATCTCAAGGAAGCTAAAGGATCTCTGAAGAACCGAAGGAGGAGTCCCATGCTGTGTGTATGTTTATCTGTGTGTATGTATCTTTGTGTGTGTGTGTTCATGTGTGTCTGTGTGTTTCTCTCTGTGTGTGTCTGTGTGTTTGTGTCTGTATATTCATGTGTGTGTGTGTACATGTGTGTCTGTGTGTTTCTCTCTGTGTGTGTCTGTGTGTTTGTGTCTGTATATTCATGTGTGTGTGTGTGTGTGTGTGTGAGACTGTGTGTGTGTCTGTATATGTCTGTATGTCTGAGTGTGTGTGTCTGTCAGTGTCTGCATATTCTTCAAATTACATGCTGTCTTCCATGCTGCTGTAGACAAAACCTACTTTCCTTTTGGGAAGTAACAGTGAAGCAAAATGTATCTAGACAAGGTCCCAAATCTAATTCTATCAGAGTTTTAATTGTTTTAGTGTTCCCCTGAATATAATCATATTCCACCATGGGTTTATAAGATTTGATGTTTTATCTGAGTAATAGCTACATGCATATTATACATTTATCTTATTTTCATTGTAAATACATGATTACCAAATCAAATCTGTTAATATTGCTGTCTAAGGATTTATTAACTTTTATTAAACATTTTTTTTCATTTCTGTATATTTATTATTAAAAGTTAAAATAGCATTTCCTTTATTTCAAATTTCTGAAAACTAGAAAAATCCAGTTTCTTCTCTAATTACCACCGTCTACCAAACTACATCAAATTCTATTTACATTATCTTAAAATTTTGTATTTCATCTCAGATTTAAAGCTTCTAAAGTACACAGAATATTTGGGAGCCATGGTACTTTAGCCAAATTTAAACATAAAAGTTTGAAGAAGTTATTCTCAAGCATTTGGACTACAAGCATGTCTTATAGATTATTAACAATGAGTTTGGAAAAGGAAGGAAGGGAAAGAGAGAGACAGAGACAGACAGAGACAGACATTGAGACAGATAAGGAAAAAGAGAAGAGGGAGAGAGATGGAAGGACGAAGGGGGGAGGGAGATAGGAAAAAATAAGAAAGAAGCAAAATATAGTGCAGAGGTCATGTACTTATTATTCAGAATAATGGCTGTACAGTTTAACCTCTGAGAGTAGTTTTCAGACATGCCACCCAGCATTATCAGCAGTAAAGAGTGGAGTAAGATTTAGGCCTAAATCAACTCTGTGCTATTTGCTCACTATTCTAGCATTCTCAGAATTAACCCACCCATGGTAAAGACCAAAGTACAGGTGTATCTGAATAACACACCTATTTTTTTCAAACCCAATCTCCATTAAGACCAGAGCTTCTTAGATTTCTTTCAGTTGAGATAAATCTTTTTTAATTTTGCCACACTATAGGGTCTCTTTTCATTGATAAAATATCTGAATTGGTCTTTACCATTGAAAGACACCTTTATTATTCCCACCATTGTACTGGGCCTGGCATGGACATTCTGGGGAAGGGGAAGTGATTCTAGTTTTCAGGGCCAACTTTCTCAGGTTCTCTGCTAATATTTCTGGATGTGAGCCTACATCATTAAAGGAATGTCTACATAGGACATCTCAAAAGACCTGGAGGTCACAGTGGGTTAAACATTTGGCCATGGGCAGAAACCTCAAAACGCAGCTCCAATTCTAATTGCTTAGTCCTGGCAGAGGTGGAAACCCTGAACATCAAACACAGGGATGAGAGATGAAGGTGTTAAAGGCCTAAGCAAAACTTATCACACATGTGATTTGGAAAACAACAGTTTTCAACCAACAAATAGTGTGTTAAATTTTCTTTGTAATTACTGTAATGACCATCCCTCTGGCCTTCTGGAAAGATAAAATGTAACAACACATCCACTGGTGGGAAGCAAAGTCAAGGAGAAATTAAGTAAGGTTAAGATTATGTTTAGCAAGTTCCTGAAACTTTAAATGTAAGGCAGTTTTATTGAGTAGAGACTGGAGAACAAGGAAGAGAATTGCTAACAAGACACGTGGTAGTATCCAAAATTATCAAACAACAATAAATAGACTTGGTCTCTGCTTGAAACCATTGAATTATACCTAATACTTTTTAGAATATATCCAACAAGATTACTAAAACTGCCACAAATTCTTGGTTGTGTGTTAACATATGATCCACCAATTTCAGAACTCTTGTGTAATATACATATATATATATATATATATATGTGTGTATGTATGTATTTATACACACACACACATATAATTTTTTCTTCTGCCTGAGCTGTACCCTCCTATTAAACCAACCTATACCTTCCTACATAAATCCTTTCCCTGATGAAATATCCCAACAGTACATGAATTAACTCAAGCACCATATCTTCTCATAACCTCTGTAAATCTCCTGACTGAGTCTGGACTGTGCTTATGTCTAACAGCCCCAGTAAGCTACACTTGGCCAATATACCAGTTATAGAAATGAGTAATGGTAAAAACTAAAGAAGGAAATGTTTCTTTCCAATACCTTGATTTCCAATACCACTCTCTCTTGGAAGGAAGAGAGAGTGGTCCTGTGGCCCCAACTTCATCTTTGGGGTTCTAATTTGAACTTTATGTTTAAATAGAAGAAATAGGGCAAAGAAAGCAGTATTGAAAGATCTATGCACAACTGATCTATGGTCCTGCCCATCATTGCATCAGCTCTGGTTCTCCAAGGTACTTACATAAACTGTTACTGCATTCCTCATTGTTGTCGCTCAAGGGAATCAGTGTAGTTCCCACACAAATTACTCCTCTCTATCATCTTAGAAACATTCAAGATTTGTAACTCTTAGAATTCAAAGAGACTTTGTATTTATTAAAATAGCCTATCTGCCTCCATCCTTGAAGGTGAATATGGTAGGTTGTGTAAACTCATTCCTTTCTGGTTATCATTTTTATACAGAGCCAAGAGTCTAGCAGAAGTTTGAGGCAAATAAAGGAGACAGATAAAGAATGAAGGCAGCTGTATTGGGCTGTTTACACAACAGTTAGTTACCACATGGACTCATGTCAGCAATCAATGTTTTTTGATGAAAGTTACAATCTGTGAGTTTCTACCCTATAGAGTGTTGTTTGAGTTTGCTCAGGTGCCGCCTGTGTGCTAATAGATTGGAAGGTTTTTATAAAGACAAATAAACACAATTACCCTTTGTTACAGTGTTAATCCTCAACCCAGTGATTAAAGCCTCAAAGATATTTGGTACACTTTGAACTCAGAGGTTGAGGGAGTGAAGAATGGAAGAATCACCAGGTAAACCTGAGATTGGTTGGAGAAGCTCTCTTGAGCTATTGACCGCCTTATCCTAAGGATAAACATCGTGTTAGGGGCACAACGCCATCTATTTTAGAGCAGCCACATTTGCATTTATACTGCTTGAAGAAAGCACATGCACACACGCAGTTTGACTGGTTTGTGGGGAGTTAACTGTAACTCTATATGCCATCCCCGAAGCACTCGCAGTACGTGAGACCTGGTGGCTTTGATATATGCAAACTCTCCTCTCAACACTCAGAGGACAGAAAGCAGTGGATGTCTAGTTTTTTTTTCTTTTACAAAGTTTTCCAATCACTTTTACTAATCATTCTCAATTTTCACCCATCTTTCTCATGTGTTTATCCTAAAAGACTTGTCTTTCTCTTTCTCTAAAACCCATGTTATCCAAATATCATATTGAAGGAAAACTATTACATTGTTCCATAGTAGTTTGTCTTCGGTTCCATGCTTACACATACATATACATATACATATACATATACATATACATATACATATACATATACATATACATATACATATACATATACATATACTCTTTGTAAAAAAGGCTTCTTAATTTTATCTTCTCCTGCTCACATGGACTGCTGAATGGGAAGGTCTGCCAATTCTTCCCTTTACAAAGCACATGTAGACCTGAGCACAGGGAAGAGAATACTTAAGAGCGTCCAGTAAAATGTGGCCTCTGAGGCTTAAAAGGCATTGGACTGCTAGTCTGTGCTTTCCTCAGAGCAGCTGGCATTGAAGCCCCCACTTTTAGAAAGTAAATCCCCAGGTCAGGATCTGTCTGACTAAATAATCAGAAACCAGCCTCACTGTATTCATTGCTTTTTTCCAGTATGTATGTGGGGATTATCACAGGCAAGGAAATAAAACAGTGACTCCTGGGAGCTTCTGTTCTACTAGAAGACTGACAATAAAAGCAGACAAAAGAGTATGGAGGTATAAACCATAGTCCATACTTCATATGAAAAAAATGCAGTGTCAAGAAAATCCATCATGTGAGGGACGCATTCCAATTTCTAAGGTTACTCTGAGAGCCCGCTGGAGAATGGACTGGAGAGAGTGATGTGTTTTGAAAAGAAAAATTGTTTAACAATGTAGCTTCTGGAGCTGAAAGTTATTTATTCCTGTCTGTCTCAGTTGAGTCTTCTGATAAGACCCATCAGATCTGAGTCATCAGATAACAAGCCAGGAATCTACCCCACACCACCTATAGCTTATAAACATGCATTCCAAGACATCATCTTCCAGATAACACTACTGCCCACTGCAGTGTCCATATATATAATAGATTTTTTGAGGATGAGAAAAATTCCTTTCTTACACTACAGATGCTCAGCTACAGACACAGTCTGATACTGTAAAACAGGTTTATGCATTCTTAGTGTTGTTTCTGGAATAGCTCTGTCTGATCATAGACACTCCCTATAAGCAAAAACAAGGCCTTTGATGTTCTGCATAGCTATAGCTATGCTTAGTAGTGTGTTAAAGTATGCAACATGCTATATATATATATATATATATATATATATATATACACATATATGTGTGTGTGTGTATACTACATAATACATATATACACAGAAAAGCAAAGACTCAAATATGGAAGAAAATCTGAAAGTATGAGGCCAATCAACTTGGCCACTTGAACAGAGATGAAAAGCAGCTCTTCTAAGACACAAAGATCACTTCAAGGCCTTCATGCTTCTAATCCTAGTCCCTGGAGACTGAGAGTTCATCTTTTGGCAGCACAATTGAACTGGAAAAAAACTTTAAAGAGCTGACCCACATGTCTCATTAATTAATTACAGTTGTGTCAGCTTTCTCTGGTCTTGTCACCTCCTTTTTAAATTCTCAGCAGGCTCTTGCAATAAAGAAAAGTGATACTTTTTTTTTTTTACCTAATACTGAGGGATTTCATGCCATTTTTCTTACTTTATAGATAAGAATTAAGCCTGAGAGATCAAGTGTCCTCTAAGTCCCACAGGTAGTTAAGAAATGCAACAGAGACTTGGCTGGATATTTACCTGGCCCCAAAGCCAGGGATCTTTAGCTGTAATTTCCTGTCTCTCTAAAAGAGATTTAAAACAAGGTACGAAGACTCAGGGAAAATTGGCTGATGTTATCACTATAAATTTCTAAATACAAAGAGATCATCAAAGAAATAATGGCTGTATGAAGCCAAAGTGGAGGAAAATAATTCCTCTGTTGTGATATGCTTTTGTAGAGTCAAAAGCATTCACATTGCGGTATCTTGTATTTCTCCAGTACCTTTGAGGTGAATACAGCATCAGGCATTTTTAGCATCCCTGGACAAGCCTTTTCCCAGAATTTATCTATGCAAAGAAGGAAGTATGGAATGTGAACTAAGGGCTATCACAGATGAAGTGAATACACAGGGCAAAGAGGGGGCTCAGAACAAGGGAAAATTCAAACAATAGAGATTGGACACCTGCCAGATTAACACCAGAGGACCTTGCTTTTCATATTACGGAAAAGGATATGGGCAAACACTTAAAATAATCCCCCGATCAATCATCCTTAGTTCTCATGTTGACATAGAAGGCAAGAGTGGGTGCAGAAATAGAATCCAGAAATAGAGACTGGGAAGGATCCAAAACCAGAATCCTTGGTATAAAGAAAAGTGTTTGAAGTCACTCAAGGATGCCATGGGGAAAACAAAAAACTGAGTTTTATTTCACAAGAGCATGGCATTGAGATGAACATTCTTCTTTCCTTGCCAGTCTTTCTCTTCCACACATGTACACTTGAGGAAGTGTCAAGGACACAGAGTGCCCCACCCCCAGAGGCTGCCTATCCTTATCCAGTGCTGTTATCAGAAACAGAAATTACGTAAAACTTTACTAATAATAGCCAGTGTTAAGTGAACACTTCCAATGAGAAATTCTAAGAGCCAGCTCATGATTCTTCCTGTTCTCTTCCTCCTCTGTGGTGACCATGGAAGGATGCTATAACCTCTCATATCCAGGGGTATCCCTCTAAATACCACATTGTTTTGCTGTCTATATACACATTCATCTGTTTGACAACCCACCAATGTTTAGAGCTGTTTATTACCACGGGGCATATTCCATCTCAGGCTCTCTCAAAGTAAGATATTGATTGGCAGCATCAACAGTACACAGTACCTGGGTTCTCACTGTAGATCTCGTGAATAAAAACCCTAGAAACAGGGCCTAGGCATTTTTTCTTAACATTTCTAACCAAAATGTCTGCTTCTAAGGATACTGACTTACATTTACTAATATAACATTTTTACAAGGAAAAGCACATTATTCCCACTTACATTTGAGGAAACCATAGTCCAAAATGATACTCTAAATAAAAAAGAAACCCCAGAGATAAAGCCCAGGTATAGTCATCTGGAGTCATTCTACTGGCATGACTTGTATGGAAGGAGCATCCTGACTATGCTTCTGCCACCTTGGCTCATTAGGAAGATCTAACTAGAACCCACTACCGATCTCTATTATAGAACGCTTCCAGTCTCTCTACATGCCATTACTACTTTCAAATATTTACATTTGCTTCCTACCAAGAGAAACACAATCTAGAAGATAATGTTATCTACAATACGATGATTAGGACAGAACTCCAGCTATACTCTTTAAGAAATAAATTGTTATGGCTAATAGTATGAGCAAGTTTATAAGAAATAACAAATAACTTTTATTCTTACAAGGTGGTAAGAATAAAAGGCAGTTGAAAGTACAGCCCTTGACAAGGTGTTTACAACACAATGTTATAACTCAGGGAAGACAAAAAGCAAATGTCAGAAGAAGGAGACTGATTATTAAATGCCATCCTCTAAGGAGGACAGGAACACAGCACCTATGCATTCTAGCACTGGTCACAGAGGGTGCACCTTTCTAGTAGTCAGCTATAGAAGGGAAGAAACTCACCAGGCCAGGCCACTTACTGTTAATCTATAGACAACAAATGGATTCTGGGGCAAGTAGAGGCATGGCATCTTCTTATATACTCACTGGTTAGCCCTCCAGGCACTTATGATTTATTCCATACTGAGAATCACATATATAGCCTTGGATAAACTCTGTGGGACAGTAAGCAAAACCAAAACAATTTAAAAAGATGAAGTAAAGATGTTTATAAGAAAGAGGGGTGCCTGATAATGGTGGGAAATTAAAGAAGATGGGAGAAGCTTGGGATTGGGGAGTTTCCATAGCATAATGAATTGGGTATGGGTGGCAGTGTGAAATGACATCTACTGTTATAAAAGAAACATAAAAATTATCAGCAAGTTTGTGTTTGTCTATAAATTCCCAGTGGAATTATAAGGATTTCTTTTAAAATTAACTGTTGCTCTTATAATTTTACTTGCCTTGCCTGTTTAAGTGACATGAAAGTCAACTTTCCTTGGAAATACAGTTCCAGGATCATTTCTGGCCAGAGAAACCTGTAGCCCTGATAAGAATTAGAACCAGTTCAGAGCAAACAGGAACTGAAAAAGACAGAGAGATGTGAATGAGACTAGAGACATCGGAAGCTGCATTCCATAGGACCTTACTGTGTAGGGTACAAAAATTTAACTTTTACTCTGATGAAATTATAACAACCTTCCAATAAAACGTAGGCTGTGATGGTAATACCATGCGTAAAGTAAAGGTCATTCCTTCACAACATAGTCCTCAGTCTTTACTTTATTTTTATTATTTTTAAGTATGTGTATTGTCATCTCTGTCCAGGTATGTGCTTATGTGAGCAGTTGCCTGAAGAAGTCAAAGGCACTGGACACCTTGGAGCTGGAATTACAGAAAGTTGTGAGCTACCCAATGTGGGTATTGAACTTAAGTCCTCCCTCTGCAATAGCAGTATATTTCCTTAGCTGGTGCAACATCTTTCTAGCTCCAGATCTTTAATTTTAAAATATAAGAAGGCATAAAACCATGTGGCTTGTGCCATCGAGTACACTGTGACACTACTGAATACTGTTGAGAATACTGAAGGTAGACTCGATGTGACCAAATGAAAAATAACCAACTGTGCTAACACCAGACAATTTTAAGTTCAGGAATGACTGCTCAGAGGAAATTTCTCAGAGCAGAGGTGGAAAATGAGAGTTTTGTCTCAAGTAAGATACTAGACATCAGTACATTTAAGACACAAACCTGAGGATGGCAAGATGGCTCAGCAGTAACTGACTCCTGGGACACATGGTTGAAGAAGAGAGTCTATTTCCCCCATGAGTTCCTTAATCTTCACACATGTGTTGTGGAATGTGCCCCTCTCCAATCACATGGGCACACAATAAATACATAAAGTGAAAATGTACTAAATCCATGTCACCTTTATGAATCCTAAGGTTCTGAATTCAAGTAAACGGTGGAGGATCGCCTACCCCCACCGCAGGCTTCTCTCTCATTAGGACTGTGCCCATTCATGGCTCAGCCTCAGGCATACTTTGTCCTGTAGCTATGTAGCCTGGATCTGTGAGCCCCTTCTCAACAAAACCTTCTTTACTGTGGTGTGGTATGTTCAGATTTAGGTTTATTATAACAAATGCATAGAAGATGAAGGGAAGCTAGGAAGGAAGGAAGATAGAAAGGAAAGGAGGACAGAAGGAAGGAAGGAAGGAAGGAAGGAAGGAAGGAAGGAAGGAAGGAAGGAAGGAAGGAAAGAAGGAGGGAGGGAGGGAGGGAGGGAGGAAGGAAGGAAAGGGAGAGGAAGGAAGGGAGAGGAAGGGATGATGAAGGGAGGGGAGGAACGGATAAGGGGAAGAGGCATGTATATACTCATCTTTCTGTGAAGATTGTCACGCTTCTGTTTTATGTCATCACATATTCTCCACAGACCAAATGATGTAACTGAAATCAATACATCCAAGACATGACTCACCTTCTCGCACTATTGAAAAATAGTTGACCCAAATCTCAAGAATCACCTTTTCCCTTTCTTATTTCTGGAAACATAAAACTGGATATTTTAGTAATTGGGTAACTATATCTTTGCTTAGTTTAATGGCAAATTTGAGCTAATGTTCAAAATTAGCAGATTGACTCATAGTGACCATTCTCTGGCCAGGCTTGTTAAGTTTCTACTCTTCGAACACACAAAGTCTACCTCATGGGGATTCTCCTCACCTGCCAAAGGCACAGTGCCATAATCTGTTAGGTGTCATAGTCAAAAAAAAGGAGCGATTTGTCAATTGAAGCCGACTGACAGATTAAACCATGTCTAATTCTAGGGCACTGATTATAAAGTGAATACTTGAACTTGGCTCAGAACTATCAAGCAAGTTGAAAACTCCAATTGGTTAATCCTGCTGGAATCTCAGCCTCTCAAGTCCAAAGTCACGGAAGTATGTTTTGGCTCTCATATGCAGACATTTTTCCATTGCCACAGTCTTTTCATTTAGAGTAATTTCCTTGAGAAATGTTTTAGGTCTTAGAGACTTATTAAGGACTATCTAAAACTAGTGCTTCTGTGAGATTATTGATAGGAACTCTATTTTAGCTGGAGAAAAAAATAGCAGCTTATAGTTTCAGCTATTAAACACATAGCAATATGCTTCCATTTTAATATGTCCTCAAATTTTTTTCTGAATGTTAGTTATGTTTGTTTAGTGATATCATAGATAGCATATTACCACATTCCTCTTTGAACCTAACAAACACTAAAGTAGAAACATTTGTCTGCAGATACCAAACAGATTCCCTTTAAAACTAACACATTAAGTTTTAGGAGGAATTTATTTTGCTAGTTACAGAAAATGTTGTGTTACAGTAAAAATCAAAACTGCATGAATTGACCTGTGTGGAAATTTACGAAGAGAATAAAAATGGAAAATAATTGTTTCTGAGGATTTGACTGTGTATCCAGTGTCATCTCACAATATTTTATGACATAAGTATGTCTTAGGATTCTATATTCCCAACTTACAGGTCAGAAAGTCCAGGAAAACAAATAGGGTTCTACTACCAATGATCATCAATGACAAAGGAAAACTGTGAAACAAGGTAGTCAGAGTGAGGCAACCATGGGTTTTAATCCCAGCACCACCCTGACTTCAGATAAAGAGGAATAAATGAAGAAAGCAAAGAAAGACAGAGTGTTCCATACAGAATGATCTAAGCTACATAATCACCAAAGGAGAATGGAATCGGGGATGTAACATCAGACTCTAAGATATAGGACAATACACAGTTTTAATAGAAACTTAGTACATAAAACCCCATGTTTTCTAAAATTAAATTAAACAGATTTAGAATAATCTGTGGTATGTGGCATATGTTCTACTAGTTGGGCTGTCTTGTCTGACCTCAGTGGAAGAGGAAGTGCCTAGCCACACAAAAATTTGAAGAGCTAGGGTAGGAAGAATACCGTAGCTCGCTTGTTTGCTTTCCTTTCTTTTCTTTTCTTTCTTTCTTTCTTTCTTTCTTTTTCTTTCTTTCTTTCTTTCTTTCTTTCTTTCTTTCTTTCTTTCTTTCTTTCTTTTTCTTTCTCTCTCTCTCTCTTTATTTATTTATTTGCTCTTATTTTTAAATTGGACATTTAATTACATTTCAAGTGTTGTCCCCTTTCCTGGTTTCCTCTCCAAAAACCCCTATCACCTTTCTCCTCCCACTGCTCACCAACACACTCATACCTGCTTCCTGGCCCTGGAATTCCCCTACACTGGGGCATAGAGTCTTCACAGGACCAAGGGCTTCTCCTCCCACTGATGACTGAAAAGGCCATCCTCTGCTACATATGCAGCTGGAGCCATGAGTCCCACCATGTGTGCTCTTTGGTTGGTGATTTGGTTCCTAAAGCTCTGGGTGGTACTGGTTAGTTCATATTATTGTTCCTCCTATTTCTCTAGCTCTTTCATTGGGGACCCTGTGCTCAGTCCAATGGTAGGCTTCCAGGATCCACCTCTGTATTGGTTAGGCACTGGTGGAGCCTCTCTGGAGACAGCTATAACAGGTTTCTGTCAGTAACCACTTGTTGGCATCCACAAAAGTGTCTGGGTTTGGTGATTGTATATGGGATGGATCCCCAGATGGTCATGTCTTCAGTCTCTGCTTCACACTTTGTCTCTATAACTGTTTCCATGAGTATTTTGTTGCCCCTTCTAAGAAGAATTGAAGTATCCACACTTTGGTTTGAGTTTCATGTGGTTTGTGAATTGTATCGTGGGTATTCCGAGCTTCTGGGCTAATATCCACTTATCAGTGAGTGGATGAACACACACCATGTGTGTTCTTTTGTGATTGGGTTACTTCACTCAGGATATTTTTTGATTCCATCCATTTGCCTAAGAATTTCATAAATTCGTTGTTTTTAATAGCTGAGTATTACTCCATTGTGTAAATGTACTACATTTACTGTATCCGTTCATCTGTTGAGAGACATCTGGGTTCTTTCCAGGTCCTGGTTATTATAAATAAGGCTGTGATGAACATAGGGGAGCATGTGTCCTTAAAACATGTTGGAGCATATTTTGGTTATATGCCAAGGAGTGGTATTAGTGGATCCTCACGTAGTATTATGTCCAATTTTTTGAGGAACTGCCAAACTGATTTCCAGAGTGGTTGTACAAGCTTGCAGTCCCACCAGCAATGGAGGAGTGTTCCTCTTTCTCCACATCCTCGCCAGCATCTGCTGTCACCTGAGTTTTTGATCTTAGCCATTCTGACCGGTGTAAGGTGGAATCTCAGGGTTGTTTTGATTTCCATTTCCCTGATGACTAAGGATGTTGAACATTTCTTTAGGTGCTTCTCAGCCATTTGGTATTCCTCAGTTGAGAATTATTTCTTTAGCTCTGTTCCCTACTTTTAATAGGATTATTTGGTTCCTTAGAGTCTAACTATTTGAATTTTTTGTATATATTGGATATTAGACCTCTATCAGATGTAGGATTGGTAAAGATCTTTTCCCAGTCTGTTGGTTTTCTTTTTGTCCTATTGACAGTGTCCTTTGCCATATAGAAGCATTGCAATTTTATGAGGTCCCATTTATCAACTCTTGATCTTAGAGTATAGGCTATTGGTGTTCTGTTCAGGAAAATTTCCCCTGTGCCCATGTGCTTGGGGCCTTTCCCCACTTTCTCTTCTTTTATTTTCAGTGTATCTGGTTTTATGTGGAGGTCCTTGATCCACTTGGACTTGAGCTTTGTACAAAGAGATAAGAATGAATCGATTTGCATTCTTCTACATGATAACCACCAGTTGAGCCAGCACCATTTATTGAACATACTGTCTTTTTTCTACTGGATGGTTTTTAGCTCTTTTGTCAAAAATCAAGTGACCATAGGTGTGTGGGTTCAATTTCTGGGTCTTCAATTCTATTCCACTGATCTACCCACCTGTCACTGTACCAGTACCATGCAGTTTTTATCTCAATTGCTCTGTAGTACAGCTTCAGGTCAGGGATGGTGATTCCACCAGAGGTTCTTTTACTAATGAGAATAGTTTCCATATCCTTGATTTTTTGTGATTCCAGATGAATGTGCAAATTGCCCTTTCTAACTCATTGCAGAATTGAGCTAGAGTTTTGATGGGGATTGCAATGAATCTGTAGAGTGATTTCGGCAAGATGGCCATTTTTGCTATATTAATCCTGCCAATCCATGAGCATGGGAGATCTTTCCATCTTCTAAGACCTTCTTCGATTTCGTTCTTCAGAGACTTGAAGTTCTTATCATACAGATCTTTCATTTGCTTAGTTTTAGCGTCACACCAAGGTATTTTATACTATTTGTGACAATTGAGAAGGGTGTTGTTTCACTAATTTCTTTCTGAGCCTGTTTCTCCTTTGTGTAGAGGAAGGCCACTGATTTGTTTGAGTTAATTTTATATTCAGCTACTTTGCTGATGTTATCAGGTATAGGAGTTCTCTGGTGGAATTTTTGGGGTCACTTAATTAAGCTATCATATCATCAGCAAATAGTGGTAGTTTGACTTCTTCCTTTACAATTTGTATCCCCTTAATCTCCATTTGTTGTCTAATTGTGCTGGCTAGGACTTCAAGTACTATATTGAATAGGAAAGAAGAGAGTGGGCAGCCTTGTCTAGTCCCTGATTTTAGTGAGAATGCTTCAAGTTTCTCTCCATTTAGGTTGATGTTGTCTACTGGTTTGCTATATATTGCTTTCACTATGTTTATGTATGGGACTTGAGTTCCTGATCTTTCCAAGAATTTTATGATGAAGGGGTGTTGGGTTTTGTCAAATGTTTCTCAGCATCTAGTAAAATGATCATATGTTTTTTTTTTCCTTTGAGTTTGTTTATATTGTGGATTACAGTGATGGATTTCCTTATATTGAACCATCCCTGCAACCCTGGAATGAAGCCTACTTGATCATGATGCATGATCATTTTGATGTTTTCTTGGATTCGGTCTGTGAGAATTTTATTGAGTATTTTTGCATTGATATTCATAAGGAAGATTGGTCTGAAATTCTCTCTCTTTTCTGGTATTTGTGTCATTTAGGTATCAGAGTAATTGTGGCTTCATAGAACAAATTGGGTAGAGTACCTTCTGTTTCTATTTTGTGGAACAGTTTGAGGAGTATTGATATTAGGTCTTCCTTGAAGGTCGTTTAGAACTCTGCACTAAACCCATCTGGTCCTGGGCTGGTTTGGGTTGGGAGGTTACTAGTGACTGCTTCTATTGCTTTAGGGAATATGGGACTGTTTAGATTGTTTATCTGATCCTAATTTAACTTTGGTACCTGGTATCTGTCTAGAAAATTGTCCATTTCATCCAGGCTTTCTAGTTTTGTTGAGTATAGGCTTTTGTAGTAGGATCTGATGATTTTTTTGGATTTCCTTAGATTCTATTTTTATGTATCCCTTTTCATTTCTGATTTTGTTAATTAGGATACTGTCTCTGTGCCTTCTAGTTAGTCTGGCTAAGGGTTTATATATCTTGTTGAGTTTGTAGAGGAAGGCCACTGATTTGTTTGAGTTAATTTTATATTCAGCTACTTTGCTGACGTGGTATGAATAAAACAGCTATGGCATTGTTAGGTAAGAAGAATTTTTCAGTTTTGTTTCATAGTTTAATGAAACTACTGTTGCCCACTTAGTCTGCTGCTGGCCTAGGTTCTATTATAGGACACATGACTGCAATCTATATTGATTTCCTGTGGTTATTCACACGAAACAAAAGCTGAATATAGTGCTTATAATTATTTTTATAAATAAACTTTATTATTGAAAGCTTTCCAATGAATAAAACATCACACACAAAAAGAAATTAGCCAAACTCAAAGTCTTAATAAGCTTAATGGGCTTATATTCAGTTATAATTGGTATTGGAAACAGACCCAGTAAGGTTCCACATTAAATTTGTACACTTTTAGCATGATGCTTACAGAGATAGACACTGCCTAACAAAGCCTTTGCAAAGTTTGGAAGGAAAAAAAGATAAAATTGTATATTTGTTGAGATTTTGAACTTAGATTTACAGTGTCCTTTTCAGGAAAGGGCTTGGTTACATATATTTAAGATTTATATATTTTATGTATTACATTTGAACAACCCTTTTACACCATTTTCAAAGTTTATTCAGTGTTTTGTGTATTATTAAACTGAACAAATAAATTAAAAGCACAAATGCACAAAGAATTTATATAGCTACGTAGATTCTTCTAGTTGTCTTAGGAATTTAAAATGTTAGTTTATTTTAATAATACAACTATTAATCCAAGAAAAAATGTCTTAAGAAAAGCTACTTATTTAGGACCGTAATGGTCATCTTAACAAATGAATGCTTGTCTCACTGGGGAATGCTTGTTTCTTCAAAGCAAATAGACTGAATAAATGAAGTAAATAAAACCATACTTCTTCATTCTTTCTCACACTCATTCCATCATCAAAATGTATATTTTTCTTCTGTTCTTTTTGTTTACTCTATCCCTTACTTTAGACCTTGATAAAGGAAGTAAACAACAATCTTACTATATCCTTTATCTTACTTTCTGAAAATTCCCTTCACCAAGCTCATTAGTCCTTTACTTCTGTATTCAATTTTATTCATTTTCCCAGAACACAAGCAAACCACAGCCTGATCCTCAATCCATGGAAACAAAAATGTATGTATCTACTTGAAATTTTAGTGAGTTCCTATAGCAGCATAAGTAGTAATATATGTCATGTTAGGTTAGATATATCCATTAAGTTACATTTGCAACCCTGCATCTGGTTTTGGCACCATCATTTACCGTGCGCACAGAAAAGCATTACATACAGAAGAGGCCTCTATCTCGTGAGTAGTCATATTACATGAGAATTATATGACAGAACCTGAAGTTTTGCTAATTAGAACAGATGGGAAGAGAGAAGATCCGTGTGTGACCTTCTCATGTGTCTTAATGATGAAGAGTTATTGGATAGATTCTGAGCCACTTCTGAAGAATTGTATACCAGAACAATCCAACATGGAGCAACTTGCTTAGGGAATGACTGTCCCTAGAATCTGAAATTGGTAACCACAACCATGAAAAGGATTCTCTAAAGACAAACAAAAAAAACTATCCAATGCCCCATGGATCAGGGAAGTAGGGAACCAGAAAGAGGAAATGTAGTCCTCGGAAAATATCTAGAGTCAGGCAATGAGAATAAAAAATTAACAAAACCAACACCAGGCATATGGTCTCTGCAGTTACTTTTCTACCCACCCTTTGTTAGGATCAAACAAATCCTTTTCTCAAAGCCAGACTTAACCTTCTGTGTTTTTATTACCAAATTTCTTTGCCAACATAGAATGTGCCTAATCTTTCATTCTGTTGCCAATTTCTTAAAAATTGCAAATAGCTTAACAAATGTGATTTCGATGGATACCAACATGAAAGGGATTTTATTTTAATGCATGTGTAATATTTACACATATTTATGAGATATAGTACAATAATTTGAATATAGTACAATGTGTAGTGATATAATTAATATTTCTACTTCTTCAGGCACTTATCTCTATATTGGGAAATTCCTCTGGTTATTTGAAACCATATTATAAAGTTGTTGGTGGCATAATTACTCCCCTGTAGTGGAGGACAGTAGAACTGATTCTTGTCTAACCCTGTTAGAGAAGAGGAAATGAGCCAAGATAACAGCCTCAAAGACAGCACTGGTCCTGCAGCTCCCAATTGCTCACTTTGAATTGAATCCAGCCTGATGGTCCATAATGTGTACAGTTCCCGGTGCTAATGATGGATTGAACTCCATTGTGTCAAGGCAGTGGGTTTATCGACCATGCTTATTAGCAGAAGAGGAAGGTGGACGATTACCTTCAATGAGTTACATAATGTTTTTGACATGTTTCAGACTAGAAACACTTCATCTTAAAAGGACTCAGCCCAAGAGAAAAAGATTACAATGCTAATGCTAAGATTAGTGAAGGCGGGCTTTGACTCTGAGGGAAAGGTTTTATGAGCAAGCCTACTCATCACAGCTGGGGAGGGTTGGAAGAGGGAAGGAAATGCAAACAGTAAACAGTAAACACTTATAGGATGAGGTTCGGGATCTCCAGGGTGGAATTAAGTGATATAATGGGAGGTGTTTACATACAAAGGTGGAATTAATAAATGATTTTGACATTGATAATGGGTCTGCAATAAATTTAAATTTGTTGGAACAAATTATGCATAAGTAGAATAATAAATGCAATGGCCTTGTGGTCAGTGGCTTTACACACTTTAATGTTAAATGTTAGAATGCTATGCATTTAAGTCTTCAACTTCAGAGGTTCATCATTTGCAGTTTTTTTTTTAATAGATAGTTTGAGGTCACTAAATAGCTCTTTTATTATGTATTAAAAGATATTGCAGAAGCTGAAACTTATGTAATCTCTTCGTTATCTAAGAAGTTCCTTATTAAAATATAGGAACTTGAGTATGAAAATTACATTAGTGTCATTTCAAATTGAAGGCATAGCACACAGATAGAAAATAATGTAAGACATTAGCATCTGTATAGATTTATGCATAGGAAAAACATACAGCTCAATCCCTACAAGAAAATATGAGCCATTAAGTCAGACTGGGAACTCCACAGCATCAAACATGAAGCATTCACTCTGACCACAAGCTGAAGCTTGGTCAAATAACTCAGCTTTTCAAAATGCATCCATTCCCATCATGTCTTAGAGTGTCGTTATAGCTAGATGGGTACATAAAACTGTTCTTTTCAACACAGAAATTCATTGGTGGTCTTTAAAGTCTGTGGCCCTTTTAGTACATTCATGAACTCTTCCCTATACTCCATTAGGTTCCTCCCACCCACATTTTCTTTTATTATATGCAGTGGTAATGACAGCATTTACTGAGCGTTAAGGAGATGTAGTGTGCTAATGACTCAGAAATAAACTCTCACATTAAATGTCAGGTAAAAATAAGCACTTTGATTTTGTTTGTCAAGGCATTTTCTCTGGCCTTGGTGACTGCTGGAAAGTATTAAAGTAGCTTACTTCATGCTCATCAATAATCAACCACTGTCTAAAATTTCTGGCAAAAATTTATTAGTGGACTTCTTAAATGATTATTAATAAAATGTCAATAGGCTTGAATTTGGGTCTTATTTGGCTTGTTCTTTAATATGCTCCATTTTTTTCCAGGCACAGACCAGCATTCATTTCTCTTTCGCAAGACCCTATCAATATGTTCTTTAGCTATAATGTAACCAGGGCAGTCAGTTTGTACTTGGTCAATGAAAGAAGTCGTTCATTCATTCCATAAAAATGATTTATGGATGAGAACTTTAAGCACACAGCACAGCAAAACTAAAAGAATAACCGTTTGAACCATGAATGCAGGTGCTGTTTAGAATTCTCCAGTGATTTGTACATAAAGAAAACTTGTACATTCTGTGAGACAACTCGCATGTTTTGCCAAGTAGGTTCTGCTTAGGACTTAAAGAATAATGTTCTTGAAGGCCAATTTCCCAATAAATATCCATAGTCACTGTGGGGAGAAATAAGGGGAAGTAGGGAGGTTCTACATTTTGTGGTACATGTGATCTCCAAAGCATCTGTAGCTGTCAAGTTGAAATTAAAACAAGAAATCTGTTTGCATGTGATAAGCTTAAGTCAACTCCAAATGATACCCAAATTGGAAAAGGCCCAGATTTTGACATTACAGCCCTAACATTTCAGTTTAGATTGAGAACAGACTTGTGTGCTACAGTGTCTCTGGAAGGAGTCACTGTCTTCTCCCAGCTGTGCAGAAAAAAAAAATCCCTACTTAAGTTAATGGTCAAACCACTCTTGAATGGAATGCTACCTTAAGTGCAGAAGTTTCTCCTGTTTGTACAATCAGCAGCAATACAATATTTGTTTCTTCAAATCAACATTAACATGTATTCTAAAAAATAGTGTAACACATGTTTAACATTAGAACATGCTTATATTATTCTGATAAGATTATATAACTGAGAACATGCTTGTTTACAAACTATTTTTGTGGCTGGATGGGGTGGCACAGGCTTTTGATCCCAGCACTCAAGAAGTAAAGACAGAATTTACTCTGTAAGTTCAAGGTCAAACTCATCTACATAGTAAGTCCCAAGACAGCAAGGGCTATGCAATGAGACCCTGTCAAAAATATATTTTTAAAAAGAGGAAGAGGAAAAAAGAAGGAGGAGAAGTAAGAGAAGAAGGAAAAGAAGGAGAAAGAAGAAGAAGAAGAAGAAGAAGAAGAAGAAGAAGAAGAAGAAGAAGAAGAAGAAGAAGAAGAAGAAGAAGAAGAAGAAGAAGAAGAAGAAAAAGAAGAAGAAGGAGGAGGAGGAGGAGGAGGAGAAGGAGGAGGAGGAGGAGAAGAAGAAGAAGAAGAAGAAGAAGAAGAAGAAGAAGAAGAAGAAGAAGAAGAAGAAGAAGAAGAGGAGGAGGAGGAGGAGGAGGAGGAGGAGGAGGAGGAGGAGGAGGAGGAGAAGGAGAAGGAGAAGAAGAAGAAGAAGAAGAAGAAGAAGAAGAAGAAGAAGAAGAAGAAGAAGAAGAAGAAGAGGAGGAGGAGGAGGAGGAGGAGGAGGAGGAGGAGGAGGAGGAGGAGGAGGAGGAGGAGGAAGAAGAAGAAGAAGAAGAAGAAGAAGAAGAAGAAGAAGAAGAAGAAGAAGAAGAAGAAGAAGAAGAAGAAGAAGAAGAAAAAAAAAGAAGAAGAAGAGCAACAACAAAAACAAGAACAAAAGAACAAGAACAAGGAGAACAAGAACAAGAAGAGGAGGAAGAAGGGGTGGAGAGGAGGAAGAGAACAAAAGAAAAATGTTTTCTAAAATATGCAAAAATATTATCCTTATTACTCATAGGAAGTATCTTATATCTTGTTATCACTTATCTGCCAGAAAATTTTATTACAGGTTTATTGATGTAGATTTAGAGTAGCCACATATAATAAAAGGGCCTTTTACTGCTTTCCTAGGGTAAAATTGTTGATATAATGTGTTCTGAGATTATTTAAAGAATAAATAATCTTTCTATAAGAACCAAAGGGCAGAGGGAGAATCTAGGGCTGGTGAAGTTTATCATCAGGTTAAAACTACCACCAAGCCTAAGTGTCTGACTTCAGTGCCTGAGCCAAATATAGTATCAAGAGATAACTGATTCTCAGAGCTGAAGTCTGACCTCCATACAAATGGTATGCATGCATGAATGCACTTGCACATACAGAGAGAGAGAGAGAGAGAGAGAGAGAGAGAGAGAGAGAGAGAGAGAGAGAAACAAGAACACAGAGTAATAAAATGTATTTTTTAAAAAATAAAATAAATAAATATAAAGAAGGAAATGAAAACTCTAAGTTCTGAGTTGAAAACCCTTAACATAGTGCCAAAGTCTCTGAAGACTTTGCTTAGGAAAACTAGAACCATGAGGAATTCATCAGCTCATCTGTCATGTTATGGATATAAGCAAGAAGCAATCAAATTGATTGCCTTTCTTCTCTTGTACTTAATAATCTTGGAGGAAAGAGAGGTTATAATTATTTGAGACATCCTGGAGTAGTAGAAACTTAATGTTTTAGATTGCAGGCATCTCCCCATGTTAATGACTTACTTCAGAGTTCATGAAGATTTGAACAGCATATTCAATTCTAGAAAATGCTAAGAATGCTCAGAAGAACAATATGCTAATAGCCATATTAATATAAATGCATGCCACATCACACATGATTATATGAGCTCTGATAAACTGCCTAAAACTTAAGTGTACCATAGCATTTCAGTGTGTTAAAGCAGTAGACTTTTATTTCTTCCTTATTTTATATAGTCTCTTTTATTCCAATGGAAAAGACAACTCCTTCCTATTGCCCTTTGAGATCTAGGCTGCCAGCCTCTTCACCTCCCCCAAATGGGGCTTTTAGGGTCATCACAAGTAGGATATGATAGCACACATCTGCATACCCAGCACTCTGGAGACTGAGGCAGGAGGGTCACAGGTGTGAGGTACCATGGGCTACACAGTTATTCTCTGGAAAGAACGGATGAGAGAGAGAGTGAGAGAGGGAGCTAGAGACTGAGAAAAGGAGAGAGAGACTGAGAGAAGTAGAGGGGGATGGAGAAGGGAGGAGGAGGGGGAGGGAAGGGAGAGGAAAATGGGGGAGGGATGAGGAAGGGGAGTGAGAGACAGAGACAGAAAGGGAGAAAAAGAAAGCCTTATTTCAGGTGCCTAGAAAAGTAGGAAAAAGGAGACACAGGGCAGCCTCACAGAGCAGCTCTCAAGCCCATCATCACTTGCCTGACCTCATTCACATAGCTACATATAAGGCCAAGTTAGCTTGCAAGTACACTCAGCTGTGTGTCCAGAGCTACAGATATCAGATTTGAATCTCTGCCCTAACACAAGAAAAGAAAATCTATAAATCTATTTGTAGTAAAATTTCTAATCTTGGAATACTTCTTTGTAAGAAATAAAAATATTCTTTGTTGTGTTTTGGCTAATTTTCTCTTGTGTTTCTTAGTTTTTGGGTTTTGTCATAGTTTGTTTGTTTTGTTTTTGTCAATAACACATGGTAGAGTTACCTCCACTTGAGAAAAAGTCTTCAGATTGTCTATAGAGCAGTTTCTTAACTAATGATCATGGGGAAAAGGCTCAATCTGGGTTGGCATCCTGGACCATCCCTGGATACTGAGTTATTAAAAAAAAAAAAAATCTGGTGAGCGAACCATAGGAACTAGCCAGGAAGCAGTGTTTCTCCACTGCCTCGTGTCAATTCCTGTCTGGGGTTCCTCCCTTAACTTCTCTTAGTGAAAAGGTGTGTGATCTGAGAGTTTTAAAATAAAATAAATTCTTCCATTTCTGAGTGTTTTCAGTCATAGTGTTTTTTTTTTGATTTTTAATATTTTTATTACATATTTTCCTCAATTACATTTCCAATGCTATCCCAAAAGTCCCCCATAGCGCCCCCCACTTCCCTACCCACCCATTCCCATTCTTTTGGCCCTGGCATTCCCCTATATTGGGGCATATAAAGTTTGCAAGTCCAATGGGCCTCTCTTTCCAGTGATGGCCGACTAGGCCATCTTTCGATACATATGCAGCTAGAGACAAGAGCTCCGGGGTTCTGGTTAGTACATCATGTTGTTCCAACAATAGGGTTGCAGATCCCTTTAGCTCCTTGGGTACTTTCTCTAGCTTCTCCATTGGGAGCCCTGTGATACATCCAATAGCTGACTGTGAACATCCACTCCTGTGTTTGCTAGGCCCCTGCATCGTCTCACAAGAGACAGCTATATTTGGGTCCTTTCAGCAAAATCTTGCTAGTGTATGCAATGGTGTCAGCGTTTAGAAGCTGATTATGGGATGGATCCCTGGATACGGCAGTCTCTAAATGGTCCATCCTTTCATCACAGCTACGAACTTTGTCTCTGTAACTCCTTCCCTGGGTGTTTTGTTCCCAATTCTAAGAAGGTGCACAGTGTCCACACTTTGGTCTTCATTCTTCTTGAGTTTCATGCGTTTATCAAATTGTATCTTATATCTTGGGTATCCTAAGTTTTGGGCTAATATCCACTTATCAGTGAATACATATTGTGTGAGTTCCTTTGTGATTGTGTTACTTCACTCAAGATGATGCCCTCCAGGTCCATCCATTTGGCTAGGCATTTCATAAATTCATTCTTTTTAATAGCTGAGTAGTACTCCATTGTGTAAATGTACCATAATTTCTGTATCCATTCCTCTGTTGAGGGACATCTGGGTTCTTTCCAGCTTCTGGCTATTATAAATAGGGCTGCTATGAACATAGTGGAGCATGTGTCCTTTTTACCGGTTGGGACATCTTCTGGATATATGCCCAGGAGAGGTATTGCTGGATCCTCCGGTAGTACTATGTCCAATTTTCTGAGGAACCACCAGACTGATTTCCAGAGTGGTTGTACAAGCTTGCAATCCCACCAACAATGGAGGAGTGTTCCTCTTTCTCCACATCCTCGCCAGCATCTGCTGTCACCTGAATTTTTGATCTTAGCCATTCTGACTGGTGTGAGGTGGAATCTCAGGGTTGTTTTGATTTGCATTTCCCTGATGATTAGGGATGTTGAACATTTTTTCAGGTGTTTCTCTGCCATTCGGTATTCCTCAGGTGAGAATTCTTTGTTCAGTTCTGAGCCCCATTTTTTAATGGGGTTATTTGACTTTCTGGAGTCCACCTTCTTGAGTTCTTTATATATATTGGATATTAGTCCCTTATCTGATTTAGGATAGGTGAAGATCCTTTCCCAATCTGTTGGTGGTTTTTTTGTCTTATTGATGGTGTCTTTAGCCTTGCAGAAGCTTTGTAGTTTCATGAGGTCCCACTTGTCAATTCTCGATCTTACAGCACAAGCCATTACTGTTCTATTCAGGAATTTTTCCCCTGTGCCCATATCTTCAAGGCTTTTCCCCACTTTCTCCTCTATAAGTTTCAGTGTCTCTGGTTTTATGTGAAGTTCCTTGATCCACTTAGACTTGACCTTAGTACAAGGAGAAAGGAATGGATCGATTCGCATTCTTCTACATGTTAACAACCAGTTGTGCCAGCACCATTTGTTGAAAATGCTGTCTTTCTTCTACTGGATGTTTTTAGCTCCCTTGTCGAAGATCAAGTGACCGTAGGTGTGTGGGTTCATTTCTGGGTCTTCAATTCTATTCCATTGGTCTATTTGTCTGTCACTATACCAGTACCATGCAGTTTTTATCACAATTGCTCTGTAGTAGAGCTTTAGGTCCAGCATGGTGATTCCACCAGAGGTTCTTTTATCCTTGAGAAGAGTTTTTGCTATCCTAGGTTTTTTGTTATTCCAGATGAATTTGCAGATTGCACTTTGTAATTCGTTGAAGAATTGAGTTGGAATTTTGATGGGGATTGCATTGAATCTGTAGATTGCTTTTGGCAAGATAGCCATTTTTACAATGTTGATCCTGCCAATCCATGAGCATGGGAGATCTTTCCATCTTCTGAGATCTTCTATAATTTCTTTCTTCAGAGACTTGAAGTTTTTATTATACAGATCTTTCACTTCCTTAGTTAGAGTCACGCCAAGATATTTTATATTATTTGTGACTATTGAGAAGGGTGTTGTTTCCCTAATTTCTTTCTCAGCCTGTTTATTCTTTGTGTAGAGAAAGGCCATTGATTTGTTTGAGTTAATTTTATATCCAGCTACTTCACTGAAGCTGTTTATCAGGCTTAGGAGTTCTCTGGTGGAATTTTTAGGGTCACTTATATATACTATCATATCATCTGCAAAGAGTGATATTTTGACTTCATCTTTTCCAATTTGTATCCCTTTGATCTCCTTTTGTTGTCGAATTGCTCTGGCTAGGACTTCAAGTACAATGTTGAATAGGTATGGAGAAAGTGGACAGCCTTGTCTAGTCCCTGATTTTAGAGGGATTGCTTCAAGCTTCTCACCATTTACTTTGATGTTGGCTACTGGTTTGCTGTAGATTGCTTTTATCATGTTTAGGTATGGGCCTTGAATTCCTGATCTTTCCAAGACTTTTATCATGAATGGGTGTTGGATCTTGTCAAATGCTTTTTCCGCATCTAATGAGATGACCATGTGGTTTTTGTCTTTGAGTTTGTTTATATACTGGATTACGTTGATGGATTTCCGTATATTGAACCATCCCTGCATCCCTGGGATGAAACCTACTTGGTCAGGATGGATGATTGTTTTGATGTGTTCTTGGATTTGGTTAGCAAGAACTTTATTGAGGATTTTTGCATCAATATTCATAAGGGATATTGGTCTGAAGTTTTCTATCTTTGTTGGGTCTTTTTGTGGTTTAGGTATCAGAGTAATTGTGGCTTCATAGAATGAGTTGGGTAGAGTACCTTCTGTTTCTATTTTGTGGAATAGTTTGTGAAGAACTGGGATTAGATCTTCTTTGAAGGTCTGATAGAACTCTGCACTAAACCCATCTGGTCCTGGGCTTTTATTAGTTGGGAGACTATTAATGACTGCTTCTATTTCTTTGGGGGATATAGGGCTGTTTAGATCATTAACCTGATCTTGATTCAACTTTGGTACCTGGTATCTGTCTAGGAACTTCTCCATTTCATCCAGGTTCTCCAGTTTTCTTGAGTATAGCCTTTGGTAGAAGGATCTGATGGTGTTTTGGATGTCTTCAGGATCTGTTGTTATGTCTCCTTTTTCATTTCTGATTTTGTTAATTAGGATGCTTTCCCTGTGCCCTCTAGTGAGTCTGGCTAAGGGTTTATCTATCTTGTTGATTTTCTCAAAGAACCAGTTCCTTGATTGGTTGATTCTTTGAATAGTTTTTCCTGTTTCCACTTGGTTGATTTCACCCCTGAGTTTGATTATTTCCTGCCGTCTACTCCTCTTGGGTGAATTTGCTTCCTTTTGTTCTAGTGCTTTTAGGTGTGTTGTCAAGCTGCTAATGTGTGCTCTCTCTAGTTTCCTTTTGGAGGCACTCAGAGCTATGAGTTTTCCTCTTCGAAATGCTTTCATTGCGTCCCATAAGTTTGGGTATGTTGTGGCTTCATTTTCATTGAACTCTAAAAAGTCCTTAATTTCTTTCTTTATTCCTTCCTTGACCAAGGTATCATTGAGAAGAGTGTTGTTCAGTTTCCACGTGAAGGTTGGCTTTCTATTATTTATTTTGTTATTGAAGATCAGCCTTAGTCCATGGTGATCTGATAGGATGCATGGGACAATTTCAATATTTTTGTATCTGTTGAGACCTGCTTTGTGACCAATTATGTGGTCAATTTTGGAGAAGGTACCATGAGGTGCTGAGAAGAAGGTATATCCTTTTGTTTTAGGATAGAATGTTCTGTAGATATCTGCCAGATCCATTTGATTCATAATTTCTCTTAGTTTCACTGTGTCCCTGTTTAGTTTCTGTTTCCATGATCTGTCCATTGGTGAAAGTGGTGTGTTGAAGTCTCCCACTATTATTGTATGAGGTGCAATGTGTGCTTTGAGATTTACTAAAGTTTCTTTAATGAATGTGGCTGCCTTTGTATTTGGAGCATAGATATTCAGGATTGATAGTTCCTCTTGGAGGATTTTACCTTTGATGAGTATGAAGTGTCCCTCCCTGTCTTTTTTAATGACTTTGGGTTGGAAGTCAATCTTATCAGATATTAGAATGGCTACTCCAGCTTGTTTCTTCATGCCATTTGCTTGGAAAATTGTTTTCCAGCCTTTCATTCTGAGGTAGTGTCTATCCTTTTCTCTGAGATGAGTTTCCTGTAAGCAGCAAAATGTTGGGTCTTGTTTGTGTAGCCAGTTTGTTAGTCTATGTCTTTTTATAGGGGAGTTGAGTCCATTGATATTAAGAGATATTAAGGAAAAGTAATTGTTGTTTCCTGTTATTTTTGTTGTTTAAGTTGGCATTTTGTTCTTGTGGCTGTCTTCTTTTAGGTTTGTTGAGGGATTACCTTCTTGTTGTTTCTAGGGCGTGGTTCCTGTCCTTGTATTGTTTTTTTTCTGTTATTATCCTTTGAAGGGCTGGATTCGTGGAGAGATAATGTGTGAATTTGGTTTTGTCGTGGAATACTTTGGTTTCTCCATCTATGTTAATTGAGAGTTTGGCTGGGTATAGTAGCCTGGGCTGGAATTTGTGTTCTTTTAGTGTCTGTATAACATCCGTCCAGGATCTTCTGGCTTTCATAGTCTCTGGTGAAAAATCTGGTGTAATTCTGATAGGCTTGCCTTTATATGTTACTTGGCCTTTTTCTCTTACTGCTTTTAGTATTCTATCTTTATTTAGAGCATTTGTTGTTCTGATTATTATGTGTCGGGAGGTATTTCTTTTCTGGTCCAGTCTATTTGGAGTTCTGTAGGCTTCTTGTATGTTCATGGGCATCTCTTTCTTTAGATTTGAGAAGTTTTCTTCTATAATTTTGTTGAAGATGTTTGCTGGTCCTTTGAGTTGAAAATCTTCATTCTCATCCACTCCTATTATCCGTAGGTTTGGTCTTCTCATTGCGTCCTGTATTTCTTGGATGTTTTGAGTTAGGATCTTTTTGCATTTTACATTTTCCTTGATTGTTGTGCAGATGTTCTCTATGGAATCTTCTGCACCTGAGATTCTCTCTTCCATCTCTTGTATTCTGTTGCTGATGCTCATATCTATGGTTCCAGATTTCTTTCCTAGGGTTTCTATCTCCAGCGTTGCCTCATTTTGGGTTTTTCTTTATTGTGTCTACTTCCGTTTTTAGGTCTAGTATGGTTTTGTTCATTTCCATCATCTGTTTGGATGTGTTTTCCTGTTTTTCTGTAAGGACTTCTACCTGTTTGATTATGTTATCCTGTTTTTCTTTAAGGATTTGTAACTCTTTAGCTGTGTTCTCCTGCAATTCTTTAAGGGATTTTTGTGCTTCCTCTTTATTGTCTTCTGCCTGTTTAGTAGTGTTCTCCTGCATTTCTTTAAGTGTGTTATTAAAGTCCTTCTTGAAGTCCTCCATCATCATCAGGAGATATGCTTTTAAATCCGTGTCTAGCTTTTCCGGTGTGTTGGGGTGCCCTGGACTGGGCGAAGTGGGGGTGCTGGGTTCTGATGATGGTGAGTGGTCTTGGTTTCTGTTAGTAAGATTATTACGTTTACCTTTCGCCATCTGGTAATCTCTGGGGTTAGTTGTTATCGTTGTCACTGTTTAAAGATTAGAGCAGAAGCTGTGTTCCACTCACCAGCAGTCCCAAAATCCTGTGGCAGGGGTCGTGGGTAGCTGGCGGGTGTCAGGCAACCCTGCGCTCCTGCTACCCAGGCGCTGATCCGGCCGGGATGAGGCCTGTGGCCCTACTCAGGCCGGTTTCTGCTTCCCTAACTAATGCAGTCTCAGGTCCCGAGCACTTGGATTGGAGCAGAAGCTGTGCTCCACTCACCAGAAGTCTTAAGATCCTGTGGCGGGTGTTGTGGGTAGCTGGCGAGTGTCAGCCGACCCTGCGCCCCAGCTGCCCCGGTGCTTTTCTGACCGGAAGAGGGTTGTGGCCCTATGTAGGCCGGATTTCTCTCTCCCCAACCAGAGCAGTCTCAGGTCCCGCGTGATTGGACTGGAGCAGAAGCTGTGTTCCACTCACATGCAGTCCCAAAATCCTGCGGCAGGGGTCGTGGGTAGCTGGCGGGTGTCAGGCAACCCTGCGCTCCTGCTACCCCGGGGGCTGATCCGGCCGGGATGAGGCCTGTGGCCCTACTCAGGCCGGTTTCTGCTTCCCTAACTAATGCAGTCTCAGGTCCCGAGCACTTGGATTGGAGCAGAAGCTGTGCTCCACTCACCAGAAGTCTTAAGATCCTGTGGCGGGTGTTGTGGGTAGCTGGCGAGTGTCAGTCGACCCTGCACCCCAGCTGCCCCCCAGTCATAGTGTTTTATACAACAGTATAGAAGTAACTAAAACATATTCTGACAACAGTAAATTCTTACCATGACTGGCAAATATATATGTACTTGCACTCTGTGTGTGTGTGTGTGTGTGTGTGTGTGTGTGTGTGTGTGTGCATGCGTGCATGTGAAACATGCTGGAGAGACCCAAAAGAGTGAAGAACGGTAGAGTCAGGAATATAGTCTCCTTCAGAGACTGTAGGACTCTAAGGATGTTTTTTGTTTTTTTTTTGGTTTTTTGGTTTTTTAGCTTGGATGAACCACCAAACATTTCCTAATGTTAGTGCACAGATGTGTAAAATCAGCATAATATTGCTATTTCATTAGGATGCAATGTAGATTAAATGTTTTACACACAAGACAATTAGGATGTGGCTGATAGACAGTATTTGAAAGTTCACCCTGTTATTACAATAAACATAAGGATTGCTTTATCCGAGGAACCTCTGCTATAAATCCTTAATACACCTATTTAAATGTCTTATAAGCACAGCAAATTGTAAATGAATTGTTTAGAGATTCCAATTCTTACTCAATTATCCTGTGAGTTCAGGGCTTGTTTTTCAATTGTCTTCACTTAGAAGACAAAACCTGAGTAAAGATGTCTAAAGACCACTAGAGGCAGTAAGTAGCATCCAGTCCAGCACTCTAACATAATTTCTCCCCTCCCCTGCTTCCTCCCAAGTGGGAAGCAAGTGCCAGGTTTAAAGAAGAGAGGAAGAAGGAAATAATTTAAGTGGAGATTTGATGGTTCTCCTGTGTCACCAAGCAAATGGTCTTTCTGGTTTGCTGCATGGGAAAAGGATGGAGGGAAATAGTCACAAGAATGAAGTAGAGACTAATGGAAAGTCAGTGTCACAGAGCAGAAAGAAACTCCATGCAAAGGAGCTGGCAGGGGTGGGCACTAATACACAGTCTTTGCTCACATCTAAGATTCTTATGATTAGAATATAATTTCTGTCAGTTACTGTCAATCATAAAAACTGATCCTGATCCTGGGTTCTGCTCATTTCTTTTTGTTTGTTTGTTTTTTGGTTGGTTGGTTGGTTTGTCTGTTTTACTTTTTGTTTTTTATATTAATAGCTACTAAGATACGATTCACACAAGAGTAAGTCCAATGTTTTTTAAGTATGTTATTAAGACTTTTAAACCAGGCAACATACACGAGCTGGTCCAAGGACCCTGACACAAATAAAACAAAGGACTGCCTGGTCAAGCCTCAGTGGGAGAACAAGACATATCTAACCCTTGAGAGACTTGAGGCCCCAGAGAGTTGGAAGGCATGGCAGTGGTGTGGGGACATCCTCTTGAAGACATGGGGAGGAGAAATGGGATGAGGAACTGTGGGAGGGCAGACTGGGGCTGGGGGTGGGGGCAACAACTGGACTGTAAAAATAAATAGATAGATAGATAGATAGATAGATAGATAGATAGATAGATAGATAGATAAGACTTTGGGGAACTCCCAAAGAACTTGCTCTGTGAGTTGTATGAGTAGCCCCTCTCGTACTTCAGTCTGTAATCCATCTTGTTCTTGGGTACTGAAGGAATGAGGTAACCAACTCCATCCTATTGCCTGTGGAGATTCAGCTGTATCTATACTTTTGATGAATGCCCTTTCTTTCTCCGGTGTCCTGTCAAAACCAATTGGCCAGAAAGGAGGCTTTGCCTCCAGACACCCACTCGATTAATTGTCTTAAGTATGACTTGCTATACAGTTCAAGAAGACAAAGTGAATGCAGGCAATGTCACTTACTTGCTCGTGTGTGTCTTACTGGCACCCTTTCTCCAGAATGTGTGGTGGGCTCCTCATTGGCAGGTGCCTGTTAATAGAATTGGATATTGAAATGTCACCAATGATTTGTAATGGGCCAAGTTCAGTTGTCCTGTTTCCTTGTTGTTGGCTGGTGTTTGACATTACCACACACCTCATTACCTTTGCTCTCCTCACACTTTCTTGGCTGTTCCCTAATTTACTTGATTGACTCACTCTTTCTCAACCTGATCACATTGCAGAAATTGGGCTTCCAGAGCTGGGGCTAGAGTTTGGTACAGAGTGCTATCAGGTTCGTACAAGGCAAATGTTCTAGTCTCTGTTTATTTCAGACACTCTCATGGTGCTTAGACACACATACAGGCAAAATGCCTGCACACATTAAACAATGGGAAAAAAATGGAAAGATGTCCAGTTATATCTGGTATTCAAGCTTACCGTGTTGCTAATTCGAGAACCTTAGATTTTAGCTAATAAATAGCTTCAAAAACATGATGACATAGCAAATATTCTTCCTGCTTTGTAATCATGTGACTAAATTCTCAATATTAACATGCAAAGAAAGGTGTTATGTAGACTTCTAGAATCCTAAGTTTGCTGTCACTCTTGCTATGTGGTTTAGCACAATAGAGGATGGCTGGAGCCCCAGTTGCCATTATGAAATGATAGATTAAAATAGTTACCCATTTTCTTACAAAATGTAACTACTCAAGTGATCTAGGATCCGTCAAAGATTTTCTTTCTAACAGAAAAGTAAAAGGGTTCACTATTATCACTTTGGACAACTTCTCTTCTATTTTATAAGCTTGTTTATAACAAATAACTTTTTTTTTGGGGGGGGGGGGTTCGAGACAGGGTTTCTCTGTATAGCCGTGGCTGTACTAGAACTCACTTTGTAGACCAGGCTGGCCTCGAACTCAGAAATCCACCTGCCTCTGCCTTCCGAGTGCTGGGATTAAAGGCGTGTGCCACCACGCCCAGCAACAAATAATTTTTTTTTTTTTTTGGTTTTTCCGAGACAGGGTTTCTCTGTGTAGCCCTGGCTGTCCTGGAACTCACTTTGTAGACCAGGCTGGCCTCGAACTCAGAAATCCTCCTGCCTCTGCCTCCCGAGTGCTGGGATTAAAGGCGTGCGCCACCACGCCCGGCAAATAATTTTTTAAGAGTACAAATTTATCAGTCACTTGAACAAATATATACTGAACTCCTATAGATATATTTTATCACACTGCAGAGTATTATTTCATGAAATCCAAAATTTAATTGAAAAAATATAATTTATATATGTATGAAATTCTGTGACATATTTAAAATGCTTGACTGCATACAGTGGAAAATACACTTAAAGTACTTCTCATAACTTACAAAGCTCTGTTGGAAAAACAAAACAAAAGCAAACCTTCACATGGTCCTGGCAATATACTAGTGTGTCTGCCATATTCTACCCTCCTAAGGCAGTAATCTAAGAAAACTGACATAAACACTGATTTCTTACATGGGACTTTCAGGGATTTTCTGTTTATATCTCATTGGCTAATTAAGAGCTTCATGGTTTCCATAGATTCAGAGGACATTGAAAGAGAGTGTCCATAGTCTTACGGTGATTGATGTGCAGCAGGGTTTGGAGTTGGGGGATGATACCCAGAGTTGGGCTTCCCGTTCTCAAAAGACAAGGGCAAGGTGGACTGTTTGGGGGGAGGACTTGTGTGAGGGGTAATGGAGGGGGTGGGGGACTTATATTGAGATGTAAAGTGAATAAATAAATAAATAAATTAGAAATAAAAGGAATAGTGTGATATATCTTTGAAGAAGCATGCCCTCCTAGGTATCAAGATGGAAAGAACGTCATAACTATCCAACTTGACTATGTCAAGAAAAGTATCCAAGAATGTCTGAGTATCACCCTGCTACTTTGAGAAGCAATTATTGTAGTTCTCTGAAGTGGGCAGTTAGTTTCATAGTATGCTAATCAAAGACCAAAGCCAGATGAGACATGAAATCCAGCTGGACCACCTTTTGTAACTTGTGAGAGGATGTAGTATAGTTCATGTCAAACAAAATATTTAGATGCAAAGTTTTTATTAACTTGAATTACAATGTGGGGGAAATGACATATAATGTTAAAACTTTCCTCTTCACATTCCAATTTAAATAACATTGTTAAGCATCTCTCTGCCTTTGGTAAAATATAGTCTCTTAAAATGTTTAGAAGAATGGGTATAAATAAACTTCAAACAAAAAATTAAAATTGCCAACATGGTTACAGTTTCAAAATATGAACAAAAATTTTTGAAAGATTGAGCTTGGAATTAGGAACAATTGGGGGGATGATTAAAATTAGCCTTACTGTTATATTTCATAAAGCTAAAGCCAATTTGGACTTAAAAATGGAAGAAAAATCATAAGTCAAATGACTCACTTATAGAGTATGTCAATCAGAATGGATCACCTTCCGGCCTGTGGTCATTCAAAGTCAAAATCCTGGTTCACAGTTGACATTCCCTTCAGCCTTTCTTTGGGTTCCTTGGCTAAGCTGACATTGTATGAGACTGAGTCACCCATCCCAACACCCACATTCCATCCAAATCTTTATTACAAGTCAAAGGTCACCAAGCTGCTGGGAATGACAGCTCTATAAATACTCTCAAGCATTTTTCTCTACCTTTCTTTTTCTTTTTCTTTCATTCTCTTCTCTTTTTGTAATGAAATTACCCTATTGCAATAAACACATAAATATAATTCCACATACTTGGATTAAGACATCCACTCAAACACTTTCCCAGTCTTAGACATTATACATCCCTGTGAATTTCTATACAATAAGAATGGTCATTCTGAAGCTATGAAGCTCCATTTAGTGTTTACATTTTCACTGTCAATTAATTTTATTTATACTTATTGTCCTAGTTTGTTTCTCTGTTGCTATCATAACACTGAACAAAACTATCTTGGGGAAGAAAGGGGTTTGTTTGGCTTACAAGTTATAATGTATTATTCAAGGATGTCAACATGAACTCAAGAGAGGACCCTGAAGGCAGAAAGTGGGGGCAGAGACAACGGAGGAATGCTGCACACTGGCTTGCTTTCCATGACTTGCTCAGCTTGCTTTTCTTATAGAAGAAAGGACCAACTCCCTATGGTTGGTACCCTCCAAAATTAATCATTATTCAAGAAAATGTCTCAAGGATTTTCTCACAGGTAATTTAATGGAGGCAGTTTCAATATTTCCTCTTCCCAGATGACAAATTCCCAGATGAAAAATCACTAAGCAGGACACTTACCTATCACAAAAAAAGAAAAGAAAATCGATGACAAAGCTGAAACTAGAAAATCAATTATAGCTCTTTTATTCTCTTTCATGATGCATGTGTCCTGTAGCTTGCATTCCATCCTTCTTCCTCACTTAATATCATCCTTTTGATTTTGTTCTTTGAAGGCTTCTTCTGTATTCATACAGTTTTGCATATATGAATGCATATACTATAGACTAGAATCTTCAAATGAGGAAAAACATTTGTGTGTGTTTATGTGTGTGTGTGAGTGAGTGATATTTACATTGTCTAATTATGAGCTTATGAAATTTATATTGGATTCCTTTTATATTCAAATAAATCAACAATAATCATGAATGTGCAAATATCTCTATGGTAGTATCTGTCATTTCCTGAGTATATCCAAGGAGTGAAATAGCTGAGTCAGATGGTAGTTCTTTTAATTTTTTAAGGTTCCTCAAAATCGATTTCCATGATGTCTGTATTAATTTGTTCTCCCACCAGCAGAAGATAGAGTTTTCCTTTTCCCACACCCTCTACAGCAGGTGTCAGATTTCTTGATGGTGGTCATTTGACCATAGTAGGGTAGAATCTCAAGGTACTTTTAGAGTCCTTAATGTCTAAGGATGCTGAATACTTTTTAAAAGTAGTTATTGGCATTTATGCTTCTTCTTTGAAAGCTGTTCATTTCAGTAGCCTGTTTATTGATTAGCAGTTTTATTTCCTTGGTATTTTCTGCAGTTCTTGGTATATTCTGGTTGTTAGCTCCCTGCATGAGTTATAGATGGTAAAGAGATACTCCCATTGAAAATCACTTAAGTCTTCACATGTGATTGAACTGAAATTCTGTAACTTACTTATTTCAACTCAGAAACCTACAGGTTCCTGACAGTCCTTAATATTCCCAATGATAAAACTGACTATAAAGTCAGTGAATGAGAAGTAACAATACCCAAGGGAGGTGGTGGGAAAGTAGAAGACTGTCTGGGTTTGCTCATACTTTCTTTATTGTATTGAGACCCATGAAGAGATCTCATGGAAGCCACAGGTATTATTGCCTACGCTGCCTCTACAAATTTTTAGGAAGTAAGTGATGCTGAGATGCTTTTAAGAGAACAAGCTACATTCATACCTTTAATATTGAATTAAATTTATTTTTACCTCACTTAGCATACAGTAAAATCTCACCACTAAGTTCTCTGGACCCATCACTCTAAACAAAGTAGACCTAACTAATAAATTGCATATTGCTGTGCCTCTGCTTTGAACTCAGTGACAAAATATGCTGTTCTAGGCAAGCAAGAAGGTAACAGGTGATTGTTCAGAGTTTGTCAACTGTTAATTCATTTTCACTTGATATTACTATTTTGATTTTATTTTCTATTTCTTTTGAGTCAATTTTGACGCATTTTATCTTTCAAGGAACACGTGGTTTTTTTTTCTTTTATCTTTTATTGTTTATTAACATTTAAAATGTTATCTCCCTTCCCTGTTTCCTCTCTGCAACTGCCCCTAGCCCATTCCCCCTCCACCTGCTTCTTATGAGGGGGCGCCCCCACCCTCCCACCCACTCCTGCCTCACCAGCCCTAGCATTCCTCTATGTGGGGGCATAGAGCCTCCACAGGACCAAGGCCTCCCCTCCCATTGATGCTAGATAAGGCCATCCTCTTCTACAAATGCAGTTGGAGCCATGGGTCCCTCCACTCTTTCGTTAGTGCTTTAGTTCCTGGGAGCTAGTGGGGTTGGGGGTGTCTGGGTTGGTTGATTTCGTTGTCCTTTCTATGAGGTTGCAAACCCCTTCAGCTCCTTTAGTCCTTTCCCTAACTCCTCCACTGTGGTCCCTGTGATTGGTCTAATGGTTGGCCGTGAGCATCGGCATCTGTATTGGTCAGGTTCTGGCACAGCCTCTCAGGGGACTATACAAGGCTCCTGTCAGCAAGCACTTCTTGACATCAGCAATAGTGTCTGGGCTCAGGGTCTGCAGATGGGATGAATCCCTAGGTGGGGTGGTCTCTGGAAACTTGTGTTTTATGTGTATACAATGTCTACATGAAAGTTTGCTTTGTGTATTTGCAATATATCTGCTATATTAACTTATATCATTCTTGCCATATTCAAATTCTAGCAGAGAAAAGACATTCCTGTCCACTTGTCCAATGGATTCAGTCTTATCCTTACCCCAAATATAAAGATCAAGACTAATATTCTACACAAATATTTTTAGTGAGTGACATATTTACAGCACTGAACTCTAAGAAGAAAAGGAAAAGAAAGAGAAAAAACTGTAAAAGTCAGGATACAACATTTTGAACTACATTTTATTTAAAAAAATTTGCTAAAGTTGTATTTATGCACTTCTAGATAAATGTTCCCATCCCTAACTCATCGTCCTCCCATTTCCTTTCTTAAAGTTTGTAATTTATCTATTTGTTCTTTTGGAAACTACCAATCTTTTTGGAGCTCTCCTCACTGGCTTTGTTATTCCTGTCTTAGAGAAACAGGCTTCTTCCCAGTGAAAGTTTCAAAAGGGCTTTTCCCAAAAGGACCATACCACAATGAACTGACAGCTTGGGCAATCATTCTAGGAAGTGTCTCCCTGTAAGTTGGCCAGACAGGATGAAATTAGACAACTTTCTTTGAAATGCTAGAGACAGGAAGAAATAAGACACACAGGAACGAAGAGTCTTTAGATGCCAAAATGACCTTCTGCACACTGAATAAAGTAGTCAAGCACCAAGATGGAAGCCTATAAAGGTCACTGATGTCTTCGCTCTTTTTTTTTTTTTCCCCCTCTCAAAGTTATTTTTGAAATTAAAGAATTTGTTATCAGGCTAAATAAAATTAACAAAAACAATAAATAAAGGAAGGCCCTTCCATGTGGTGTGTGTGGAGGCAGGAGTGCCTCAGTACACATGTTGATGCAATCAGAGTCATGCAGCATCACAATCTATTGTTCTATTTTCATCATGGAGTTTCACTAATCTCTGAGTCCTACTCCGAAATGTCCCTCGATCCCTGCACTGTCCCATTGCTCTAATTGTATGATCACTGCCAAGTATTCCATTCAGCAGGATATAGATGTAATAATGGTGCCCACAATTGTAATTTTTAAACCATTTTTGAGTGAAAATGTGGTATGAATTTATAAACTGTAAGGTTTGTCATTTTTTCATATAATTAAATTTGACAATTTTAGTTTTCTATGGGCAAATTTTGACAAATCAGGGCCTTTTGTCCCTGTATCTGTGTCTGTGTCTGTATCATCTGTATCTGTATCTATATCTATATGGATGATGAACAGGTAGATAGCTATAGATATAATAACATTTCACAAATCTAATTTTGCATAAGTGTTATATACTAAAGAAGTTTGTTATGATTTGGGACACATTTAAAAAGTATGCCCAGATCAAATTCTACCTCCCTTTGTGCCCCAACCCTTCTCACCACCCACTCATCACTAGAGTGTGCCCTGGGTAACTTTGTTTTAGTGTCCACATGCAGTAGAGACTATATGGCTGTTACTTGTGGCTATCTTTTGGTATGTCTCTTTTTTTTTTTAATCATCTAAAATAATACACTTTATGTCTGGCCATTTTGCTACATATGTAAGGATTTCGTTCTTGTTTATTGTTAATATTCAATTATAACTATATACATTTTTTACATAATTCCATTCATGGGTACATGAGTTAACATTAACATATTATCATTTGTATAATAAGCCACAATAAACATGAGTTTGTTGGTATATCTTTGATAAACTGATTTTATTTTATTGTATTTTTACCTGTTCAAAGGTTGAAGTCAAACCCTCTGACTAATCTATTTGGTCTAAAATGCTTAACAAAATAGAGTAAGCAAAAGGAGAGCAAGTGTGGATGCAAAACAATGAAAGCTGGGGTGGATCTGAGATGGGAGAGCCAGCCTCACACAAGCTGTCTTGGGGTAGAATCAAGAAAAGATATCAATAACCACAGTGTGAGTCCAAGGCTGTCCTGTCCAAGTCCATTTGGCTTCAAACTCCATTAAGCCCTCCCATTTTACTGCTTATTTGTAGTGCATGCCTATTTTATTTCTTGGTAAAATTTATGTCTTCCAGATATCAAAATTTTATGTAAAACTGATAGTCACATGTAACCTGTAGCCAGTTAACATCTGAAGGCAATATCTTCTACCAGGGCTCCGAGATCAAGAATTGAGGTTTCTAGTCCATCAGTAAGTAAAACCTAAAGCCTTGGCCAGCTATTAAGCAGTTCCACAAGGTGGTTCATGTTCCTTCAGATCACCTAAGGTTAAGAAAGATGGGAATTCATGGGGAATGAGGTAAGCCTCAGAATCAGGAGGAAGCAGGCAGGCTGCAGCAGCACCTATGACAACAGGCAGACAACCACACTTCAAGTAATGATCAGAGTACCAGAGAGCTAGAGGGAAGCTGATGAAGACCAATGAAAACCAAGATGGCAACACATATCACCAAGCGCTAACCCTGGGGCACTACTATGCATCAGTGAAGTAAATTCCCCACTCAGGCGGGCACATTGTAATCTATGTGCACAGAAACATGTGGCACTGAAACTTTTCACTTTCCTAAGAAAAGCATGAACAATGCAGTAATGCAGTGCTTCCCCATAAAATGAAATGTCCATCTCTATTTAGACTGCTTTGCACATGGCATAGAATTCTGTGTTTTTCAGAAATACATTTTAATTTTTTCACTCCTTGAAAAGAAAACTTCTGCTCTATTGAATGCAAAAGTATGTTCCAATTTTATATTATTTACAGTGATATTAAAGCTATTTTACCTGCTATGAAATATGGAGGTAACTGATTCTCAAAGTTCATCTCAGCAAATCCAGATTCATGATTATATGAGTCGCCGAGCATAAAATTAAATTTTGATCATACAATGCACCTTCATAAAGCACTTGGCTTAGGCAGTAGATTGTAATTGCTACTGGTTTTCTAAAATTAATACTACTTCCAAGAAAGCATAAATGGGATAGAATTTTGGAATACTTTTGGCATAAAGTAGAGGTCTGAATTCTTGATTGAAAAGAAGAAACAGTACTAATGTTAACCTCCGTGACACAGAATACCAAGAGAATCAGACTTGATTAGAAATAGCACATGTGAACATCTTTCATAGTTACTAATGAAAAACATACTGTATTTGTATAAACATGGTCAAAAGAGTGGCCTAAAACTTTAGATATGCGGCAAATGAAAAATTTCCCTGCAAAAGATAAACTTGAACAACAGCTCAAAAGTTGCTGAGTATGAAACTGGAAGTTGAAATTTAAGTGAGCAATGAGGAAATCTGAAGGCTGGGCACAGGGGACAGCAGAATAAAATTCACAGTCTGCAGTCAAATTGCTTCATGCCTAGTCAGTGTCTACTAAGAAATGTAAGTGTCAGTTGTATGTTCACCACGGCCGCTTAGTCCTTTGAGACTTTCAACAACAAAAGCATACATGCAGATTGTCTATGTGGACACACACCTTTTCCTTTTCATTCTTTCTGTACTTTCTATTGCAATGCTGTCCTTCTACCTGAATGATCGAGATTTCCAGTACTACTCCTTGCAGTTGATTCCAACCGAAGTATCAGCTATGCCTGTCATTTTGAGGTGACAGATATTTCGTACCTTTTGTGACAATAACATAAACAGAGTTACATCCTAAAGCTAAATAATGCCTGATTGTGGCACTAGAGAAGCCTGTACTCAGAAGCCTTCCTGTCACTCTAAATCCCTGCTTACTCACAAAGTCCCATTTCCCCTTGACCTATTCAAGTACTTCTGTGTTTTACTGTCTTCTTATACAGTATGTCTTTGTAATCCCATCATGTTACCATAAAGCAATCTGTTGAATAATTTCCTAAACAGAGACAGCTGCCTCCCTAAGAGGCACTCTTGGATCATGACTAAAATAACAAACATCTCCTTAGCAATATATGTGATGCAGTTGGGTAATTCTTATAACACTGACCAGCAGCAGCAGTAATAGAGGGCTCACTTTTATCCTGTCAGCCAATGTAAGTTGTCTCTGTTTTTCAGAGTTAGTGTGAGAATTAGCTGATAAAGTATGTGAACTCTGTTATAGTCTAGGACAATGTTCACAATTTAATAAATAACCATACATATCTACCCCATAGTAAGCCTTACTCTAATTTGAAAGCCATTGTTCTAGAGCTTCCATGTGTCAGGGACATAATTTTTAAAACCGGACAACAAAAAGACACCAAAAAGTATCCTTTTTTCTCCCAATTTTTTATTAGGTATTTTCTTCATTTACATTTCAAATGCAATCCCGAAAGTTCCTCATAACCCCCACTCCGCGCCCCTACCCACTCACTCCCACTTCTTGGCCCTGGTGTTCCCCTGAACTGGGGCATATAAAGTTTGCAAGACCAAGAGGCCTCTCTTCCAAATGATGGCCGACTAGGCCATCTTCTGATACATATGCAGCTAGAGACATGAGCTCTGGGGGTACTGGTTAGTTCATAATGTTGTTCTACCTATAGGGTTGTAGACCCCTTTAGGTTCTTGGGTACTTTCTCTAGCTCCTCCACTGGGGGCCCTGTGTTCTATCTTATAGATGACTGTGAGCATCCACTTCTTTTTTTGCCAGGCACTGGCATAGCCTCACAAGTGACAGCTCCATCAGGGTCCTTTCAGCAAAATCTTGCTAGCATATGCAATGGTGTCTGCATTTGGTGGCTGATTATGGGATGGATCCCCGGGTGCAGCAGTCTCTGGATGGTCCATCCTTTCATATCAGCTCCAAACTTTGTCTCTGTAACTCCTTCTCTGGGTGTTTTGTTCCCAATGCTAAGAAGGGGCGAAGTGTCCACACATTGGTCTTCATTATTCTTGAGTTTCATGTGTTTTGCAAATTGTATCTTGGGTATTCTGTTTCTGGGCTAATATCCACTTATCAGTGAGTACATATCATATGAGTTCTTTTGTGATTGGGTTACCTCACTCAGGATGATACCCTCCAGATCCGTCCATTTGCCTAGGAATTTCATAAATTCATTGTTTTTAATAGCTGATTAGTACTCCATTGTGTAAATGTACCACAATTTCTGTATCTATTCCTCTGTTGAGGGACATCTGGGTTCATCCCAGCTTCTGGCTATTATAAATAAGGCTGCTATGAACATAGTAGAGCATGTGTCCTTATTACCGGTTGGAACATCTTCTGGATATATGCCCAGGAGAGGTATTGCAGGATCCTCCAGTGATCAAAGATCAAGAAGTCAGGTGACAGCAGATGCTGGGGAGGATGTGGAGAAAGAGGAACTCTTCTCCATTGTTAGTGGGATTGCAAACTTGTACGGCCACTCTGGAAATCAGTCTGGCAGTTCCTCAGAAAATTGGACATAGTACTACCGGAGGATGTTGAACATTTTTTCAGGTGCTTCTCAGCCATTCGATATTCCTCAGTTGAGAATTCTTTGTTTAACTCTGTGCCCCATTTTTAGTGGGGTTATTTGATTTTCTGGAGTCCACCTTCTTGAGTTCTTTATATATATTGGATATTAGTCCCCTATCTGATTTAGGATTGGTAAAGATCCTTTCCCAATCTGTTGGTGGCCTTTTTGTCTTATTGATAGTATCTTTTGCCTTACAAAAGCTTTGCAATTTTATGAGGATCCCATTTGTCAATTCTCGATCTTACAGCACAAGCCATTGCCGTTCTATTTAGGAATTTTTCCCCTGTGCCCATATCAGAAGGTACTCTATGCAGTTCATTCTACGAAGCCACAATTACTCTGATACCTAAACCACATAAAGACTCAACAAAGATAGAGAACATCAGACCAGTTTCCCTTATGAATATCAATGCAAAATTACTCAATAAAATTCTCACTAACCAAATCCAAGAACACATCAAAACAATCATCCATCATGACCAAGTAGGCTTCATTCCAGGTATGCAGGGATGGTTTAATATACAGAAATCCATCAACATAATTCACTATATAAACAAACTCAAAGACAAAAACCACATGATCATCTCGTTAGATGCGGAAAAAGCATTTGACAAAATCCAACACCCATTCATGATAAAAGTCTTGGAAAGATCAGGAATTCAAGGCTCATACCTAAACATAATAAAAGTGATCTACAGCAAACCAGTAGCCAACATCAAAGTAAATGGTGAGAAGCTGGAAGCAATCCCACTAAAATCAGGGACTAGAGAAGGCTGTCCACTCTCGCCCTACCTATTCAACATTGTACTTGAAGTCCTAGCCAGAGCAACTTGACAACAAAAGAAGGTCAAGGGGATACAAATTGGAAAGGAAGAAGTCAAAATATCACTTTTTGCAGATGATATGATAGTATATATAAGTGACCCTAAAAATTCCACCAGAGAACTCCTAAACCTGATAAACAGCTTCAGTGAAATAGCTGGATATAAACTTAACTCAAACAAGTCAATGGTCTTTCTCTACACAAAGGATAAACAGGATGAGAAAGAAATTAGGGAAACAACACTCTTCATAATAGTCACAATTAATATAAAATACCTTGGTATGACTCTAACTAAGGAATTGAAAGATCTGTATGATAAGAACTTCAAGTCTCTGAAGAAAGAAATCAAAGAAGATCTCAGAAGATGGAAAGATCTCCCATGCTCATGGATTGGCAGGATCAATATAGTAAAAATGTCTATCTTGCCAAAAGCAATCTACAGATTCAATGCAATCCCCATCAAAACTTCAACTCAATTCTTCAACGAATTAGAAAGGGCATTTTGCAAATTCATCTGGAATAACAATAAACCTAGGATAGCAAAACTCTTCTCAGTGATAAAAGAACCTCTGGTGGAATCTCCATGCCTGACCTAAAGCTGTACTACAGAGCAATTGAGATAAAAAGTGCATGGTACTGGTACAGCGACAGACAGGTAGATCAATGGAATAGAATTGAAGACCCAGAAATGAACCCACACACCTATGGTCACTTGATCTTTGACAAGGGAGCTAAAACCATCCAGTGGAAAAAAGACAGCATTTTCAACAAATGGTGCTGGCACAACTGGCGGTTATCATGTAGAAAAATGTGAATTGATACATTCTTATCTCCTTGTACTAAGGTCAAGTCTAAGTGGATCAAGGAACTCCACATAAAACCAGAGACACTGAAACTTATAGAGGAACAAGTGGGGAAAAGCCTTGAAATGTATCCTTTTAAAAGACACTTACATTTGAAAAAAGTCAACCTGAGAGAATAGGCACAAAGAGTTCACACTTGGGAGAAGAGCTTGATAAACTAACAGGAGTAACTTTGGAACATTTTCCAAAGCAAGATAATAATTTTGGAATTTTTAGAATACGTTTAAGGGAAAAACACTTACCCAATATGGTTTGACTGAGAGACAAATATTTTGATAACATAATAGTCTGAGAAAATTCTACCATGGAATATGGAATATGTGTTTTCTATCTTGTCAAACAATGCCTGGGGTTGTATCTAGTTCAAGATTCTACACCTTAATGAATGAGAACTCCAATTTATTTGAACAAGGGTAACGCTAAGCAAGGTTGGCAATGTGACCTGTAGTAAATGGCAAAGGGAATAAAGGTTGTCCCACTGACGAATAATGACTTTAAAGAAGTGACATACCGGGCTGTAACATTATTGAGAACAAGGATTAACATTTTTAACTTTGAGTCCTTGATGCTTGCATATGATTGGTGCTAAATAATGATCTGTTGAATGAATGGATGGATGAATAATTGAATGGCCAGCTGTCATACAGAGCAAAAGGAAGTTTGTTCTTTGTATCCCCATAGGGCAGTAGGTGATGGAAGTTGTATAGAGATGGCGACTGAGATAACGAGAGTAACTCAACATAAAGAAGATATTAACCTGTGAAAACTCTACCAACAGTAAAAGGAATAACTACCAGAGAGGATCACATTTCCAGTCATGAAGAGGGTAAGCATGCTCTTCTCCACAATTGATGGGCATCCATGTGGTTTGTCACTATTCAGCTCCATCAGTGTCCAGTGCCTTAGTACATTAGCTCGGGGAGTAGTGAGTATTTTACCAGTATTACTTACACATGCATAAGAAATCGCCTTCCTAAAACTTCATTTTCTTTTTTTCTAAATTTTATTTAATCCTTTTTTTTTTTACACTTCAATTTTATCTCCCTCCCAATCCACCCTCTGACTGTCCCACATCCCATACCTCCTCCTCACCGTCTCCATGAAGATGTCCTCACTCTCCACCCCCACCCCACCAGACATCTCTACTCCAGGGGGCCTCCAGTCTCTTGAGGGTTAGGTGTATCTTCTCTGACTGAACCCAGACCCAGCAGCCCTCTGCTGTTTATGTGTTGGGAGCCTCTTATCAGCTGGTATATACTCACTGGTTGGTGGTCCAGTGTCTGAGAGATTTCAGGGATCCCAGTTAATTGAGACTGCTGGTTCTCCTAAAGGGTTGCCCTTCTACTCAGCTTCTTCCAGCTTTTCCCTAACTCAACCACAGGGTTCTTCTGTCCATTGGTTGGGTGCAAATATCTGTATCTGACTCTTTCAGCTGCTTCTATCTTTCAAAGGCAGGCATGATAGATTCGGTTTTGAGAGAATTCTATAGCCTCAGTTATAGTGTCAGCTCTTGGGACCTCCCCTTGAACTGGATCCCACTTTGGCCCTGTTGCTAGTCTTCATTTCTTCAGGCTCTTCTCTATTTTTGTTCCTGCAGTTCATTCAGACAGGAACAATTATGTGTCAGAGTTTTTGACTGTGGGATGGCAACCCCATTCCTCACTTGATGCCCTGTCTTTCTCTTGGAGGTTGGCTATACAAGTTCCCTCTTCCCTAAAACTTCATTTTCATGTTGATTTTTGATGTTCTTATTTATTTTGGAGGTTGTATTGTATTTTAATTATAACATTTTTCATTCTTTTCTTCCCTCCAAACTCTCCCATAAACTCCTCTGTGCTCTCTTTCAAATTCATATATAATTTCTAATATAATAATTATATATATACATATTCCTAAATATAATAACTCTATAACTATAATATAGTGTTACATGTATGTGTTTTCAGGGCTGACATTTGGCATTCTATAACCAATTGGTGTGCTTTTTCCTAGGGAATATACTTTCTGGAGAGCCAGGGCCACCTCTCCCACTCCCAGCTTTTCTGAGCTGCCTGTAATTTGTGTAGAGTTGAGGCCTCCTGGGCTTTTCCTGGCCCAGAGTTATAGAGTCCAGTCCCAATGAATAGACGCACAAAACACTCCTACACCTACAGCTCAGAGACATTGGAGAAAAATGTCCAGAAAGATTATAAAGGCCAGAGGGTCATGGAATTTACCGTGAGATTGACTCTTAGTAACATCAGACCATACACCCAGATCTTCTCACCGACATGACTGAGCTGAACAAGGAGGAATCCAACAAACATCCTGTTGCTTTTGGCTATGTCTCATGAGTCAAGCATTTTTTCAGAAAGGACAGCACATATGTGCACACAAAGGTAAATCCCTCTGTCAGCCACACACCTGTCAAATAAAGCTTCCAATATATTCAGATGAGAAAACTAAGTCTGGTCTCAAATGAAATAGACAATGGCAAAGACAGATGTGGCAAATCTTAGCACATGTTCCTTCTTCTCTTTGTCCCTACTGCTGAAGGGTGGAGGTGACTTTCACTTGGACCTTGTGGCAGGGCCATGCCACATTTTGCTGAACTGAACCAGAAACCCAGAAGACTTTGTTTATCCCCAGTTCTACACTTTGCTCTCTGTGACCAATATCCCACCATATTCTTGAACTAAATGTAGCCTCAGCAAAACATTGGAACTGTTATGTTCTTCAGAAAAAAATTCACTATTTAAGTATGAGTGACTACTACTTCTGCCCTGGCTATCTATGATTTCTCAAATACAGACACTCCCCACTATTATAAAACTAAGCCAATGCTCATGATTTTCTGCAGAAATTTATCTGTTTTGAACACAATATTGTCTAGTAATTTATTAGCTATTTTCTTTGGTTGTTCCTGGGACTTATAAACAAAAGAAAACTTAGCACTTTATGTAAGAAATTTCTTGATAAAGAAATTCTAAGGAAAACAATCCAAGTTTAATAAAAAATAAAGTTTCAAGAAACAAGTAGCCAAGAGTTTCAATTTTAATGATGAAACCAAGGTGTATATTTGACAATATCTTGGAGTTCTGCAAAAGAGTCTTACTTGGACCAAAATGCAGTGATGTTCACGATCCTTGTTCTAGGCCCACTTGTACTTTCACCTAAAATTATGCAGTTCTAGCAATGACCTGTGGGTTTATCAAGGAGTTCAGCGCATGATATCTAGCCGGTCATAATATCTAACAAGTTAGTTCCCTTCTCACCCACTGTACCTACTCTGATGTTTCCTCCTTCTAGTCTGTTCTCAGAAAAAAAGCAGGTGAGGTCCGTTTTTCCAGTGTCCCCCTAACTGCTGTCTCCTTGTAGTGACTTTCATCTATTGATTCTACTTGCGCAGGGTTGAGTCAAGCATCTCTTCACTGCCTGAGCCCTCTGCTGCTACCCCTGTACCTGTCATAAGGATCACTTAGCCACTGACTAACAGCCAGTAAATTATAATTTGTCCTTAAATGCTAATACAAGTCTTTGTATATGTGTGTGGGGGGGTGTGTATGTGTGTGTGTGTGGATGTCAGTATGAAAATATGTCTAATGACAACAATCTTCCAACAGATTATCAGAAGAAACATCACATTATTTCAAAAGATGAAATTTATAGCAATGCTAGTGGTTACCTCTGGACATTCTAAGCAATAGCAGATGAATGTAACTGAATCCTAACAGATTTATAGAAATGGTCAGAAAATGGAACCTTTGAGTACTTACTAAGGAGATCCATGCAGGAGATTTGAGGTATCAAAATAAAAACATTTAGAATCAAATGTTAATATTCTAGGTCATTTTTGTACTCACCATAATGGCTTAAAATTTTGAAATACTAAATCTCAGTATTTAATTCAGGATAAAACTCTAGTTTCACAGCTCCTAAACACTCTCTCTCTCTCTCTCTCTCTCTCTCTCTCTCTCTCTCTCTCTCTCTCTCCCCTCTCTCCCTTTCTCATTCTCTATCTTTCTCTCCCTTTATCTGTTTCCCTCTATTTCTCTCATGTTTTGTTTGTTTTTTGTTAAATATTTGCTTTTATTTTTAAATTAGCTCACAAAACAACAACTGTCCTCCCCTTCACAAACATTTCCCTCTGAGAGTCTCCAGTCCCACTTGCCTCCCATTCTCAGTTCTCCATGCTTCATTATAGTTCCTGTTCCCTACAGCATCAGCTTTCCCAGAAAATATATTCTAGACAATTGACATATGGGGCTGCATTGAGTTAAAAGGCTTCTAAAAGGCAGAAGTCACTGTCCAAAGATGGAAAATGGAGCCGCGAGAATGGGAGAAAATCTTTTGCTCCTAGGCGAGAATTTTAGGCAATCTGGAGGAGCTTTAACAGAACTCTAGTATGTTAAACCAAACAAAGTGTGCCAAGGAACATTAAGATGGCAGAATGCAAGAGTTTGTCATGCACTAACATCAAACAAACAAAAAGTTAGTCATGGATGAATGATCCCTACACCGCGTCTCAGCTATCCTTTCTTTTTCAATAAACTTCTCTAGCCATTGGATTTTTCTAGTAAGAAAGCATAAGCTACATCTTTCCAGCAGAAATGTACACATAATTTCTCTACTATCCTTAATTAGGAAAACATTTTCTTAAAGAAATACCTTGCCAAAAGTATCAAGAAAATACCTATCCAGGTGCTGAGAGGCTCAAAACATATGTGAAGCCCCCAACACAGTGCACCATTCAAAGTAGTTACTCAGTAAAAAAGCATGGTCTCTGCATTAGCAGTGATAGAGCCACTGCTGAATCACTGGACAAGTAAGAGATTTATGATGGCCAACCTACATCGAAACCCCTATGAAGTATTTCCTCAAAGAGGAGATGAGAAGAAGAGGGAATCTAGCAAAGTTTGAGTTTAATCATCATGTTAAACATGCAAATGTATCATCGTTTAATTGTTATCTGAAATAGTAATTACACTTACTAAATAAACCCACAAGGGTAGGCTTATTATGTGAGTTTTCATCTGTTTGTTTATACTTCACAAAGGTGTGTGTTGGTGCAATGCAAATCTGCGAGGGTACTCTTGAATGTGTGCATTATCAGAATGCATATAGAAGTCAGGCATCAACTTTGAACGTCATTCCTCAGGAGAGGTCTACGTTGAGTTTTGGGATAGAGTTTTGTCATTGATCTGAAGCTCACTATCCAGTGAGCACTAGGGTTCTCATGTCTCTACCTCCTAGTACTAGAACTACAGTGAAGGAACTGAAGCCACCTTTTTTACATGGATGCTACCAAGGCAGCTGTTAGGTCGTGTGAACCACAGGAATGAAGCCAGAATACTTGGCATGTCCATTATGAAAAGAGAAGGAAGAAGTCTAGAACAAACAGGTGGAAATGAGGTAAGTAAAATACTAGATTTTATTCCCAGATGAGTATCAATACATCTTGCTAATGTACTCAATATCGAGGTATTTGTTTGGTTTGGTTTTAAGAAAGAATTTGATGAAACCATGATGTTGTACATTAAAGAATACAGGAACTTAAAGAATACCTGAGAGTAGGGCCACAGGCCTCAGGAGTAGGGCCACAGGCCTCATCCGGCCAGATCAGCACCGGGGTAGCTGGAGCGCAGGGTTGCCTGACACCCTCCAGCTACCCACGACCCCCACCGCAGGATTTTGGGACTGCTGGTGAGTGGAACACAGCTTCTGCTCCAATCCAATTGCGCGGGACCTGAGACTGCATTAGTTAGAGAAGCAGAAACCGGCCTGAGTAGGGCCACAGGCCTCATCCGGCCGGATCAGCGCCAGGGTAGCGGGAGCGCAGGGTTGCCTGACACCCGCCAGCTACCCACGACCCCCGCAGCAGGATTTTGGGACTGCTGGTGAGTGGAACACAGCTTCTGTTCCAGTGCAATCACACAGGACCTGAGACTGCTCTGGTTGGGGAGAGAGAAATCCGGCCTACATAGGGCCACAACCCTCTTCCGGTCAGAAAAGCACCGGGGCAGCTGGAGCGCAGGGTTGGCTGACACTCACCAGCTACCCACAACACACACCACAGGATCTTAAGACTTCTGGAGAGTGGAACACAGCTTCTGCTCCAATCCAATTGCACGCGGGACCAGAGACTGCATTAGTTAGGGAAGCAGAAAAACGGCCTGTGTAGGACCACAGGCCTCTTCTGGCTGGAACAGCACTGGGGTGCCTTCAGCTACCCACGACCCCCGCCGCAGGATTTAGAGACTGCTGGTGAGTGGAACACAGCTTCTGCTCCAATCTTTAAACAGTGACAACGATAACAACTAACCCCAGAGATTACCAGATGGCGAAAGGTAAACGTAATAATCTTACTAACAGAAACCAAGACCACTCACCATCATCAGAACCCAGCACCCCCACTTCGCCCAGTCCAGGGCACCCCAACACACCGGAAAAGCTAGACACGGATTTAAAAGCATATCTCCTGATGATGATAGAGAACTTCAAGAAGGACTTTAATAACACACTTAAAGAAATGCAGGAGAACACTGCTAAACAGGCAGAAGACAATAAAGAGAAAGCACAAAAATCCCTTAAAGAATTGCAGGAGAACACTGCTAAAGAGTTACAAATCCTTAAAGAAAAACACGATAACATAATCAAACAGGTAGAAGTCCTTACAGAAAAACAGGAAAACACATCCAAACAGATGATGGAAATGAACAAAACCATACTAGACCTAAAAAGGGAAGTAGACACAATAAAGAAAACCCAAAATGAGGCAACACTGGAGATAGAAACCCTAGGAAAGAAATCTGGAACCATAGATACGAGCATCAGCAACAGAATACAAGAGATGGAAGAGAGAATCTCAGGTGCAGAAGATTCCATAGAGAACATCGGCACAACAATCAAGGAAAATGTAAAATGCAAAAAGATCCTAACTCAAAACATCCAAGAAATACAGGACACAATGAGAAGACCAAACCTACGGATAATAGGAGTGGATGAGAATGAAGATTTTCAACTCAAAGGACCAGCAAACATCTTCAACAAAATTATAGAAGAAAACTTCTCAAATCTAAAGAAAGAGATGCCCATGAACATACAAGAAGCCTACAGAACTCCAAATAGACTGGACCAGAAAAGAAATACCTCCCGACACATAATAATCAGAGCAACAAATGCTCTAAATAAAGATAGAATACTAAAAGCAGTAAGAGAAAAAGGCCAAGTAACATATAAAGGCAAGCCTATCAGAATTACACCAGATTTTTCACCAGAGACTATGAAAGCCAGAAGATCCTGGACGGATGTTATACAGACACTAAAAGAACACAAATTCCAGCCCAGGCTACTATACCCAGCCAAACTCTCAATTAACATAGATGGAGAAACCAAAGTATTCCACGACAAAACCAAATTCACACATTATCTCTCCACGAATCCAGCCCTTCAAAGGATAATAACAGAAAAAAAACAATACAAGGACAGGAACCACGCCCTAGAAACAACAAGAAGGTAATCCCTCAACAAACCTAAAAGAAGACAGCCACAAGAACAAAATGCCAACTTTAACAACAAAAATAACAGGAAACAACAATTACTTTTTCTTAATATCTCTTAATATCAATGGACTCAACTCCCCGATAAAAAGACATAGACTAACAAACTGGCTACACAAACAAGACCCAACATTTTGCTGCTTACAGGAAACTCATCCCAGAGAAAAGGATAGACACTACCTCAGAATGAAAGGCTGGAAAACAATTTTCCAAGCAAATGGCATGAAGAAACAAGCTGGAGTAGCCATTCTAATATCTGATAAGATTGACTTCCAACCCAAAGTCATTAAAAAAGACAGGGAGGGACACATCATACTCATCAAAGGTAAAATCCTCCAAGAGGAACTATCAATCCTGAATATCTATGCTCCAAATACAAAGGCAGCCACATTCATTAAAGAAACTTTAGTAAATCTCAAAGCACACATTGCACCTCATACAATAATAGTGGGAGACTTCAACACACCACTTTCACCAATGGACAGATCATGGAAACAGAAACTAAACAGGGACACAGTGAAACTAAGAGAAATTATGAATCAAATGGATCTGGCAGATATCTACAGAACATTCTATCCTAAAACAAAAGGATATACCTTCTTCTCAGCACCTCATGGTACCTTCTCCAAAATTGACCACATAATTGGTCACAAAGCAGGTCTCAACAGATACAAAAATATTGAAATTGTCCCATGCATCCTATCAGAACACCATGGCCTAAGGCTGATCTTCAATAACAAAATAAATAATAGAAACCCAACCTTCACGTGGAAACTGAACAACACTCTTCTCAATGATACCTTGGTCAAGGAAGGAATAAAGAAAGAAATTAAGGACTTTTTAGAGTTCAATGAAAATGAAGCCACAACATACCCAAACTTATGGGACGCAATGAAAGCATTTCTACGAGGAAAACTCATAGCTCTGAGTGCCTCCAAAAGGAAACTAGAGAGAGCACACATTAGCAGCTTGACAACACACCTAAAAGCACTAGAACAAAAGGAAGCAAATTCACCCAAGAGGAGTAGACTGCAGGAAATAATCAAACTCAGGGGTGAAATCAACCAAGTGGAAACAAGAAAAACTATTCAAAGAATCAACAAATCAAGGAGCTGGTTCTTTGAGAAAATCAACAAGATAGATAAACCCTTAGCCAGACTCACTAGAGGGCACAGGGAAAGCATCCTAATTAACAAAATCAGAAATGAAAAAGGAGACATAACAACAGATCCTGAAGACATCCAAAACACCATCAGATCCTTCTACCAAAGGCTATACTCAACAAAACTGGAGAACCTGGATGAAATGGAGAAGTTCCTAGACAGATACCAGGTACCAAAGTTGAATCAAGATCAGGTTAATGATCTAAACAGCCCTATATCCCCCAAAGAAATAGAAGCAGTCATTAATAGTCTCCCAACTAAAAAAAGCCCAGGACCAGATGGGTTTAGTGCAGAATTCTATCAGACCTTCAAAGAAGATCTAATCCCAGTTCTTCACAAACATTCCACAAAATAGAAACAGAAGGTACTCTACCCAACTCATTCTATGAAGCCACAATTACTCTGATACCTAAACCACAAAAAGACCCAACAAAGATAGAAAACTTCAGACCAATATCCCTTATGAATATTGATGCAAAAATCCTCAATAAAGTTCTTGCTAACCGAATCCAAGAACACATCAAAACAATCATCCATCCTGACCAAGTAGGTTTCATCCCAGGGATGCAGGGATGGTTCAATATACGGAAATCCATCAACGTAATCCAGTATATAAACAAACTCAAAGACAAAAACCACATGGTCATCTCCTTAGATGCAGAAAAAGCATTTGACAAGATCCAACACCCATTCATGATAAAAGTCTTGGAAAGATCAGGAATTCAAGGCCCATACCTAAACATGATAAAAGCAATCTACAGCAAACCAGTAGCCAACATCAAAGTAAATGGTGAGAAGCTTGAAGCAATCCCTCTAAAATCAGGGACTAGACAAGGCTGTCCACTTTCTCCATACCTATTCAAAATTGTACTTGAAGTCCTAGCCAGAGCAATTCGACAACAAAAGGAGATCAAAGGGATACAAATTGGAAAAGATGAAGTCAAAATATCACTTTTTGCAGATGATATGATAGTATATATAAGTGACCCTAAAAATTCCATCAGAGAACTCCTAAGCCTGATAAACAGCTTCGGTGAAGTAGCTGGATATAAAATTAACTCAAACAAATCAATGGCCTTTCTCTACACAAAGAATAAACAGGCTGAGAAAGAAATTAGGGAAACAACACCCTTCTCAATAGTCACAAATAATATAAAATATCTTGGCATGACTCTAACTAAGGAAGTGAAAGATCTGTATAATAAAAACTTCAAGTCTCTGAAGAAAGAAATTATAGAAGATCTCAGAAGATGGAAAGATCTCCCATGCTCATGGATTGGCAGGATCAACATTGTAAAAATGGCTATCTTGCCAAAAGCAATCTACAGATTCAATGCAATCCCCATCAAAATTCCAACTCAATTCTTCAACGAATTAGAAAGTGCAATCTGCAAATTCATCTGGAATAACAAAAAACCTAGGATAGCAAAAACTCTTCTCAAGGATAAAAGAACCTCTGGTGGAATCACCATGCCGGACCTAAAGCTCTACTACAGAGCAATTGTGATAAAAACTGCATGGTACTGGTATAGTGACAGACAAATAGACCAATGGAATAGAATTGAAGACCCAGAAATGAACCCACACACCTATGGTCACTTGATCTTCGACAAGGGAGCTAAAAACATCCAGTGGAAGAAAGACAGCATTTTCAACAAATGGTGCTGGCACAACTGGTTGTTAACATGTAGAAGAATGTGAATCGATCCATTCCTATCTCCTTGTACTAAGGTCAAGTCTAAGTGGATCAAGGAACTTCACATAAAACCAGAGACACTGAAACTTATAGAGGAGAAAGTGGGGAAAAGCCTTGAAGATATGGGCACAGGGGAAAAATTCCTGAATAGAACAGTAATGGCTTGTGCTGTAAGATCGAGAATTGACAAGTGGGACCTCATGAAACTACAAAGCTTCTGCAAGGCTAAAGACACCATCAATAAGACAAAAAAACCACCAACAGATTGGGAAAGGATCTTCACCTATCCTAAATCAGATAAGGGACTAATATCCAATATATATAAAGAACTCAAGAAGGTGGACTCCAGAAAGTCAAATAACCCCATTAAAAAATGGGGCTCAGAACTGAACAAAGAATTCTCACCTGAGGAATACCGAATGGCAGAGAAGCACCTGAAAAAATGTTCAACATCCTTAATCATCAGGGAAATGCAAATCAAAACAACCCTGAGATTCCACCTCACACCAGTCAGAATGGCTAAGATCAAAAATTCAGGTGACAGCAGATGCTGGCGAGGATGTGGAGAAAGAGGAACACTCCTCCATTGTTGGTGGGATTGCAAGCTTGTACAACCACTCTGGAAATCAGTCTGGCGGTTCCTCAGAAAATTGGACATAGTACTACAGGAGGATCCAGCAATACCTCTCCTGGGCATATATCCAGAAGATGTCCCAACCGGTAAAAAGGACACATGCTCCACTATGTTCATAGCAGCCCTATTTATAATAGCCAGAAGCTGGAAAGAACCCAGATGTCCCTCAACAGAGGAATGGATACAGAAATTATGGTACATTTACACAATGGAGTACTACTCAGCTATTAAAAAGAATGAATTTATGAAATTCCTAGCCAAATGGATGGACCTGGAGGGCATCATCTTGAGTGAAGTAACACAATCACAAAAGAACTCACACAATATGTATTCATTGATAAGTGGATATTAGCCCAAAACTTAGGATACCCAAGATATAAGATACAATTTGATAAACGCATGAAACTCAAGAAGAATGAAGACCAAAGTGTGGACACTGTGCACCTTCTTAGAATTGGGAACAAAACACCCAGGGAAGGAGTTACAGAGACAAAGTTTGGAGCTGTGATGAAAGGATGGACCATTTAGAGACTGCTGTATCCAGGGATCCGTCCCATAATCAGCTTCTAAACGCTGACACCATTGCATACACTAGCAAGATTTTGCTGAAAGGACCCAAATATAGCTGTCTCTTGTGAGACGATGCCGGGGCCTAGCAAACACAGGAGTGGATGTCCACAGTCAGCTATTGGATGTATCACAGGGCTCCCAATGGAGAAGCTAGAGAAAGTACCCAAGGAGCTAAAGGGATCTGCAACCCTATTGTTGGAACAACATGATGTACTAACCAGAACCCTGGAGCTCTTGTCTCTAGCTGCATATGTATCGAAAGATGGCCTAGTCGGCCATCACTGGAAAGAGAGGCCCATTGGACTTGCAAACTTTATATGCCCCAATATAGGGGAATGCCAGGGCCAAAAGAATTGGAATGGGTGGGTAGGGAAGTGGGGGGCGCTATGGGGGACTTTTGGGATAGTATTGGAAATGTAATTGAGGAAAATATGTAATAAAAATATATATATATATAAAAAAAAAAAGAATACCTGAACTTGAAGGGAGGACATAGAAAGGAAACACGCAAGAATTTCATTGTGTTAAGCAAAGAACCTGAGCTACATCCAAGGAGAAATGTCAGGCACACATCTGGATATTAATGCAAGGACCTCAGCAGAGAAGTGGATGAGTCCTATGAAAATGTGGGAGTCATCAGCCGCGGTGAGCTCATCCAGAACAAAGTGTGATGGAAAAGATGACAGCCTGAGACCAATCCCGAGTTGCCAAATGAGGGAGGGGGTTAAAGAGGGTGTTTGAAAAGACAACAAAATGAGTAAGAACGGACCAGAGAAGGAGGGAGGTTGGGAGAAATTCGTGCTCTAAGGAGTGAAGGGTAAAGCCCTCCAGAGAGAAAGAGGTGGTGCATAACTGAGTGCTTAACAGGACATTTGGATATGTAACACTTTTGTCACATCACCTAGGTTAGGATGCAGACAACATCATGATGCTGTTGTCTGTGAAAAAGGAGACCTCTTACAGCACATGGTCACACGCATGTGTTGGATAGAAGAGACGATGAGGGAGTTTATTTCTGATGGCAATGACTTTATCCTGCTGCAAATATGATGATGCAAACCTCAAAACAAATCTCAGAATCAGAGAATAATCTGAGGTAGTTGGGAGTTGGTCTTCCTTTTTGTAGATCAGGGGTTTAAATGGAATTTTAGAGATAGCCCCTCAAGTCCAGGAACACCTAGTCAGAATTTTCCTACCAAGTCTCCTTAAATCTTAGAATCATCTCCTCCTTCTAAAAAGTTGGACATTCAGGCCAGAGATGAAAGTAAGAGAGGGATGAAAACATCAGTTTCTACTATACTCCTTTTAAAATGATAAAAACAAAACAACAAAAACACCACCAAATGCTGGTGTGGATATGAAGCAAAAAGTACTCTTGAGTCACTTTAACTTTTACTTTAACTTTAATCAAAGTTTACTTTGATTCTCTCTGTGTCTCTCTGTCTCTGTGTCTGTGTGTGTGTGTGTGTGTGTGTGTATGTATGTATGTATGTATGTATGTGTTTATGTCTATGTATCTGTGGACGGGTGGTATATGTGAGTGCAGGTAAGCATATCACATGTGTACAGAAGTCAGAGGACACTCCTCCAGAATTTGTATTGACCGACTCTCTTGCTGTTCCTAATTGTGTTAAGGACTCCAGGCTACCTGCCCCACCACCTTCCAGGCAGTTTTTTTCCTTCTATATTTCTGTAGGAGTGCTGTGATTACAAATAAGTGCTGCCCCATGCATCTCCTAGATGAGTTCAAAGTTCTAAACTCAGCTGGTCAGGCTTGCATGGCAAGTACTTTTTTTTCCTTTTAACTAATGGGCCACCTGGCTGCCAGAGAAGGACATCTGAAAGACAGTTTGTCAATTCTTTCTTTTTCTTCTATTTCCTCTTCTCTTGATCCACTTCCTTCTTCCTTCCTTTCTTTCTTCGAGCTGAGAATCGAACCTACAGTCTCATATGTGCTAGAGAAGTACTGTACTACTAACAGTTATCCTAACTCTACTTGAACAATTCTTATCACACTAAAGATACTCATGTCACAGGACTCAACAGCCACCCACTATTGTATTTACCCAGATGGCATGAAAAGTTGGGATCTCACATTGGATATTTTATAAGCTTTATAGTTAATTGGCGGACCTAGGAAGCATTGAAGATGTCCATTATTTTACGAATGCTCAAATAAAATACTGTTCACTCATACAATACTGTGCCATACAGTTCTAAAAATTGAGATATCAAGCCATCAGAGCTATGGAGTATCCTGAATTATATACATATAAAGTGAAGGAAAATACAGAAAAGTTCATTCTGGATGATTCTGACCTGGAAAAACTCAAACCCATGGAGATAATAATAAGACCAGTCGATTTTAGAAGCTAGAGAGAAAAGACAAAAGAGTAGACAAATCACAAGATGTTTTAGATAGTGAAATTGGCATAGAACACTACAGTGATAGATGTACAGCATCCTTCATTTGTCCAAAGCCACAGGATGTGCAACACCCAGTGTGAGTTCTGATGTAAACTATGGACAGTTTATCAGTGTGACACACAGCCTCCTTGGATGTATCAAACATTCCCTGTGCTGATAGAGGCAGAGGCTGTAGACTTATCTTTCCATAAGATAGAAGGCTCTAGAAACTATGCTTTCTACTCAATTTTTATTTCCATCATCTCAAAAAGTACAGTTAGTTAAAAACTGGTTGAAAGCCATCATGTGTGTGGTGTGGGTGTCTATGTGTATGTCTGTGTGTGTGTGTCTGTGTGTGTCTGTGTTTGTGTATGTATGTCTACATGCATATTCATTTATATAAATAATAATGTACAACAGCACACTGGCAGTTATCAGAAGACAACTTTATGGAACAGCATATATCTAGCTAGCTTCCCTGCAGGTTTCCAGAGGTCCTCCTGTCTCTATAACCCATCTCACCTCAGGAACACTAGAATTACAGATGTGTGCTACCCTGCTGAGCTTCAAATTGGTTTGGAAGATTCAAACTCAGGTCTGCACTCAGCCGCCAAGTGAGTTGCCCACCGAGCAATTTCAGACCAAAAAACCCTATCATTTCAATAAATATTAAGCAGATTATATGCACACCACATATTCCTTTTCCATATGGGGCTTGCTATGGCCACTCCAAAAACCTTGCTTGAGTTTCTCTTTAGCTAAAGAAGAGAAAATTATTAAGTTGTATTAACTCTTCTGGAGCCTCTAGGCCTCCTCACTGCTGCTAACCCCAGTTCAGACAGAATAGGACACATCCTCACATACTTCTATAGTAACCTGTATTCAGGAAAGTATAACAGTTGTAATTAATTAGTTCTATGATTTTGAAATCTGTAAGGTAAAATATATATATATATATAAATAAAGACTAAAAATTCCAATAAAGCCGGAGTTTAAGGTGTTTTTTCAAAGTTTATTATTTAAGTCTGTCTTTATTTTGAGAGAGTGACTTCAACAGGTCATGGTGGGCCTGAGGTCAGACAGATTAAGCCCAAATTCCATCCCTCGGTGCCATGCTAAACAGGAAGAAACACATAAAACTGTCAGGTTATTTCACTAAAAGGTCTGTATTGGGGCTTTAAAAAAAAAAAAGTAACATTTCCAGGAGTAGTCTGGAAGGTTTTATTTCATTTGTTTGCCTTATAAAAGTCATGCATGGTCATCTTATTAGAAGACAGCCTTGCTATAGAAAACACAAGACTGCTCCACTAAATTATGCGTCAACAAATATTGATTTGCTCCACATTGGACTCTAGTTGCAGGAATGCAAAAACTCGCTGACCCAAATGGCCCCATTGATTCAGGCAGAAGAACTGTGTCTCTGTCTGTTTTGACTCTCCAGGATTTCCTTAACCTTCCCCTCACCCAAAAAAAAAAAAAAAAAAAAAAAAAAAAATCTATCAGTCTGCAGACTGAGGCATTGAATGAATGCTCCAGGAGGTGTGAAGCGCAGGGCAGCAGCACTGGGGAGCTAGCTCCTTGTGCTTCCCTGTCAAGTCCTGCCCACAGCTGCCAGCCTCACCTCTCCGTCAGCCAAGGCTCTGGCTGCATGGTAATAGAATGACTCTACTAGGACATCTCTGAAAGGCCACTTCACCATGGACCAGAGTCAGACAAAACCAGCCCTTCATTCTCCCTCGCAGGGGAGAAGCTGGGCACATACAGTAAAATATGAGCACATATCAAGGGTATGTTGTATTTAACCATATGATCATAGTTCATTATCTTCTTCATCTTTCTGCCATTAGGAATGTATATAGGGAGTATTACGGAGGTGAGGTGCTGTATAGAGAATGCACCAAAGCAGGATAGAATACTTCTACTAAAACTGCAAGATCAACTCCTCCAACCAAAATATTCTCAGCTATTCTGATTCTGAGAAATTCAGAAGAGCCAGAAAATATCTCAACATAATGAAAGCTATGTACTACAAAGCTGTGGCTAAGATTATATTAAACAGGAAAGTAAATGTAGGATAAGATGAAGATGCCTACTCTCTCCTCTCTTACTCATACAGTACTCAAAATAGCCAGAACAATAAGTCAAAAGAAAGTTATAAAAAGGATAAAGAGTGAAAAAGAAATCAAATTATTCTCTATTGGCAATGATTTGATTTTTTCAAAAAGCAAACAAAACAAAGGAAAAACAAAAAGTTATTGATGGGGCCAAGAGATGGTTCTGATGTTCAGAAAACTAGATGATCTTCCCAGTCCCCACCTGACAGCTTAAGACTGTATCTCCAGTTTGAAAGGATCTGATGCCCTTTGCTGATCTCCAAGAGATTGCACAGACATGGTATATAGACCCATACCCAGCTGCATTAAAAACAAAACAAAACAACACAAAAAAGACTCCAACGGACAAAAAAAAAAAAAACACTTTCAATAAAGCATCAAGATACAAAATTAACACAAAAGTCAATCTTTGTGTTTTTTTAACTATGTATATGGCTTTGTGTCTGTGTCTCTGTGTGGGTTTCTATACATGAGTGTAGATACCTACAGCAGCCAGAAGAGCACACCAGGTACCCTGGAACTGAAGTTGTATGTGTTTGTGAACCATCTAATACAGATGCTGGAAACCAAACTCAGACCCGCCAAAGAGCAACAAGTGCTACACCAGACTCCTATCAGTTACTGTGTGATAAAGAAATTAAGATCTTTCACATAGAATACATAACACAAACAGTAAACTCTAATGTAAACCATAATAATGCATTAGTGGTGACTCATCACTTGTAATAAATTACACACACTTTAGTCACAGGTGCATGTACCAGGGGAATTATTGGTAGAGGTTGGTGTGAGGAGATATAGGAACATTTTTGTTTGTTTGCTTGCTTTGTTTTGGTTTGGTTTAATTGGCCTGAATAGTTTTCTGCAAATCTAATCTGCTCTCAAAAATCTGTGAGTTAAAAATAGCACATCAATACTTATTGTTTTCAAAAGGCTAGAGAGAATTAGAGATTTTCCAAATACACGAGCCACAGCAAGCTGCTCTCTAATTATCAGAAAGCCTTGATCCTGGTCGGATTTAAGCAATCATCTTTCAACAATGCGCACAATGTTTTAATGAGGACTGAACATTGTGGACTCAAGAAATGCCATGATCACCTAATAATATGGGGCAAAGGAGATGATGACAGACGAGTCAGTGTGGGGTACTAGACAGATAAATGAGTCTAAATGCTTTATGGCCTTATATTATTGAAAAAACAGTTTAGATTCATCCCAACTATAATAGGGAAGAAACCACTGGATGGTGTAATGGTTATTCCTGGTTGTCACCTTGACTATATCTGGAATGACCTACAATTCAGAATTGAAGGGCTCACCTGTGATCCAGATCTTCAGGCTGGAAGATACAAGTTTCTAACCTGGATATTGGCACAGAGATCTTGAGGCATAGTGGCCATGAAAAGTTTAGGCCCAGGCAATGTAGTACATGCCTTTAAACCCAGGAAACTGGGATTAAGACAAAGAGATCTCTGAGTTCAGGGTCAGCCTGGAAAAAACCAAGTCCCAAATCCAGGGGTGGTGGTATATACCTTTAATATGGGGCACTTTCTAACGTTATACTGGAGACCTACATAAGGATATTGGAAGAAGGAAGATGCACGCTTCTGCAACTGCTTGCATTTTCTTGCCAGCACATCTGTTAGAATCTACTTCTTCCAAAGACCAGCTAAAACAACTTGCCTCGTGAGACTAAGAAACTACTAGATTCTTGGACTTCCCATCCACAGCTGCCCATTATCAGGGTAGTTGGACTTACTATTGCAAACCATCACAACCAATTTCCTCAAGTTCCAGCAAACATTCCATAAATTCTGTGACTCTAGAGAATACTGACTAATACAGATAGTTTCAATTAGGACCCTGACATGACATCTTTTCTTTTGGTAGAAATGTCTTTGAGTTCTAGGTAGACAAGAGACTATAAGAGAATGAGAAAATACAGCAACAAACCAGGAATTTCTACTTAAAATGTGGGTAAGAGGCAAAGGCTTCTACTCTATGCACAAGGAACTTGGCAGGTGTTGGAACTAGAGATGGATAGCTGTGCTTCTCTAGAACATGAGAAGTATTTAATCTCTGGATTTAGTAGGACTCCAAAGGAATGCATAACTAAAATGTCAGACTGCAGAGAGGAAGAAGGAAATGGGGAGAGATTCGTCACAGCCAGTTACCAAGGATGAAAGAAAGCACAGAAGTTAGAGATGCATCAAAAGGTCACCATACGAAAGCCCACAGACTCACTTAATCTAGGACCTCAGGGACTCACAGAACCTGGGCTACCAACCAGGGAGTATGCCAGAGCTGGACCCAGATCCTCTACACATTTATAGCAAATATACATCTTTCTCTTCATGTCGGTTCCCTAATAAGTAGAACTCTGTTCCCTAGCAGTGGATCCCCTGCTCCCTACCTGGACTGCCTGGTTGGGTCTAAGTGAGAGAGGATGTGCTTAGCCCTGCTAGGACTAGATGTCCCAGGGTGGGGTGGGACCTAAGGGGGGTTCCCCTTTTCTGAGGAGAATGGAAGGAGGGAATTGTAGGAGAGATTTGTAAGGGTGGGACTGGGAACAGAAGAGGGAGGCAGGGTATGAATTAGATGTAAGATGAATAAAAATGTTTTATCAATAAAAAAGATAACACACACACAAAGAAGCAAGTAGAAAGACCATTGCAAAGTCAACAGGTGTCCATCTTAGTCTAGAACAGTACCATGAGCATTGGAGTAATACTTCCTCTTTGGTGCCAATGTGATTGTTTCCACTGGAGTTGCATTGTGGAAAGGAAAGCAAGCTTGGAAAATAGATTGAGAAATAGAGATTTCAACAATGAAAACACAGAGAGAGATAACTCCTTACAGATGCTGCATAAGGAGGAGGAGAGAGATATGGCTGGAGAAGAATGGAGGCTGTAGGGGAGCATCCCATGATGACATGTTTCATAACTGATGCAAGAGAAGCTCAGGAATGAGGCAAACAAGTAGGTCAGGATGTAGATGCAGTGGGAGCCGTTTATGAAGTTTTCCTTACGAATAGCGGTCATCAGGGAAATGCAAATCAAAACCACCCCGAGATTCCACCTCACACCAATCAGAATGGCTAAGATCAAAACTGAGGTGACAATAGGTGCTGGCAAGGATGTGGAGAAAGAGGAACACTCCTCCATTACTGGTGGAATTGCAGACTGGTACAACCACTCTGAAAATCAGTTTGATGGTTCCTCAGAAAAATTAGGCATAGTCCTACCTGAGGACCCAGATATACTACTCCCGGGAATATACCAACAAGGTGCTCCAACATGTACTAAGAAAACATGTTCCACTATGTTCATAGCAGCTTTATTTATTATAGCCAGGAGCTGTAAAGAACCCAGATGTTCTTCAACAGAGTGATGGATACAGGAAATGTGGTACATTTACACAATGGAGTACTACTCAGCTGTTAAAAGCAATAACTACAGGAAATTTTCAGACAAATGGATGGAACTTGAAATACTATCCTAATCAAGATAACTCAAGCAAAAAAGAACATACACACTATGTATTCACTAATAAGTGGATATTAGCCCAAAAGCTGAAATACCTAATATTCAACTCACAGAACATATGAAGCCTAAGAAGAAGGAAGACCAAAATGTGGATAGTTCAACGCTTCTTAGAAGGGTGAATAAAATACTCTCAGGAGAAAATATGAGACAAAATGTGGCACAGAGACTGAAGAAAGGCCATCCAGAGACTGGGGATCCATCCCATATACAGCCACCTGGACACAATTGTGGATGCCAGGGAAGTGCTTGCTGATAGAAGCCTGATATGGTTGTCTCCTTTGAGGCTCTGCCAGAATCTGACAAATACAGGGACAGATTCTGTCAGCCAACCATTGGACTGAATGCAGAGTCCCCTAATGAAGGAGTTGGAGGAGGGACTGAAGGAGCTGAGTGGGTTTACAGCCCCATGCAGGGAGCAACAGTGTCAACAGGATAGACCCCCGTAGCTCCCAGGGACTGGACCACCAACCAGAGTACACATGCAGGGACCCATGGCTCCAGCCACATATGTGGCAGAGGATGACCTTGTTGGACATAAGTGGGAGGAACGGCCCTTGGGCCTGAGGGTGTTTGATGCCCCAGTGTAGAATGCCAGGTAGGCATTCTCATACAGTATGATAACATGCTTATCATACTTTGTCCTTTCATCATTAGACAGCAAGGTTAATTCTATATTTTGACTATTCTGGATATTGTTACAGTGAAGGTAGAAATTCATATAGCTCTTTTGTTGTTATTTTATTTATTTATATTTCAAATGTTATCCCCCTTCCCAGTTTCCCCTCCACCAACCCCCATCACATCCCTGTCCTCTCTGTTTCTATGAGGGAGTTCCCCCACCCACCTACCTGCTCCCACCTATGTTGGGGCATTCAGTCTCCACAGGATCAAGGGCCTCTCCTCCCCTGGCTCAAGTGGCGGTTAGCATGTAGAAGAATGTAAATGATCCATTCTTATCTCCTTGTACAAATCTCAAGTTCAAGTTTATCAAGGACCTCCACATAAAACTAGATACACTGAATTTAATAGAAGAGAAAGGGGGTAAGATTCTCAAACACATTGTCACAGGAGAAAATTTCCTGAACAGAACACCAGTGGCTTAGGCTCTAAGATCAACCATAGACTTATGTGATCTCATAAAATTGAAAAACTTCTTCAAGGCAAAGGATACAGTCAAAAGGACAAAACAGCATCCTACAGCATGGGAAAAGATCTTTACCAACCTTAAATCTGATAGAGGACTAATATCCAATATATACAACAAACTCAAGAAGTTAGACTCCAGAGAACCAAATAACCCTATTAAAAAGTGGGGTACAGAGCTAAACAAAGAATTCCAAACTGAGGAGTCTCTAATGGCCAAGAGGCACTTTAAAAAAATGTTCAACATCCTTAGTTGTCAGGGAAATGCAAATCAAAAGGACCCTGAGATTCCACCTCACACCACTCATAATGGCTAAGATCATATATCCTTTAACATCCTAATTTAATTTCTTTAGGGTATTGTCTTAGTCAGGGTTTCTATTCCTGCACAAACATCATGACCAAGAAGCAAGTTGGGGAGGAAAGGGTTTATTCAGCTTACACTTCCATACTGCTGTTCATCACCAAAGGAAATCAGGGCTGGAAGTCAAGCAGGTCAGAAAGCAGGAGCTGATGCAGAAGCCATGGAGGGATGTTCTTTACTGGCTTGCTTCTCCTGGCTTGCTCAGCCTGCTCTCTTATAGAACCCAAGACTACCAGCCCAGGGATGGTCCATCCCACAAGGGGCCCTCCCCTTTGATCACTAATTGAGGAAATGCCTTACAGTTGGATCTCATGGAGGCATTTCCTCAACTGACGCTCCTTTCTCTATAATAACTCCTGCTGTGTCAAGTTGACACAAAAATAGCCAGTACAATTGACCCCTTGTCAACTTGACACACAAACACATCACTAATAAGCCTCAACCCTTACATTCTTATTCATCCCCAAGATCTAACAACTTTAAATGTCCCACAGTCTTTGCATATTCTTAAAATTTCAGTCTCTCTAAAATATCCATCTCTTTTAAAATCCAAAGTCGTTTTACAATTAAAAGTCTCTTAACTGTGGGCTCCACTAAAATAGTTTCTCCCTTCAAGAGGGAAAATATCAGGGCACAGTCACAATCAAGAGCAAAAATCAATCTCCAACCGTCCAATGTCTGAGATCCAACTCACGATCTTCTGGGCTCCTCCAAGGGCTTGGGTCACTTCTCCACCCATGCCCTTTGTAGCACACTTGTCATCCTCTGGGCTCCAGATGCCTGTACTCCACTGCTGCTGCTCTTGGTGGTCATCTCCTGGTACTGGCATCTCCAAAACACTGTATGACCCCTTCAGTCCTGGGCCATCAATTGCAACTGAGGCTGCACCTTCACCAATGGCCTTCCATGGCCTCTCACAGTGCCGAGCCTCAGCTGCTCTGTGTGACCCCTTCATGCCTTCAAAACCAGTACCACCTGGGTGACTCTTACACATTACCAAGTCCCGCTGCAGCAGGAGTACAACCTTGGCTATCTCTGGAACACAGCCTCTTTGTGCTTTCAGAAAACACTTCCCAGAAGATGTCACCTCAATGATGCTGGTCTCTTCTTAATCACCGCTAATTTCTTAGCTCCAGCTAACCAGCATCAATAGTCCCAGTAATGTCAAGTTTTTGCTTTAGTAATTCTGGTATCTTGTTAATCACAGCTGATTCTTCAGCCCCAGCTAACCAGAACCACAGAATCTTCACAATCAAAACAGCAATGGCCCTGAAAAGAGTCTTTAATTCTCCCTCTGAAATTTCACAAGCCAGACCTCCATCTTCTGCACTGTTCTCAACATTATCTTCCAAGCTCCTACACAACATCTGACAGCTCTTAACAACAAATGGATCTTCAAGCCCAAAGTTCCAAAGTCCTTCCACAGTTCTCCCCAAATCATGGTCAGGTTGTCACAGGAATACCCCACTCTGCTGGTACCAATTTGTCTTAGTCAGGGTTTCTATTCCTGCACAAATATCATGACCAAGAAGCAAGTTGGGGAGGAAAGGGTTTATTCGGCTTACACTTCGATCCTGCTGTTCATCACCGAAGGAAATCAGGACTGGAACTCAAACAGGTCAGAAAGCAGGAGCTGATGCAGAGGCCATGGAGGGATGTTCTTTACTGGCTTGCCTCCCCTGGCTTGCTCAGCCTACTCTCTTATAGAACCCAAGACTACCAGCCCAGGGATGGTCCCACCCACAAGGGGCCTTTTCCCCTTGATCACTAATTGAGAAAATGCCTTACAGTTGGATCTCATGGAGGCATTTCTTCAACTGAAGTTCCTTTCTCTGTGATAACTCCAGCTGTGTCAAGTTGACACAAAACTAGTCAGTACAGGTATACATAGCCAATAATGGGGTTATTAAATCATAAAGTATTTTTATATTCAATTTTTGGGAAACCTCTATTCAGCTTTCCATAATTACTGGACCACTTTATATCCTCAGCAACAGTATATAGTATTGATTATTCTACACATTCTATTAATCATCCTTCTTTAAATTAAATTTTTAGAAATTAAAATCACTTTCCTTTTCTCCCTTCCCATTCCTTCCTCCAGCCTTCCCATATATCCCTCTCACTGGCTCTCAATTCATGGTTACTTTATTTGTATTATTATTATTGATATATATCATTTGTTGGTAGATATAGATGGATGGATAGATAGATAGATAGGTAATGGATAGATATTGATAGTGTATTTGTGTGTACACATACAAGCTGCCAAGTCCATTTAATTTCAAATGTGTGTATATGATTTAAGGACCAAAGATTTTATGTTGGATCTTATTATTCTGAGATGTAAGATAATATTTTCCATTTCCCTAATATTTTGTAGTCTTGTGTATTTTTCAAATACACTTTGAAATTTATCAAGCATATTCTTTAAACAGAGAAATCAAAAATACAGGGGATTTTTCAGTTTATAACATAATTTTCTTATAGTGGGCCTGCCCTACTGTATGTGAGTTTGTTCTCATCATGAAGGAACACAATCAGTACCATATCAAAATTATAATATAGGCTTCCACTGGAATAAGAAAAGTCTTTCTCTGGTCTCTATGATTATAATGTCAGCCCCATGAATTCTCACAGGAAACCAATTATTATTGCAACAGAGTGTTTGTCAGCATGAGCATGACAAGCACAAAACTTGTGGGACAATCATTGAATGAATATCAGTGTTTGTGCATGTGTATAATTCTACAAAATAATGGGCTTCATTATAACACTTATCCTTTGATCAAATTCATCCCCGTTACACTATTTTCCCCAAATTCTCCTCCCTAATCTTCCTCCACTTCTCCAATATTTCTCTCTACTACTATTTCATGTGTGTATGTATGTGTATTCATGCATGTCCATTCTAGACATGAAAGACATAATATTTGTTATTCTGAGTTATATAATTTTACTTAAGTGATAACCTTCAGGTTTATGAATTTTCCTTAACATGTCATAATTGTGTAGTTTTTCACTGAATAACATTTCACTGTGTATACATAACAAATTTCCTTTTTTTTATTGGGTATTTATTTCAATTACATTTCCAATGCAATCCCAAAAGTCCCCCACACGCTCCCCCACCACTCCCCCACCCACCCACTCCTACTTCTTGGCCCTGTTGTTCCCCTGTACTGAGGCATGTAAAGTTTGCACGACCAATGGGCCTCTCTTTCCACTGATGGCCGTCTAGACCATTTTCATATGCAGCTAGAGACACGAGCTCCAGGGGGGTACTGGTTAGTTCATATTGTTGTTCCACCTATAGGATTGCAGATCCTTTTAGCTCCTTGGGTACTTTCTCTAGCTCATCCATTGGGGGCCCTGTGATCCATCCAATAGCTGACTGTGAGCATCCACTTCTGTGTTTGCTAGGCCCCCGCCTAGTCTCACAAGAGACAGCTCTATCTGGGTCCTTTCAGCAAAATCTTGCTAGTGTATGCAACGGTGTCAGGGAGACATAACAACAGATCCTGAAGAAATCCAAAACATCATCAGATCCTTCTACAAAAGGCTATACTCAACAAAACTGGAGAACCTGGATGAAATGGACAAGTTTCTAGACAGATACCAGGTACCAAAGTTAAATCAAGATCAGGTTAATGATCTAAACAGTCCTAATCCCCTAAAGAAATAGAAGCAGTCATTAATAGTCTCCCAACCAAAAAAAGCCCAGGACCAGATGGGTTTAGTGCAGAGTTCTATCAGACTTTCAAAGAAGATCTAATCCCAGTTCTTCACAAACAAATTTCTTTATCCATTTACCTGTTTATGGGCAACTTTACTGATTCCATCATTTGACATCAGTAAACATAGATGTGCTAGTGTTTCTAGGATAGGTAGACCAGAGCCCCTAGGGATGCTTTCTGACAGTCCTGTTATTAGTATTTTGAGGAAGCTCTGCATCCCTGATTTCCAGTGTTGCTCATAGTTTCAGTAGAATGGCAGTGAAGAAAGATTGGAAAGTGTACCTATTGCATCACTGTGCAAGATGTGAAACTGTAGTGGGACTTGAGTTAGCACTGCCTGCCTTATTCGCATCTCTAACTCACTGGAAATTTGTAGAAGAATAAGTGCCAGTGTAGAGATTAAATCCCAAATGACTTCAAACATGAAGCAGAAATCAATGGCAGAGAAAATCAGAGGAAAGTACAAAATAGGAATCAATGGAAGTCTTTTTAAAGTAACTAAAGACATCTAGCTCCATATGGAAATCCAGGAAGAACACAAAAAACAGAAGCTTCAGAGAAATGTGAGATGGGGAAGTAGAAAAGATGTGAAGTTAAAATGATGTATCTGTCTATAGGAAAATGGGTGTGAATAGATACCAATAAATGCTTGTGTTGAGATGTGCATCCATGTGTGTATGCATGCTACAAATGAACCTATATAGACTATGGTCACTTACTAATGTCTAAATACACTTTTGGTCCCATTAAGATGGAAGAATGGGATAGCACACAGTTAGAAGTCTCCTGTGAATACTTATGAGCTGAAGATTTTCATCAGACAATAGTTCCCTGGATGTCATCACTCTGGAGTCTGTCAGTTATAGATCCTCCCTTCTCCCATGGTTTTGTGGCCTGGACAAAATGAAGACTGTAAAACTTACATTTGTTTCTAGGAATTCAAGGATGGCAATGTGTTTTCTATAATGTCAAATCACAGCTAAAGTAAGTAATGAAAATAAATAGCTGTCAACAGATCATAGGTGCATGTGGCCTTAGGTATATATTGGTAATCATAGCCAGGAAATGTTGATCCTTGGATTTTCTCTCCAGGAAATGACTGATTAGTCTCTTAAGATTCAACAGCAGAGTCCCTCATTTCCCTCCACCTACCTGGACCTCTTAGCCTTGGAATCACACATGTGGATATTTTTTTTTTCTTCTAAAATTTTACTCATGTTAAAATATGGTTAGAGACAGATGTTTGCTTAGCTTCCACAGTGCTACATAGAAGCATAGACTCATTTCTCATTATTTCTAGAAAATAATTTTCCCCTTAGCTAACACAAAGAAATGAAACTTGGGTGAAGGTTGTTGGTTGGTAGAAATCTTCAGCTCTTACTTGTTTCCATGAGCCCTGTAATGAAGTGGCACTCCCACCTTGCTAATTGATGGCACCTGGGTTTAGCAGCAGATGAAACAGGGCTTGTAGGGAGCAGGAAGGAAAACTAGAACTTAAAAATATAACAGCAAAAGAACAACATGCAGGCCAGTGAGATTGCTCAGTGGGTAAGGGGCAAGGCTACCAAATATGACAAACAAAATTCAGGAGCTGAGTTCAAGGCTCAGAAGCCAAATGGTAAAAGAATAGGTCTAACTCTCACAAATAGTCCTTTGACATTACAGAGGTCTCACACACACACACACACACACACACACACACACACACATGCTCAGGTACACACATATAAAGAATAAGATGTAGAAGCATGTATTTCAGAATATGTTAATCCTTGAGGTTAGTGTGTGTGTTTGCATTCGTGCATGTGTGCATGTGAGTGCGCATGCGCGCGCGCGCGTGTGTGTGTGTGTGTGTGTGTGTGTGTGTGTGTGTGTCTGTGTGTGTGTGTGTGTGTGTGTGTGTGTGTGTACATTTACTAGAAATAGAAAATTGTAGGGTCCACACTGTCTTGGAAAAGTTGAATTATTTTTGTGCCAATGATTCTATTCTGTTTCTAAGCTTTTATCTTCCTAAAGTTTTAAAGTTCTGATATTGTGTGTTTTAGGACGAATATCTCCTTTTAAAAATAAAAATTTCAAGGCCGGGCGTGGTGGCGCATGCCTTTAATCCCAGCACTTGGGAGGCAGAGGCAGGCGGATCTCTGAGTTCGAGGCCAGCCTGGTCTACAGAGTGAGTTCCAGGACAGCTGGGCTACACAGAGAGACCCTGTCTCGAAAAAACAAAACAAAAAATAAAATAAGTAAATAAATAAAAATTTCCTAAAACTACTCCACTATTTAGGTATAGCTACAAATTTTGCACAACATAGACTCTAATCCCTTATAATACACTAATATAATATTTAGATTATCACGTTAAGCTACCCACTTACAAGATGCAAGGAGTTTGAAAAGGTAAATAATTATAAAGTATGAAATTAATCTGTAGCTAATCTTCAGCCATGTACACCTGCAATATTCCCTTTTCATAAGTTAATTTGATTTCAATAGAAATCAAACTTTTTCTGACACTGTTAATATATATTACCCAGTTGTAAATTTTGAAATGAAGTAAAACATAGAATTGAATTTAAATATGAAGTACATTTTTCTTTTACTTAGAAGCAACTATGTAAAAGTGATTGGAAAATGTAGTGATTCCATTATGAGAAGATAATTTATGAATGCACAGCGAACAACTGATTCACTTCATGAGGGCCTTTTCTGGAGTTAATACTGAGTTTCTCTATTCCAAGAACCAGGATGATTGATCAGGGCACCATCAATTCTGGGGAACCCAACAGCTTACAATATTAAATATGGTTGCTAAGAGACAATATTGGATAAGTACAATTATTTATTTTTTACAAATTATAGACAAAATAACCTGAAACTCAGAACATCAGCTATTCTCTGGACGACTGTACCTTAATTGGTTTGATTTTAACCTATCTAGCTAACATTTATTATAATCATGTAAGATAACAAGTGCGTATTTCAAACTTATATAAGAATTCAACTATTTCATATTAAGCTATTAATTCAACACTATCAAATTTTGTATTCTATTGTGTGTAAAATTAAGATTCACAGAAAAGCATATGCATGAGCTTCTTAGAACACCTGAAGCTATAATGTTGTGGTTTTGTGTCCAATATCAGGAACTATTGTCATTTGGGCTTTAGACCTTGGAAGTCTATGCTCAGGTTGCAAAGCTAGAAGGAAATACATAATTATGAAATTTTTCTAGTACACATTGAAGCCATAAGCAGCCCTACTGCTACAGCAGGAACAGCTCAATGTGAGGCAGCTGAATAGTATTCTGTCTACAACGACACTTGGAATTCTTCATAGTGATATACATTATTACTCCCTAACACTCAGTGAAATTATATACATTTAAATGCATTGCCTGATTCATGCATCTAGTATTAACACTAAAATATTTCTGTCCCGACTAAACATAATCTTTTCATCACACAGCCTATTTATTCTCAGAACAGGTTAAGCATATTTGGGAAGTCAAAAATGTCAAAAATCACACAAATTGATCATCTTTTTACCCAAATCATATCAGCAAGGTTTTTCCAGCCATAAATTCATTATCTGGACAACATATAATGACTCCAGACTGTAAATACAATGTTGTTATCGTTGTGACTATTCTTGTTGCTCAGTTGTATAGAGCATGAACCTTTCTCCGTGGGATTCTCCAGGAGAAACAAAAGAGTATTCTTAAGCAAGAGAAACTATGAGGGCAGAGGGTCCTTGTTTCTTGTTTGTGAAGTTGTCCTCTGACTTTGAACTCACTACTCATACTTTCTCTGAACAGAAAGAACACTCAGAAGCTTTTGTGGCCACACGCCCATACTGTGAAGGTACAAATGCTCCCTTTTCTCTCCTTGAGTAGGGTAGTTGCAGGTAGTGAGGCATATGAAGTGGTGTGCAGGAAGACATTACAATTAAAAGAGATATTTGGAGCCAGACTTCAAGAACACTTTATCTAGGGATCCATTTTGATGTCTGTAAAATGGCAATGGCCAGTGTCCATCAGAGTTGTATACTGTCTTAACATGTAGCAAGTACTCTATAAGTTATAGCTGTTATTGTTCCCCAAACAAAGAACATTAAAAAAATAATAATTTTTTTAAAAAAAATATTCATCATGTCTCAGAACTCATTAGGACCAGGCACCAAATGATAGGTTGTTTAAGGTGAAATTTTAATATTTGAGAATATTACCAATGGTCCTACCACCATTGGCTAGGGACCCAGCCTCTTAATGTAGATGTAGGATCCTCCTAGTTTTGATTGCCACTTCTCTCACATTTCCTTATAGCCTATCTCCATTCCTTTGTGACTCCTTGCTGACCTACAAAAAACTCTCTACTGGGGACCCCAAAGATACCACATTTGGCTGGGACTCACAGTCACTATATTTGCCTAGAAACCAGATTGGGAAACAACAACCATAATAATAATAATAATAAAGATAATACTAGACATGTACATCATGAAACTTTAAAACATCAAAGTACCAGATAGCTACATTCCAGCACAGAAGCATAAATATGAGCAATCAAGAAAATACATCTCCTCTAGAAGCAACAAGTCCAACTAGATTAGGCTCTGAGACAAGCAATTTAACCAAAGCACAAGGATTTCAAAATAGCGATTATGAATATATCCAAAGACCTTGAAGTAGACATGAGTAAATGCCTTAATGAAGACTTCGAGAACACAAACATTTGAATAAAACAATGGGAAAATTCAAGACAGGAAAGTAGAATTTGACAGAGAAACAGAATCACTTGAGATTCACTTTAGAATCACTAAAGTGAAATAAAACCAGACATGAATGTCAAGCTGTGAAGCAAAAGCCCTATGGTAACTCTTGCTGACAGATGAAAAGAAGAGAAGAAAGAATATCGTGTTTTAAAGACCAGTTAGAAGAAATGGATATCTCAGTAAAAGAAACTATTAAATCTAAGAAAGTTTAAGAAAAAGATAGATAAGAAATCTGTGACACTATGAAAAGACAAAATCTACAAATAATAGGTATAGAGGAAGGAGAAGGAACTCACATACCCACATCAAAGGCACAGAAAATATTTTAAACAGAATCACAGAAAAAATACTTTACTAACCAGAAAAAAGGAAGTCCCTATCAAGATAAAAGAAGCACAGAGAACCCCAAATAGACTAGACCAGAAAAGGAAGTTCCTTGACACATAGTATCAAAACCTTAAATACACAGAACATCCAAAAAAGAATATTGAAAACTGCAAGAGAAAAGACCAAGTTGTAGACAAAGAAAGGCCAATTAGAATAACATCTGACATTACAATAGGGACTCTGAAAGCAGAAAGGGTATAGAGGAGATTTTATAAGCTCTCAGGGACCACAGATGCCAGCACAAATTAATGTTTCCAACAAAATTATCAATCATAATCAATCAAGAAAGAAAAGGTTCCATAACAAAAACATGGAACCTTTAAGTCATTTTTGTCCACTTGTCCAGAAGGTACTGGAAGTAAATCTTCAGTGTGAAGAGAGGATTGACTTCATCCAACAGGACATAAATGGAGACTCACAATATCATAATGAAAAAATGGGAATTAATAAACACTGGTTATTAATGACCTTCAATAGTAATTGTCTCAATTTACCAATAAAAATGCCTAGACTAACAGATTGAAAGTTAGAAAACAGGATCCATCTTTCTGATGCATCCAATAAACACACGTTACCAACAAGGACAGAAATCACCTTACGATAAAGGATGAAAAAAAGTTATTTCAAACAAATGGAATGAAAAAGAAAACAGGTGTGGGCATTTTAATATGTGACAAAACAAACTTCAGACCAAAAGTAATCAGGAAAATAAAAAGGAAGGGCATATTTACCCTAACACAGTGATAGTGTGTGACATCAATACCAAACTCTCACCAATAGACTGCTCCTTCAGAAAAAAATCTAAACAGAGAAAATCTGACATTAATGATTTCGTAATCAAATGGACTTAAAAGACATCTGCAGAACATTGCAGCCAAACACTAAATAATGTATTTACTTCTCAGCAGCCCATGAAACTGTCTTCAAAATTGATCACATATTAAGGTATAAGCAAGTTTCAACAGATAGTAAAAAAAGTGAAATAACAACATTCATTCTTTCTGATTACCATGGATTGAAGATGTATATCATCAACACTAGGAATGGCAAAAAGACTACAAACTCACAAAAACTAATCAACTCACTACTGAATGAAAACTGTGTCAAGACAGGAATCAAGAACAAAACAAAAAGTGTAACCAATAGTCAAAATGAACAAAATTGGCAAACCAGTCACCAAAATAGCCACAGATAGAGAGAAAAAATCTAAATTCATAAAATTAAACATGAAAAGGAAGACATCACTACAGAATCTGAGAAAATTTAGATTCAAAGATACTTGAATACTTGAACAAACTCTTATTAACCACATTAGAAAACTTTAAAAAAATGGATTGATTTCTTGATATATACAACAGACAAAAATTGAATCAAAATATAGTAAACAATTTAAAGAGACCCATGACCACAATGACAGGGTAGTAATTAGAAAATCTCCCAACCAAAATAAGCCTAGGACCAGATAAATTCAATGCAGAATTCTACCAAACCTTTAGTGAACAAACACCAACACTCCTCAAATCATTCTACAAAACTGAAGGAGCATTTCCAAATTATTTCCATGATGCACTATAACCCTGATGTCAAAACTGGGCAAAGAACTCTGCAAAAATTACAAGCCAATGTATCTTGTGACTATAAATGCAGAAAGTCTCAATAAAATACTTAGAAACCAAATTCAAGAAAAAATAGAAATGATTCTCCACCAGAATCTAATTGACTTCATCATAGAGATATAGATAGATAGATAGATAGATAGATAGATAGATAGATAGATAGATAGATAGATAGATATGATATGATATAAATAAATACCTGGAAATAAGTCATTGCAAATACTAGGGAAACAAGATACATACCTTTACATTACTATAGCAATCTTACATCCAACATCATCCAAAAACCAGAGAAACTCAAATTATTTCCATTAAAACAAGGAACAAGACAAGGGTGTACATGAACTCCATTTCCTATTCAGCATAACATTTGGGGTCTTAGCTCAAGTGATAGCACAACTGAGATAAAGAAGATTCAAGTAGGAAATGAAAAAGTCAAACCATCCCTATTGCACATGATATGATTTTATATACATAAAAGAACATAAAAAATTTCTTAGAAATGCCTTAGAATAACTCTAGCCAAGCAAGTGTAAAGACTTGTATAATAAAATACTTGAGATGTTGAAGAAAAAAGTTGAAGAAGGCCCCACAAGATGGAAAGACCTTCCCTGCTCATAGATCAGTAGGACTAATGCTGTGAAAACAGTAAATAATTATCCTACCAAGAGTAATCTATAGTTTCAATGAAATTCCAATCAAAATTTCTTCAAAAAAGTTTTTTCACAAAAAGTAGAAAATAAGTTCTCAACTTTATATAGAATCGCACGCACGCGCACACACACACACACACACAAAAGCAGGATAGCTGAAAAAATCTCAAATAACAAAAGATCTGCTCGAAGTATCAGCATCCCAGATTTCAAGTTATATGACAGTGCTATATATCAATAAAAACAGTATGATATTGAAATAAAAACTAACATGTTGACCAATGAAATAGAATTGATGGCCCATACACAATTCCAACGTATCTATGGACACCTGATTTTTTTTTTACAAAGAACAACAAAAAATACACACTGGAGCAAAGAAGGCTTCTTTAAAGATGCTGCTGATCAAACCAGATAGCTGCATGGAGTAGAATGAAAATGAGTCTGTATCTATCACCCAACACAAAACTCAACTCCAAATACATCAAGAGCATGTGAAACCAGATACCATGGGCCTTATAGAAGAGAAGGTAGGGCATGGGCTTGAATTTGTTGGCTCAGTAAAGGACTTCCTGAACAGGACAGCAGCAACACAGGCATTAAGACCCACGATTAATAAATGAGACCTCGTGAAGCTAAAAAATGACACTGTCATTCATGCAAACAGGCAGCTTACAGAACAGGAACAAAATAAATTTACCAATTACATATCTGGTAGGGGGTTAGTATCTATGATACATAAAGAACTAAAAATATAAAAAAACAAAACAAAACAAAACAAAAACTGTTCATCCAGAGGACAACCCAATTAAAAATGGGATATAAGCAGAGAGTTCTTAAAAGATGGAACACAAATGGCTGAGAAAGGATTTTAACATGTTCAATATACATAGGCACCATGGAAATGCAAATTTAAAGTACTTTTGAGATTTCAGCTTGCTCCAGTCAGAAAGGTCAAGGTCAGTGAAATAAGTTACAGTACATACTGGTGAAGATTCAGGACAATGGGAAGACATTCTTTGTTGAGAAGAGTGCAAACTGGTGCATTTTCTATCAAAATCAGTGTGGAGGTTTCTTTAAAGCTAAAAACTGATTTATCACAAGATCTATGTAGACCAACCTTTGGCATAAACCCAAAGGATTCTGCAGTCTAGATACCTGCTCATCTATGGTCATTGCTACTCTTATTTATAAGAGCAATAATTTGGAAACACCCTAGGTGTCCATTGGCTGATAAATGGATAATGAAAATGTAGCACAATACACAATGTAATTGTTATTTGGCTGTTAAGAAAATTTAATTTGAAGATATATAGATGGATCTAGAAATGATTATAATGAGTTAACCCAGAGCCAAAACGGAAAATATTTTAGGTTTTCTAATTTGCATAAATGATAGTTGTTAAACTTTAAATATTATTACTTCAATCAGAATAATTGCAGCTAGTAAGGGCACAGAAAGAAGGAAGGGGTCTTTCAATAGTGAGGATATACAAGCATAACATTACAAAGAAAAATAGGAGAAACTACAACAGTAGGATCAAATGATATGGAAGGCAGGTTACAGTAGGGAAAATAGAGAGCACAGCCTTTAAAAAGCCATGTAGAAATCTACTATAGCAAAAAGTCTAAAATATATACATATATGAAAAGAGGTTAAATGGAGTTAACATATAATTAGAAAGAAAATGCTCCAAGTAAAACCTCAAGTATCATAAATGAGTAATGTGTTTTTGAGTCACTGGCCAAAGGGATCCCATTGGCCACAGATCCCCCTAAACAACAAACACCGCATGCTATCATCAAGACTATTCGTTGCTTTTCATCACCAATAGTCATGTGATGGCAAGGCCCTATTGCTGAAAACACAACTTACATGCTGCTGAACATAGAAAACAAGGGCTGGGGCCCAACTAGAAGCTTCATCACTATTAACTACTATTAATGGTGCTGGAAGACACTTTGAACTCTACCAGAGTGAGAAAGTAATTATCAATTTCACCCATCAATAAACTCTGTGTCCTTCAGTGACATAAATACAAAATATCCTGGTGCGATAGAAACATAAATGTTATTGAAGTAATCAATTTAAGGCCCATATTCTGAGATGGGAGCCATATATGATACTGGACTCCTTCAAACTCATCTTGGTTCCCAGCATTAATCCTTTTTCCATGGTACAGACTTCTCCTTGTAATCCATCTTCATAAACCATGGATTACCAAGAAAATGAATGGGGTTTCTATTCATTCCACTCCTTTTGCAACTTCCCTAAATAGTCTCACTTCCTCCAGGATAACTCTCAAACAACCAAGTCTCTAAGCTGCTATTCCCAGTTTAGTTTGGAGTAACAATGTGCACAAAAAGTACAACTAGAAATGATCAATTTTAGGACTCTAACGAGTTCTCATTGTCAGGATACACGTGATTCAGAAGCTGACTCTCTTTTGAGGAGTTAACAAGCACTCGAACCTTTAATCCTGTATTTTATATACTCAAAGAAATCTGATCAAAATTCCATTTGAATATACTTCCTCCTTACTTCTTGAGACAAAAATATGATTTAATGGATGGGCAGACCTAATGTTAGATGTATAAAACACTAACTCTATCTCGCCTAAGGTGGAAGTGCACTTACTCTGAAGGCTTAGATATTTCAGAAAAGTTATTCTGGGTCACATCTCTGCAAATGGAGACAATGCTTTCCCTTAACAAATAAAAATACTCTGCCAACAAGAAGGCAAGCATAGAAACCTCATAGAATAAATGTTGGTACTATGTGTATATCTGACAGAGTCTTAACATATTGCTCAGAAAGAATCAGTGAAATTTTATATAATTTGAAATTGTATAAAATGTGTCTAAATTAGAAAGAGGAGCGAATTTCTAATGTATCAACATTAAAAGCCGCAAGAAAGAACGAAGCAATCATATTTCTGAGAAAGTTCACTTTAACCATACGCATTTTGTAGAAATAGGTTTATCAAAGAGTTGCGTTTTCATTTAAAGTAAGATCTAAAATCATCTCTAATATAAAAACGCTACACTTAAAACAACATGCATTTTATTTCACTGAAGTACAGGACATTAAGCAAAGGTTTGGTTACCTTGGTGACAAATTGACACAAGGATGCACATCACACCAAAAAGAAGTAATGAAATGTTTTTAGCAGACTACGTGTAGCCTAGAAACAGAGAAAATTTAAAATAAAATAGAGCAAAATCTGGTTTTATGTGAAGTTCCTTGATCCACTTAGACTTGACCTTAGTACAAGGAGATAGGAATGGATCGATTCGCATTCTTCTACATGTTAACAACCAGTTGTGCCAGCACCATTTGTTGAAAATGCTGTCTTTCTTCCACTGGATGTTTTTAGCTCCCTTGTCGAAGATCAAGTGACCATAGGTGTGTGGGTTCATTTCTGGGTCTTCAATTCTATTCCATTGGTCTATTTGTCTGTCACTATACCAGTACCATGCAGTTTTTATCACAATTGCTCTGTAGTAGAGCTTTAGGTCCGGCATGGTGATTCCACCAGAGGTTCTTTTATCCTTGAGAAGAGTTTTTGCTATCCTAGGTTTTTTGTTATTCCAGATGAATTTGCAGATTGCACTTTCTAATTCGTTGAAGAATTGAGTTGGAATTTTGATGGGGATTGCATTGAATCTGTAGATTGCTTTTGGCAAGATAGCCATTTTTACAATGTTGATCCTGCCAATCCATGAGCATGGGAGATCTTTCCATCTTCTGAGATCTTCTATAATTTCTTTCTTCAGAGACTTGAAGTTTTTATTATACAGATCTTTCACTTCCTTATAGAGGAGAAAGTGGTGAAAAGCCTTGAAGATATGGGCACAGGGGAAAAATTCTTGAATAGAAGAGAAATGGCTTGTGCTGTAAGATCGAGAATTGACAAGTGGGACCTCATGAAACTGCAAAGCTTCTGCAAGGCTAAAGACACCATCAATAAGACAAAAAAACCACCAACAGATTGGGAAAGGATCTTTACCTATCCTAAATCAGATAAGGGACTAATATCCAATATATATAAAGAACTCAAGAAGGTGGACTCCAGAAAGTCAAATATTAAAAAATGGGGCTCAGAACTGAACAAAGAATTCTCACCTGAAGAATACCGAATGGCAGAGAAGCACCTGAAAAAATGTTCAACATCCTTAATCATCAGGGAAATGCAAATCAAAACAACCCTGAGATTCCACCTCACACCAGTCAGAATGGCTAAGATCAAAAATTCAGGTGACAGCAGATGCTGGCGAGGATGTGGAGAAAGAGGAACACTCCTCCATTGTTGGTGGGATTGCAAGCTTGTACAACCACTCTGGAAATCAGTCTGGCGGTTCCTCAGAAAATTGGACATAGTACTACCGGAGGATCCAGCAATACCTCTCCTGGGCATATATCCAGAAGATGTCCCAACCGGTAAGAAGGACACATGCTCCACTATGTTCATAGCAGCCCTATTTATAATAGCCAGAAGCTGGAAAGAACCCAGATGTCCCTCAACAGAGGAATGGATACAGAAATTATGGTACATTTACACAATGGAGTACCACTCAGCTATTAAAAAGAATGAATTTATGAAATTCCTAGCCAAATGGATGGACCTGGAGGGCATCATCTTGAGTGAGGTAACACAATCACAAAGGAACTCACACAATATGTATTCACTGATAAGTGGATATTAGCCCAAAACCTAGGATACCCAAGATATAAGATACAATTTGCTAAACACATGAAACTCAAGAAGAATGAAAACCAAAATGTGGACACTGTGCCCCTTCTTAGAATTGGGAACAAAACACCCATGGAAGGAGTTACAGAGACAAAGTTTGGAGCTGTGATGAAAGGATGGACCATCTAGAGACTGCCGTATCCAGGGATCCATCCCATAATCAGCTTCTAAACGCTGACACCATTGCATACACTAGCAAGATTTTGCTGAAAGGACCCAAATATAGCTGTCTCTTGTGAGACTATGCAGGGGCCTAGCAAACACAGGAGTGGATGCTCACAGTCAGCTATTGGATGTATCACAGGGCTCCCAACGGAGAAGCTAGAGAAAGTACCCAAGGAGCTAAAGGGATCTGCAACCCTATAGTTGGAACAACATGATGAACTAACCAGTACCCCGGAGCTCTTGTCTCTAGCTGCATATGTATCGAAAGATGGCCTAGTCGGCCATCAATGGATAGAGAGGCCCATTGGACTTGCAAAGTTTATATGCCCCAATATAGAGGCATGCCAGGGCCAAAAGAATGGGAATGGGTGGGTAGGGGAGTGGGGGGCGCTATGGGGGACTTTTGGGATAGCATTGGAAATGTAATTGAGGAAAATATGTAATAAAAAATATTAAAAATTAAAAAAATAGAGCAAAATTCCATTTTACAGTGCTTAGAACTTGCTATTTTATTTTGAGGGAAGAATCTTTTGTATTGCTTCACATTTCCTGAAGAACTAAAAGCCTTCCTGAAGTGTTTTGATATTTACTGACACTCAAAACAGTTTGGAGAATTTCTTTTATTTTCAGTGATTTTTTTTTTGAAAATTTTTTTCTTAACTGAGTGCCGTATTGTCATGTCTTGATTTTCTGAGTCACTCAAAACTACAGAGTGCCATCATCATATCCATTATTATTTTCTGTAGTAAACAATGGCACTGCTCCCCAATACAAAGTAAGCTGTCTCTTTTATTCTAGTAAAATGCATTTCATCCAAAGAAATAAAAGGCCAGCTACTCTTCTAAACCATAGGTTCCTTAAGTCAATTGATAAACATTTTACTAAATAGAGATCTTTTATGAGGAAGTGTGTGTTGATTCTCATCCAAATTGTTACCGTGGACAAGGGAGAATATTTGAGATGAAAACAGCTTTCCTCTATGGACACTTGAAGAAAAGATTAAGGATTAAATATGAAAGTCCCCATCTCTAGCTCAAACCTTGTTTAATCCTCATTGTGTAGTCATTTTATTTATTTAATATAAACATAAATACTATTAAATAAATTTTAAGTACTTCTTGAAGGAAACTGCCTTGAATAATTTAGTATATTTACTTCGTATTATAAATCTTTGCATGAGTTAAAAACTCTATGCAAATTTGATTGCCATTTTTCTCAGATATATATTGTTTTTCAATCATGAGCTTCATATAAACATTATTAAGGCTATCTGACTTTTTCATGTGTTGAAAATACTATGCTTGACTTTTTATGTCTTTATTAAAAGTTGGCATCACTATTGAACCTTCTGTTAATTTATGTGCCATGTGCTGAGGATATATCCAGATAAAAACCTACCCTCCCCCCCCCCACACACACACACAAAGAAAGTAAACAAAAAAGAAATCCCATCTTCAGTGATACTTATGTGAAGATCTCATTATTCTATTCACACACTGCACAAAGCTGGTCGTGGTGGCACACGCCTTTAATCCCAGCACTTGGGAGGTAGAGGCAGGTGGATTTCTGAGTTCGAAGCCAGCCTGGTCTACAGAGTGAGTTCCAGGATAGCCAGGGCTACACATAGAAATCCTGTCTTGAAAAAAAAGAAATTTCATTAAGGTGTGCTCTGTTTAAGTTGGAGACCTATAGGGTTAGGACTAAGGTCAAATGCTTCCACTAGATAATAAGTATCTACAAAGAAGAAGCCAGAGAAGAAGAAACACCAAAAAGAACAATAACATTCAAGAAAATTCACACTGAAGGGTTTAGAAGACGATTTGCAGACTTCACAAACTCTATAATGTAGAAAAGCATGGGCCTCATCATTGAAAAGTTTTCTATACTAGAGAGCAGGGTTCATGGGACCTCACTTGTTTGCTAAGCTAGGTGTGACGAATATGCAGCAACCCAAGCATCCCACAACCACAAACCTCTGTAGAATCTACTTCCTCAGGAACAGACTCAGGGGTCCTTCAAGAGGGGTTCTATGAAAGGTGCTGTTATCATAACTGATGGCAGCTCCCACACTATTCATGTCCTAGCTCCTTGTTCTTGTTGGTGTGGTTGGATTTATTCACTCACTCATTCATTCATTCATTGTCCACTTGATGTGAGCTAGAATTATCCAGAAAGAGAAATCACAGTTTAGAAAATGCTTCCATCTACATTGCCTATACATAAATCTACAGGATATTTTCTTGAGTAATGATTGATGTGGGTAGAGAGTGCCATCCTTTATCAGTCCTGCCATTCGCTGGGTAAATTGTCCTGAGTTTTAAGATATGGCTAAGTAAGCCATGAAGTGGAAATTTCTGGGTTTTTTTTTTTTGGAGATTCAGTTTGTCATGTGATGTTTTTCCGGAAACTATCATATGAGAGGGAGTTTTTGCTAAAGCAGACACATGGGAGGGTGTTTTGCTAAGAACAGGCACATGATGTTTTTCTGGTGGCAGCCTGAGAAATGGACATAGAAAATTTTGCTAGAGCAGAAGCTAGAAAGAACGTGTGATGTTTAGAAAGAATATAAAAATAGCCCAACGGACAATGAATGATGCTGGATGGTATTGGTATGCCTTGCTACTCTTTGCTGATCTTTGTTTGTCCTAACTGAACAAAGAGAAATGCACCAAAAAACTTCTGGTGGTGTTCAGGTGGCTTCTTTCCCCTTCCCCAGACATTGGCAGAGCCTTCCAGTTTCTTCTGGATCAAACTGCCATTGCTGATTCGTGTAGACTGAACTGCTAGTATCCTGACAACACAGATTATATTAGCTCCAAAGAACTATTTCTAAACAGGTCCACATCCTCCTTTGCTCTACTACCCTTTCCTTTCCACTACCACTGGTGAGTGATGGGCTAGAGGTTAAAGCTTATATAAACTCTTATTTAAAATAAGTTTTAAAAAATTTAAGTCTACAAAGGCCAGGAAAAGCAACCAATAATCAGCTTTCTTCCATGGCCTCTGCTTCGGGTTCTGCTCCAAGTTCGGGCCTTGACTTCCCTCATTAATGCAACATGATCTGCAAGTTGTAAATAGAAATAAATACTTTTATGCCTAAGTAACCTATGATTGTGTTTTTTTTATTATAGCAATAGAAACCCTAAATAAGATAGTTCTGAGAACTTTCAGAGGACCCCATAGACTTCCATCTTATATGCAGCTTGTTATTACTTAATGAGATTTCCCTATACAGTGCATGACTGAATAAATGATACTTTTACATACACATCACTTAGGATGTGATTTCTTTTTAGCATAGTATTTTTGTTTTTGAAAATTGTTTTCCATCACTTACACACACACACACACCACATACACAATTTTTCTTTTCTATTAAAAATGCTTTTAATAATATATATGTTTTTGATTCCAGTCTGTCACACCCTAACCAAGAACATAAATGAACTCTTTGATCTCTCTAATCTTGGTTCTCAGCACCTGGGAAGATGATGAGCAGTATGTATTCTGCTTGCCTAATACATTTTTGTAATGATTAAATTAAAATGTTTGTGAGCATACTATAGAAATCATAACATTCCATAAATATACATATCATTATTACCAAAGATGTAACTATATGGCTAAGTAAAGAGATGGGAGAAAAGATAAGTGGTTGTTTCCAGTCTTCAGCAGATACACACCCAAGTATGATTTAGCAAGCTACGCTCAAAGGATGCCGAGGACAGCAAAATAGAACGAGGGTGGGGTGAGGAAAGGGAGCTACAGAAGGCAAAATTACAAAACCTGCTTACAAATTTTATATAATTATCACTGCAGCCAAAAGTAAAAATCCCTCACTTAAAATCTACTGTGATCAGTCACTAAGAACACCCAGATGGCTGGATATGCCCTATCTGATTACATGAGAGCAGAAGAAAGATGTTCAGGGTTTCCCCAATTTAGCCACATCTTTCTTCCATGCAGGACTATGTGAGAATTTTGCTAAACTGGTCAGATACTATCAACAACATAATTCATCTACTTCAAAATATGCATTAAGAAGAGGAGAGATGGCTCAGAAGTTAGAGCTCTTGCAAAGGACCCAAGTTCAGTTCCAGCACACACATAGTGACCCAAAGCCCTGTGTGACTCCTCTTCCATGAGATCTACTGCTTGCTCTGACCTTCACAGGTTCCTGAATGCACATGGCATATGTACATATATACATTCAGGAACATACACATGCATATAAGCTAAAATATATATTTTTAAAAGGCATCTGTTTACATATATCATCTGAAAAAGAATATTTCATAAGAATTTAAATAAGAACAGAAACATGAATTATTTTTATTTATAGAGCAATCTCAACATATTTAAATATGTTACTATTTTGCTACCTCAAAGATCAATTTCTGTTAAAAAAAACATTAACCCAAAGCACATTAGTTTTACCAATGAATAAAATAGTTTTATGGTATGTCAATAGAAACCAAATCATATTAACAAATCCCATTTTAATTTAAAATTAAAATTCTAAAATTTTCAAAGTCTTCAATATTCGTTCAAATTCATTTACATTACAGCTCATCTCTTGTCCAAATTCAAATGATTTGAATTGTTTCAGCACCTGCCAAATATTTTTCCTCTCTCCATGCCCATCTCCCTCTTCCCCCAGCCATGCATTCCTTTCCTGCTTTCTTTCTTACTTTCCTTCTTCCTTATCTCTCCTCTCTCTGTCTCTCTCTGTCTCTGTCTCTCTCTGTCTCTGTCTCTCTCTCTGTCTCTCTCTCTCTGTCTGTCTCTCTCTGTCTCTGTCTCTGTCTCTGTCTCTCTCTCTCTCTCTCTCTCTCTCTCTCTCTCTCTCTCTCCTTCTGTCTCCTGCTCCCTCCCCTACTCCCCTCTCTCAAGTTCTCCCCCTTCCCCTCTTTCCTCTACTTTCCTCTATTTCCCTCTTTCATGAAGGCTCCCTTTGATTTTCTGAAATGTTACCTGATTTTCCCAAGGATTGTGTTTTCTACAGAAAATCCATCTCTAGTCAGACTACTTCCATCCAAGCCCTAATTACAGTGAACAGAGTTCAACATTGAAAGCTGAGATTGCATGTACCCATGATCTCACAGTGAGAGCTATAATCATCCCTGGTGCCTTTTCATTCCCAGTTCATCAGGCAGCAATATTTCCATACTCAGTTTCCCCAGTGTATATTCTAGAGTCCATTGGTTTTACCTGATGCTAGTTTTTTTTTTAATGGTAAGAATCAGGTAGAACTGAACATGGTTAACAAAACCAACTTGAAACATGCTGTATCCTCTTGTCTTGGCCAGTGTTCTATTGCTATGAAGAGACAACATGACTACAGCAACTATTACAAAAGAAAGCATTGAATGGATGCTTGCTTAGAATTCCAAAATTTTTAGTCCATTCTCATCTTGGCTAGAAGCATGGCAGTATGCAGGTAGATGTACTGCTAGAGAGGTGACTGAGAATTCTACATCAGATCCACAAGCAACAGATAGTGAGACCATGAGACTGGCTTGGGCTTTTGAAACTACAGAGCTCAGCCCTCACCCCAGTGACACATTTTCTCAAACAAGTCTACAACTGCTTTAACAAGGTCATACTTTCTAACCCTTCTCAAGTAGTACCCTTACCTGATGAGCAAACATTCAAATATATGAGTTGGGGGGGGGGGCATTCTAATTTAAGCTACCACATCTGCATTCTTTTCCTGAAATCTAACATATATTAGTCCTGATGTACAGTTCTGATCTTGTCAATCCATGGCCATATCTTCTTAGATAAATCCATTGATGTTTCTAAAATATACTCTTAAATATGAAATTAAAATGCTAGTGTTTAACATTTACATGATATGAAGATTAGATATGTTATATACCAAAGTGCCTGGCATAGTAAGTATATAGCCAAAAGCAGTTATTATTTTAAAATCCTTTATTCCACATACAGCTTTGAATGTAAACATGAGGGGAAAAAAAGGTATATTCTAGAGTATGTCTAATATGGATTATAACGTTTCTACTCAGCAGGATTCCCTCATGTGAAGATTTCCAACATTCTCACATCCATGATGGTGTGTCTGTCCTCACTCTTCTTTCTCAACATTCTCTGTTCTAATGTAGCACTGATTGCATTTCAAAGCCAGCCACCATGCTTAGCTTGCATACATAAATTCTCCTTGACAAGCCATAGGAGCATAGGAGTGCAGACCTCTGACAAAGGAGGATAATAGCAATGGTGCCACTCAAGGTAAACCTAGCATGGAGTTGGCAGTAAGTTCAGCCAATCTGTTTCCCGAGTCTGTATTATGCCACATCACACACTATAAGCACCTGTATTTGGACCATCTGATAAAGTGGCTCTCTTCTATAAACAGATGTTCCCAGACATTTTCCCAAACAGCTTAATTCATGGAATTAAACAGAAGATAAATTGCTTACCTAAACAATTATTCTTATAGCCCAGAAAATGATTCTAAATTCCACAAGCATCCCTATAAAATATCTGTAACCCTCACATTAAAACTCACTGTCCTGTTCTTATCTAAACCTGCCAAAGCTTATCTTTAACTTAATGGGTCTTCTTTTAGATATGGAAGTCATGCTGTAGTTTGCATTGGTGTATATTTTAAAAAAGACATAACATCTTCATTCTAATAAAAAGAAATTCTGCCATATCAAGTAGTTTGCATATATCGGGTTCATTATGTGTCAAATGCTGTATTTTATACTAAACATGATTTTAATGCTTTCTTCCAATGAGGTTATAGTCAATTGAAACATATTAACAAGGAAGCTGGTCATCACTGGCACATTCTGCACAATACAAATGGATCTTGAAAAGCCAGATATTTATATCTAATGCAGAGCTTCAAGAAAGGCCTCTAATGGGAAATGTTGTTTGAGCTACAGTAAGAATGATCAGAAGAGTACAATGAAGTATCCTACAGCAACAAAAGAAGGTGAGTTTGGAGGGAAGAAATGACCAAATAGTCAGAGGACTGAAGACATTCAGTGTGATAGCTTTAGTTGGTAATGTGACACAATCAAGAATCACTTCGGAAGAGAGACTAATGAGGAATTATAGAGATGAGGTTGGCCTGTGAACATACGTGTGAGGGACTTTCTTGATTATGTTAGTTGACATGGAAAGAACTCAACCTAAAAGCAGGTATAGCAGCTCTCAGAGACTGAGCACTAACCAAAGAACATACATGATCTGGAATGAGACCTCCCTTCACTCCAGACACATGTGTAACTTGGTCTCCATGAGGGTCACACACACACACAACTGGATTGGAGGCTATCAATAAAACTGTAGCCTGACTGTGGTATCCTGTACACAACAGGGTTGTTTTGTCTAGCCTCAGTGGGAGAGGATGAACTTAATCCTGTAGAGATTGATGAGCCAGGATAGAGGGAATGGTGGGGCACTCTGGGAGGGAGAAAAGACCGTGTTTGGGATGTAAATAAATAAATCAAAATAGTGGTGTCATGATTCCCTGTGTTTGTGTCCTGTACTGTATAAAAAGAGGGAAGATAGGCCTAGCATGCACATACACACACTCCTCTCTGCTGGTGATTGTGGATACAATTATCATCTTCAAGTTCTTACCTTGACTTCTCTGAATGATGTACTGTTATCTGGACCTGTAGACCTAGAAGCCACTTCTCCCTTAAAGTTTCTTTGGTTGGGTATTTCAATATCAGGGAAAAAAGAAAACCAGGGCATTTAATGTATGATAAAGCTGGTGTGTGACGTCTACCGTGTGTTTAAAAGAGGCTAATGACCTAAGCCTTATACTCATATCATGTGACTAATTCCCATAAAGAAATAGTATGCCTTTTCAAGTTGCGTAGTGGGGATGCCAAGTCTTGTCTACTGTGTGTCGAGCCAGCACCATGCCAGCTCTGAGCTCCACACCAGCTTCTACAGCTTTGTATCTTGCCAATTCACCTTTACCACATTATCCCTTTACTATCCACTCATCAAACCTTCAAGCCTTTCTTCTGTTTCCAACGCACTTTTCTCTCACTCAACCTATGTCCTTAAAGGTTGCTTGGCTCCTCTGAAGACAGTCTTGTTCTAAGTAACCATCCTTCTCTACATTTTACTTATTGATTATTCATCGTTAAGAAATAAGACTCTGACAAAAGTAGATGCACAGTTGCAGAAACAAGGGGTGAGTCAATGAGAAAATGAAATGCTAGTGCTCACACAGTCATAATATATATCACTTTTTCAAAAGGATCATTACTTTCTCTGATTGGTCATCTGAGAACTAAACCCTTTGCATTTGTCTCTAATTCTCTTCTTATTTCCAATTTTTAGTATGTTGTGTTTTATTGGTAAAGCAGAAACACAGTTAAATTCCTAAAAGAAAAAAAAATAGAAAACAAAGATATGTTTTGTTATCCCTGTTTCTGTTAGAATAAATAGAAGATCTTTGTGTCAAGGGAGTCTTCCTTTAAGTGTATGGGCACAGAAAGAGACAAAAAAAAGAAGACCAAGAACAACTGCATCAAAGAAAATGATTAACAGCCATTCACGTCCCACCTAGTGCTGTGGAGACACACTTTGAATATTTGAATAAAATCCTGGCTGTGGGAGCTATGTTAATGTCCTTGGCTGCACCATCCAAAGAAAGAAAAGTCACTAATGTCTTAGTTACCGAAGACTACCTTAGAAATTATTCCCCCATTTGTGAGTGTCAGCAATAGTATTAGCAGAAACTCATTTGCTGCAATGTGTTGGCACAGTCTGGCTACTCTGAACATACAGTACTATGTACCACAGATGTTGGCACAGCCACTGCTTTAGAGAGCCCACTTTCTGTCAAGTGAGTTACTTCTCTGTTTTATTAGATACAAACCAAGGAAATATTTATTTCTTGTGGAGTCAGAAATTTTGTCTGCACATTTGAGGTATCTGATTTATGTGTTTCCCTAACCAAATCCAAAAAAGAAACCATTTTTTGTGTGTGTGTCTGTAAGTGTCGTAATGCCAGATTTTAATTCCAGGGAATTGAAGCGATGGATGACCAAGGCTACATCACTTTCTCAGATGAGCTAGGCAGAATGAGATCAATTCTCCCCTGCAATTGTGAGGTATGGAAAAGTTGCATAAAGATGTTCTTGACATCCACTCCGTAATGTTTCTTACATCAACATAACAATAATTGAAGAGGCACCCATGGCACTAAAATATACTCTGAGAAATTGGTGACTAGTTATGTAGAACAGATTATGCTCATCACTAAAAGCTATTACTATCAAATAAAATCTTAGATTCGTAAGATCTTAGTTGTAGGAAAAGAAAGAGATAACCAACCAATACAAGATTTCCTTTTAGTGCTAATATACAATGAATTTGTCTAATTGTTAACTATAGCTAGCATTTCGTAAAAGGATCGATAATGTATTCTTTAATTATATATCACACATTTTTAAAAAATTATCTTTGATTTTTTTTTACAGTTCAGTCAATATTCCCCTCCTGATCCACCCTCCGACATTTCCTCTTCCCAATCCCGTCCCCAGTCTCCAAGAGGATATCCCACCCCCACCCCATCCCACCCTGCCAGGCCTCCCCTCTCCCTGGGGTGTCAAGTCTCTCGAGGGTTAGGTGCATCTCTCTCACTGAAGCCAGACCAAGCTATCCACTGATGTATACCTGTCTACTGACCAGACTAGCTTCTACAGAATAATGAATGGAAGTGGCTAATGAATCACAAGTAGTACACAACTTTGCCATAAACTGGCAAACATATTTACTCTGAAAGACAGCTTTGGAGAAACTTACTCTAAGTGTCCACTTTAAGTAATATCCTGGGGTAAAACAAAACCTCTTTTAATGGTATAATTTTGTATTACAGCGAATTCAGTGACTTAAAGGTCTACTGCAGCATATAAATCTGGGCAACTTAGGGACATTCTTTGACAATACAATATGGGGTTTACTTCCACATTGGCTTCTTAGTGATGTTTCTAGGATATCCTGATTGTTTCCATTACATGCCCATGAACATGACTCAGCTTGTAGGACACTCATGTTACCCAAATCAGTTGAGCTAAGAGACATGTCTATTATAGACTATCGAAATATTCAAATACAGAATTTTCGCAATAAAGTCAGTGTGGTTTGAACATGAAATCATTTTCTGTGTTTGAGTGCTTGGTTTCCATATGGTGGCAGTGTTTGAGAGGGTTGTGGAACCCTTAGGAAGAGGGGAGCCAGGCTGGAAGAAGAAGATCACCAAGAGTGAGCTTTATTTATAGCACACTCCAATGACCTGTTTGTGATCTGCTTCCTAAGTGCATGTGCAACTGAGCAGCCAGCCTTCTGCCCCTGCCATCAGGATGTCTCTATCTGCTGCTGTGTGTGTTCTACCATGATGAACTGCATCACTTTAGAACTGTAAAACAAACAAAGCCCTTTCTCCTTTAGGTTGCTTTTCTCAGAGTGTTTTATCACAGCAGTGAAAGAGTAACTAGGGCACCCATGCTTTGTGGGATGGGTTTTGCTCCTCGAAAAGAAGTACAGGCGTGGAATGTAATACTTCTGAAAGGAAGTGTTCCATTTAAAACACCTTCTTTTGAAAACTGAAGCTGTTACAGGATTACTTTACAGCAGGTTCATTTGATTCTTCCCATAGTGACAGAGGTCAGGAGATGAGAACAACCTAGGTGAATTAACTTATTCTGAAGTAGCCACAGGAGTGACTAGGAAACACAGAGAAGTCAAGGGCACTCTCAATAATTTTCTTTGAGAATTTCAGACATGAGTACTGTGTCTACATTATTCCCACTTCTCCCTCTCAAGTTCATATGTACTTCTTTAATTACACACACACAAACACACATACACACACACACACACACACACACACACACACACACACAAACCTACTGAACCCATTTAGCATTCCTCTTGTGTTCATGTATTTGGAGCTGACCACTTATAACTAGACAATCTATCAGGGTGATTGTCCCTGAGGAAACTTCCTCTTTCTCAGTAGCTATTGGTTGGTGTAGTTCTTCATCTAGGTGTAAGGCCTTATGATATTTGTGCTGTCCACATTGGAATGTCCCTTGATACTATCATTATGTGAGTCTTGTTCAGTTAACTATGTGGTTAAGATCTCACAAATATGGCTCCTTGTTACAGAAAGAGATGCTACCATGCAAAAGATATCCTGGTTCTCTGTCTCCTGCTGTCTCTCATCGACTTGTCCATGATGTAATTTGAGCCTTAGGTGTAGCGGTTGCATTGGAGGCATACTATCTGGTATTGAGAACACTGTGGTCACTTATTCTCTGCATTTGATCAGTTGTGACTCTCCATAGTTACCTCCACCTGATGCAAAGAGAAACCTCTTTAATAAGAGATGATAGCCCCACTTATCTGTGAGAACAAGGATAAGTACTTGAAATACAACTGGAAACTATAATGCTTTAGAAAAATGGCAACAGTTGGTTTTCCTGTAGGGCTCATGACCACCCCAACTATAGATAATTGGCTAAAGTTCACAGTATAGGGCCTGTGCTTTCTCTTACTGAGTTCTAAGTCAGTACATGCAGCTGTTGGTTACCTACCAGACAATCTTGCCACAGTTGTATCCTTGGGAATATTTTGTTCAAATGGTCTTGTAAATTGTTTTCTTTCCTTGGCACGTTGCATCCTATCTCCTGATGCTATGAGAACTAGTCCTCAGGAAGAAGTCATCCACATCAGTTCCAGTTCAATTTCTCTAAGCCCTATATCCTAACTATATGTTATCCTCAGCCCCAGGGATACGTTCAAGTTCTGAGAGGTAACCAAGGGCAATGGCAATAGACTATCTTGTCTGGAAAGTTGCTCCCAAATCAAGTCTTTGTAAAAATTAAACCAGAACGTCTATTATAGTTGTGAAACCCAAATGCATGATAAAGCTAGTGTCTGCCTGGGACTATAGAAGATCCTGTGAAGGCCCTTCAAGTCATGTGTGATAAGGTCTTTAACATAAAGAATTCAAACTAGGGTGAATCAGATCCATAAGAATGCCCAAGCTATGAGACATTTTCCTTAAATCTTCTAAATTCTTCCAACTCTAGCCACAAAGAAATCATTCCATTTATAATATTAATCTAGTAGTATTGAAATGCATCTGGTATCAAATAGAAATTCAGCTGTCCTTTTTTTTTTCAACTGAAAACTACATATTTCTTTCCACTGGGGGAAATTTTTTAAGTCATTAAAATATACAATCACTACATATTTGAACCATTTTTAAATACATTAAACAAGCAATTCCAGTAGTAATTCTAGCATGTGGTAAGATCTCATAGATTGTAGGAGAGAGAGAGAGAGAGAGAGAGAGAGAGAGAGAGAGAGAGAGAGAGAGATTCAATAAATTCTGTTACTCTAGAGTACCCTGACTAATACACGAAGTCTGGGGAAAGTACTTCACAAACATTGTACATGTTCTTTCCCAAAACTAGCATGGAAAGGCTTTAGTTCATTATTACTTTTACTGACAGCTTGTCTAGACCGAATCTGCCCACAGGTGTCTTTAGCTATTGTTATATCTTATTAGCCAAAGAAAGATGTTCATGTGGAATGAGTGGGTCAGAATTATCAAGCTAGACAACTTGAATTTGCCAGGCTTATCATTTACAAAACAGCATTCATTCTGGGTTCCTGGCTAAAAGTCATTTCTGGAGATTAACTGGAGAGAAAGTATATTTTGGGTTACATCTCTAAATGTGTCTACATGTCAAACAAAAATAAATTTTAGTTGTAGGTTAGTCATTTGATGTTGCTGAAAGGTTTTCCTCTCCAGCCTCACAAAGTTGATCTTCCTTTAACATTCTAAGCTTGAGCTAAGAAAGACTCACATAGAGCACTAGTAAGAAAGGACAGTTGTTTTTATTGTTGTTGTTGTTGTTGTTGTTGTTGTTTTGTTGTGGTTGTTTGCTTTGTTTTTGTTTCTTTAACACTTACAGATCAGAACAGACAAGGGCGTGTTATATGAAATATTTATTGGGAAGAAACTCTCAAATGCCCCTTTGAGGATTCTATCATGTCTTCTCAGTTTGCCAAGGAATGAAGCTCTGTTCCCATGCTCCTGTGTTCCCTCCGTACCCATGTACGACTGGTAAAAGGGGGGAGAAGAAATAGTAGTGATTGAAAAAAAAATGGCAGGTAAGTTGATGATGTCAATATTTCTGTAGAAAATAGCAATTCATGTCTCATGCAGGCATCCCTTTAATCAGTATATCAACATATATTTTCTCTCCATGATGGAACTTTCTCCAAGCAGTACTGTACTGGTATATAGATTCTATTTGAATTGGATCTATGGGAGGTGGAAATCTGGCCAGTTTGACTTCCTTGTGTGCAGTAGAGAGGTAGAGGCCTATGGCATTCACCTCTAGGAGGCAAATGATCAGTGAATTGAGGGTGTGAAAGTGTCTTCCCCATGTAAGTCAAGGGCTGAGGCCACTACCTTGTCCTTTCCATGGTGAGGGATTTGAGGCCCAACACAAAGAACGCAGCATCACCTTGCTTGTGAATCACTAAAAACAAAGTTTTAAGACATCTAAAATAGGCTCTTAAGGGTTTTAATCTAAACCTGGCTTGTAATTTGAGTGTGTGAGTGAATTTGGGGGAAATATAGACAATTATAGATGCTATAAGTGGTGTACTTTCTTTATTTTGCCTTCCTAATAGTGATTTGCCTATTTCAGATGAATAGCTTCATTTCCTGTGTGATTAGTTTAAAATAATGCTTGCTTCAGTGAAGGATTTGGATTGAAATCTTATTTATTGCCAAGCCAACAGGGAAAGGTGTAACATTCATTAACTGTTTGGAGTCTAGCCTCCTTCCTATGCTTCCTCCAGGGGGAAGAAGGGAAAAGGAAAAGTCTTCTCATTTAGGAAGCTTAACTGTAACTGTGACCAGTATGTAAACCACAGAAATAATGAGATCTTGTTCCAAGCAAGACAAGGAAGGGTCACTTCAGACATTGTGAGGAGAAACAAGACACAAATAGACTCTACATAAATCTATTTTGAAAGTAATAGTATTTAAAATCCCATTAGACAGAGTGATAATGTGAGGAGTACTCTTTGTTTTTCCCTTTTCAGAGCTCCAGCCTCCTCTTATTTCAAATAAAAATATTCCCTTACATAAATCTGGGAGATTTGTGATGGTAACAAAAGCCCACAGTGATGTCGTTAATTAGTCAAGAATCATTGGATTGACGTCTGTACTGTAAATGTAGACAAGCTGCTTTGCCTTTTAGCACTGTGACTCATTTTGATTGTAATTGTTTTTGCAGGACGTTTACCCTTTCCTCAACCTCTATCTTATTAGCACAAAACTAGCAATACGAAGCAGAAGGCGGCAGAGGAAGACAGCTGTTAACACTGGCCCATCCAAGGCACTCCTGCCTCACAATACACAGGCTGTTAAATTGTGAGACATCAGGAAATACAGAAAATTTTGCTCTGTAATGGACTTAAGCCTCCATACAAAACCAGGACCTGAAATGAAGCCTTCATCCTCGTTTAGAACAGTCAGAGATAGTAATAGTCATATTCATCTTCCTTTGAGAAAAGAAAGGCCAAGCAACATTAAAGGACTTGAATTGTTCATTAATTTTTAAATTAATCTTAAACCACAGAAGCAACCAATCTTGAAACAAATTATAAAACTAAAGGAATAATGTGTGGAAAGGAGGAAATTTTATCCAGTCTGAATGCATAGAATGTTTCAGTATGACATCAATGAGGAACATGAAACATTTTCTTATATATCAGTCTTTAATCACAGAGTACATTTAAGGAAACATAAATCAACACATCAAATTTTCTGGAAAATTGAAGACAGCCATACAAATGAAATCAACTATAATCTCAGTCTAAATTTAGACCTGAAGTTGAAAATATGAAATATATAATTAGAATATAGAATTACTTATGTCTTGAATATAATACTATATACATTTCACTTATGGTTTTTTCATTGTAAGTAAATATTTATTTGTATCACTTTTTAAATTCACTAAGTATTTACTGTCAGTTATATAGACATGAAAAACTGGAAATTCTTATGTTTGTTTTCTGCCTTTATGAGCAACAAACTTTGAGCCAAATAGCACGTATTAGATAGCAATTTTGTCAGGAGACTATTGTAATACCAGTGAGTTAGAAAACTTGAAAAATGATTTAATTGGCTATGTACTAGCCTTGTTGATATATGGGCTCACAAAATCATGGGTTATGTTACTCCTAAAGCAAGCTAATTTGCTAAAATACTCTATCCAAAGAGTATTGAATAGCAGCAGCAACAAAACCAGCAATAAGGGAATCGAAAGGGTTTCTCAATGATTAAGAACATTATTTAATTAACACTTGTTTGGTTCCCAACACCCATACCAGGTAGTTCCACTGTTAGCTTCAGTTCCAGAGGTTCCAACACCCTCTTCTGGCCTCTACACGTACCTGGACTCTAGTGCACATACCCACACTTAGACCCACATACTTATAAACAAAATAAAGGGCTGGCAAGATGGCTCAGCGAATAAGAGCACTGACTGCTCTTCCAAAGGTCCTGAGTTCAAATCCCAGCAACCACAGGGTGGCTCACAACCACCCCTAATAAAATCTGACACCTTCTTCTGGCACATCTGATACAAAGTACTTATGTAAAATAATAAATAAATCTTTGGGCCAGAGCATTCAGGAACTGAGTGAACAGAGTTGACCAGAGCAAGCTGGATTGACTGGAATGAGAAGAGGTCCTAAAATTCAATTCCCAACAACCACATGAAAGCTCACAACCATCTTTTCAGCTACAGAGTGCCCATATACATAAAATAGATTAATAAATCTTTTAAAAATTAAAAATAAATATTAAAAACAGGAAAATATTTTTCTCCTAGAACATACATAAAAAACTTATTTTTTTCTTGGATATTTTTTGTATTTACATTTCAAATGTTATCCTCTTTCCTGGCTTCCCCTCCGGAAACCACCTTTCCAAGGCCCCATTCCCCTGCTTCTATGAGGGTGCTCCCCCTCCAACCAATCCACTCCCACCTCACTGCCCTGGTATTCCCCTACACTGGAAAATTGAGCCTTCAGAAGACCAAGGGCCTCTCCTCTATTGATGTCAGACTATTCCATCCTATGCTACATATAGAACTGGAACGATGGGTCCCTCCATGTGTACTATTTGGTTGGTGATTTAGTCCCTGGGAGCTCTGGGGAGGTCTGATTGGTTGATACTGTTGTTCTTCCTATGAGATTGCAAACCCCTTTAGCAACTTCAGTCCTTTCTCTAACTCCTCCATTGGGGACCCCATGCTCAGTCCAATGGTTGGCTGTGAGCATCCACCTCTGTATTTGTCAGGCTCTGGCAGAGCCTCTCAGGAGACAGCTGTATCAGGCTCCTGTCAACAAGCACTTCTTGGCATCCTCAATAGTGTCTGGGTTTGGTGTTTGTATATAAGATGGATACCCAGGTGGGGCAGTCTCTGGGTGGCCTTTTCTTCAGTCTCTGCTCCACACTTTATCCCTATATTTCTTTCAGACAGGAGTCATTCTGGGTTAAAAATTTGGAGATGAGTGGGTGGCCCCATTCCCCAACCAGGGATCTTGCCTAACCTCTGTATATGGTCACTATAGGTTCTCCTTCCCCTTTGCTTTCTGGCATCTAGGACTTGCTGGTGGCTACCCCCAGTTCCCCCTCTCCCATTGTTACATGCCTCTGTCCAAATTCCTGTCCTGCTATATATCATCCCTGTCTCCTCCTAGACCTAATCCTGCCCTTCTTTCCCCCCCTTCCCCTCCTGTCTTCCTCCCAAGTCCCTCCCACCCTCTACCTCCTATGATTATTTTGTTCCCACTTCTAAGAAGGACTGAAGAATCCACATTTTGGTCTTCCTTCTTCTTCCTTCTTCTTCCTGCTTTATATGATCTGTGAATTGTATCTTGGGTATTCTGGGCTAATATCCACTTCTCAGTGAGTGCACACTATATATGTTCTTATTTGACTGGGTTAACTCACTCAGGATATTTTCTAGTCCCATCCATTTGCCTAAGAATTTCATGAAATCATTGTTTTTAATAGCTGAGTAATACTCCATTGTGTAAATGTACCACATTTTCTATATTTATTCCTTTGTTGGAAAACATCTGGGTTCTTTCCGGCTTCTGACTATTATAAATAGGTTGCAATGAACATAGTGGAACATGCGTCCTTGTTATATGTTGGAGCATCTTTTGGATATATGCCCAGAGTGGTATTGTTGGGTTCTCAGGTAGTACTATGTTCAATTTTCTGAGAAACTGCCACACTGATTTCCAGAATGGTTGTACCCACTTGCAATCCCACTAACAACAGAGGAATGTTCCTCTTTCTCCACATCCTCGAAAGCATCTGCTGTCACCTGAGTCTTTTATCTTAGCCATTCTGGCCAGTGTTAGGTGGACTCTCAGGGTTGTTTTGATTTGCATTTCCCTAATGTCTAAGGATGTTGAACATTCATCATAATTTTCTTTTTGAACTTGGGTTGGTTGTAAAAGACCCTTATCTACCTGGTAAGATGCAGAATAGACTGTTCTTCCATGACCACCCTTGCCATAGTCCACATCCAACTAGGCTCATTCCCCAGGACTCTGTACTGTTACCTGGATATGGTTCCTGAGACATGAATTTTCATTGGGCATGAGCTGAAATGCAAACTAAATGCAAATGAGCTGCTTCCTGTAAATGCAAGTGTAGTACAGAATCACTTCTGCTAACATTTTCCAGGCAGAATCTAATTGCTAGAGAGCTTTCCTTTTCCATCTGCCAACAAACGTCTTTTCTTTTTCTTGAGCATTTTGTATAAACAAGTAAATGAACCTGCTCACATGCAGTTTAAATGACACTAAGCTGAATTTTAAAATATGGACTCTAATAAACAAAATTCAAATGCATGATTCATTATACATTCATTTGATTTTTTTTTCATAATAAATCAGCAGACTTAATGAGAAACTGTAGACTTCAAAATTCTGCTTGCCAACACAGAAGACAAAGGAAGATCTAATATTACCCATTCATGGAAGGAGAGCAAAACCTATTGAAATGAGAAACAACACCATAACCAACAGTAGAACCTTTGCAATACACTATTAGTATAAATTGTTTTCTTTGCAATAGGAATATCTAAGCAATATCGCAAAGTGAAGATTGAGCTGAAACCCTGCTCTCATCCCTTCCCAAACCTCTTCCTGCAGCCTCTCCTTTCTCAGTTAAGGTCCAATCACCTTCTACTTGAAGTCTTCTTGCATCTTCCAAGTCATAGGCCCATCTTTTCTTTCTTCTTGTCCATTGCACCCTAGTTCCATCCAGCATTCAAGAGTGAGGGCATGAACCTGAAGACCAGATTGTACTTAGGCCAAAGGGCACACAGGGTTTTATTCCATCAAGCAAAATCCAAGCACATGTCCCTGATATGAACTTCTTCAGACTCTGATTTCACCTCTGCAGTCATCTTCTCCTTTGTGAAACCCCATGCACATGACATAACCTATGGTGCATGAGAGGCACAATTGCATAGCATGTGATACTTAAATAGATAGTCCTTCATCTAACATGTGTGGCATCTTCCCATTGAGGCATTTTGCGGGCTCTTGTGGGAAAGTAGTTCTTAAAGAGCTAGGTTGTTTATGTACTTTATTACTCATAAATCATCTCTCTAGTGAATGTTCTTTGGGTGGCTCTCTCTAAAACGTGCAATTTTCTACTAGCTTTAATTCTCATATAACTCCTAGCCATGCACAGTGGCACATAATCACAGCACACCAGAAGCTGAAGCAAGAGGTTTCTGGTGACTTCAAGAAGGACAGCCTATGCTGCACAGTGAGTTCAAAGCCACCTTGGGATATGTAGCAAAACATTTTCTCTTCTAAAAATAAAATCGATTATGTAGATTCTTTATCTGTCTAGAATACCAGTTTGTATAAATTCCATATACATTATTACATTTTCCAGTAGGGACCTGAAAGATGGCTTAGAGGGAAAAGTGTCGGATGGCAGCCTAATGACATGAGATGATCCTCAGGTTCCACATGGTACAAGGACTGAAATAACTACTGCAAGTGTTATCTGGCTTCTATACCCATATCATGATATGCATGTCTACATATAGGCATCTATACAATAAATTAATAAATAATAGTTTACCAGTGGATTCACCTTTAAATTAAATAGCTCTGTGATAAGATATTTGACTGAGGTTGCAGAAATATTTTATTTTCCTAAGAAAATTATGTTCTGTTTGCCAAATGTTATTTTTTATTTGTTATATAATTGAATCCTTCCCAAAATTTGGTCCATGAAAATGTTGCTTTGGGTACCTGTATCAGTGAGGACTATTTACTACTACTGAAATAAATGACCCTCAAATTGGTATCTTAGTGCATTAACAATGTATTTCTGGTTCATACTGTGTTCCAATACCTCTCGTGGTTAATTCCTGTCAAATCACACAAATATAGCTTCTTCCATTTTGTGACCTTTTCACTTGGCACTCATTATTGTCCAAACAAGAGAGACTGAACATGGGATTAATACACAGAGCCCTATAGCCATGCTTGGAAGAAGTTCCTGGGTCCTATTGTCCAAAGCATCATCCTATTACCCTTACCATAATTGTCTGAGGGGCTAGAGCAAAGGGTTTTCCATGTGTCTAAGAGAAAGAATCAGTAAGGATTTGGATAGCAAACTGTCTGATGTGGGAAAGGGACTGTTGTGTTCAAATGAAAGATTATTCAGAAACGAAAAAATGGTCCATTCATCAAATTCCTCTGGCATGGAATTTGTACTCTTTAACTGTAAAGGCACTCTACATTCTGTGGTTTAAGGTAAGAGATGAAAGGATGCACAGAGGATAGGGAGAGGAGGAGAGTTGCATGGTTCCAGAACAGATGGTTATGTTTGTCAGATTATTATTGCATTAATTTCTATTACAGAATATTTTAAATGTCTCATTTTTTTCAGCTTGTAATGAAATATAAGCCTGTTCATACCAAGTAACAAAAGTAGACATTCTATGAACAATTTTTTGTTCATCTTAAATGACATATAGTGGCCACAGGTACTACAAGTTGTCTTTAGTGAAATTATGAAGGAAAATATACAAGAGTTAGCAGTATCACAAGAAACCATAGAATGGTTAAGTGTTTGGCTTAGCAGAAACACATAGATTAGAAATACCCACAATGAGGAAAGTGTTTTCTGTAGGGCTGGTGATTTTATGAACTTTTTTGTTGAAAAAAATGTTTTCATACAACATATTTTGATCAAACCTTTCTCCATCCTCAACTCCTCCAAGTCCACTTCCTCTCTCTCTCTCTCTCTCTCTCTCTCTCTCTCTCTCTCTCTCTCTCTCTCTCTCTCTCCCTCTTCCTCTCTCAAAGGAAAAACATCAGAAATACACAGAGATACACACATGACACACATATACACAGACACAGACACACACAGCACAGAGAGAGAGAGAGAGAGAGAGAGAGAGAGAGAGAGAGAGAGAGAGAGAGAGAGAGAGAGGAATCCATAGTACAATAAAACCAAAAAGAAAAAAGGAATCTAAAACAAAAACTAATATGAAAATATCATTGAGTTTGAATTTGTTTTGTGTTGGTCATCTATTTCGAGGCATGGGGGCCTACCCTTTATTCAGGTTAATATGTCCAGTGAAACTCCATTGGAGAAAACTAATAATTCTTTTGAAAGTGTGTATCAAGTGCAGACAGCTTCTTGGTTAGAAGCGGGAGTCCCATGTCTACTTCATCATCTCATAGCAGGGACCTCAGCAGGCTTGAGGTTGGGTAGGCCCTGTGCATGCTGACAGACTCTGTGAATTCATGCATGCAATGATCCTTCTGTGTCTGGAAAACACAGTTTCCTTTGAGCCTCTTCTTCCACAGAGCTCCCTGAGCTTTAAGAGGAGAAGTTGGATGAAGGCATTCTTAGTAAAGACTGAATGTCATAAATATTCCACTCTGTGCATTGTCTAGCTACAGGTTTCTATGTTAATATCAATTATGTTCATGAATTATTAACATACATTAAATCTATATTAATACCCACTGCAATGGGAAGCTTCTCTGATGATGACTGACTAAGATACTGTTCTATGTGTATAGAAGAATGTTTTTTCTGAGACACTTTAGTGCTACATTCCTTTAGCACAACAATATTTGGTTTGTTCTTAAGCCCGTGGCCTATCTAGTCTCAGGCGCTTAGACACCTGAGCAGTATCATGCCCTGAGTGGTTCTTAAATATAATCAGAGGTTGATTCCTCACACATTACTCATACAACATTTGTTCACTAAGGCACCAGGGAATCATACAGGCAGGTATCTATTGTAGAGTCCATGGTTTATAGCTGGGTTGGTGGTTATCTTTCTTGTCTAGTAGCGTGCAGAGCATTATGAACGCCAGTCAGTATAGGTGAAAGTTCTGGTTCAATACCACCTCTTTGTGTTCAATGAGATGTGTTAAGTGTTGCTTTCAGCAATAGGCCTATTTGTGGAGATCAACCAGTAGTCTTGGAAAGAGCCTTATGTGTTTGGGGGTTTCTGAGGAACCTCCATGACCAAAGACTCAACTGGGTATAACCTTTTCTTGGAAGTAAAAGATGTGTCATTGAGGCATTGTCTCCCCATTATTTGGTGATCCCATTGAGATTTTTATCATATACATATATCTTTTAGAAAGATTCTTTAGTAATAGAATAAAGAGAATAGTTTCTTTAGTAATAGAATAAATAGAATAGTTTCCATATATCCCTTAATGTTAATTATTCCTCACCATACTCCCTCCATTGCCTCTCTCTTCTAGACCCCTCCCACCATTTAACCCTCTAACTTCAGTCTTTTGTTACTGGAATTTTCTCAGTGTTCCACTCCTAGCCCATCAGTAGCCCATCAGTGTGCCAGTGTCCATCAGTAGCCAGACAAATCAGGAACACTAAGAGTAAATGAGTTCTTAGGAATAGGAAAATGAGATTGAAGAAAAACACACTTGTACAGTTTCAGAGGAGTGCCCAGAGTCAAAGTCCATTCTAATGGTGTGAGAAAGGCTCTGTTGAATGTGCTGGTGAGTAAGCTAGCCTTGTAAGTGGATTTGAAAGTCCATCTTTCAAATAGGAAAGGCTGTGGCTCACTCAGACTAGCAACATTCATAACAGACAAACAGGCAGGCAAAATAAGATTTTAGATAAGCAGGTGTTTGGTTCTGAAAACATCACTAAGGTCAGTACATATCAGTTTAAATTTTTTGAATGAGAGAATCCATTTCTGGAAAACAAAATAAATGCAATGACAGTGAATTTTAATAAAGTATCTTATTTCATCCTGAAAATACTTGTTTTATAAAATATCATTATTTTTCAATACTCTGTAGAAAAAACAAACAAACAAACAAATACATCCATCACAGAATTTCTGGAGAATAAATCTGCATAAACTTACTTCAAACCCTGGTCTGAAAGCTCTTCCATCCAGGAGAGAGAGCAAGGACTCCAGGTGTGAATTGATCCTGCAGGAAGCGGTTAACTAGTCGTGCCAGGCTCAGAGGCTGCTGGGGAACAGGACTCAGAGCTGAGCCATGGTATGTTCCCATTAGATGTAAAGACCCCCACTACAAATGGCAATCAATGGCACTCAGGATTCATTGTGAAATGATAATTTTCATTAGCACAGATAAAGTCTTCTTGAAACCGAAAATACCACCCAAGTTTCTCAGCTTGAGTTATGAAGTGTTGCCTCTTTCCTGATGCCACAACTACTCTTTTCCCACAGCCTCCCTTTTGATAAATGAGATTTATTAGGATTTCTAGTCAAGCAACTATGCGTGCTTTCCCATACTGGAGCGTATTTGTTTTAACATGCCCTCACTGGTATCATGTTTTTATATTTTAGTAATTTCTGTGGCTGTTACAATAAATTACCATAAACTGAGTGCTTTGAAAAAAGTGAAAGTTCATTCTTTAAAACTACTACAGGTCAGAAGTCTAAAAATCTAAATGACTAAAAGTTTTGACATCCTGATAATTTCTGGAAATTCTTGCTATGTTGCTGGTAACTGCATTGCTGCAGCCATTGCTTGCATGGCCATTCATGTCCATCTCTGCTTGTCTGTCTTTTCCTCAGTACAAGTTACAGAAGAGAAAGCAAGATCTCATCCCAGTTTTAACTTACAAAGGCATTTCATTAGAATGACATCTGATTAATTCACAAAACCAGAAGAGCCTGGTAAGACATACATCAAGTTCTTAAAGACTACAATGGTTAGTTCAAATTATTATACTCAGCAAGACTCTCTTTTCAAATTGAAAGACAAACAAGAACGTCCCATGATAAAAACATACTAAAGGAATTTATGACTACTGAGCTCCTACAGAAAATTCTAGGAGGAAAACTTTGATATAGAGAAGGAAAACAAAATTGAAAGGTTACAATGAACAAATAAACAATGTTGGGAGAGATAATCAATAAAGATGTGACAAAATATAACAAAATCTACCAAGTGTCAAGAATGTAATATAAATATTCCATTAATACCTCTGAATATTAATTATTAATGATCTCTATTTCTAGTACAAAGACACAAACTAATATATGAGTAGAAAATAGCTCTTATAATTTTTCTGCTTCAAGAAACATACCTCACCATCAATTACAGAGATCACCTTAGGATTAAGGGAAGAAAAACAGTATTCAAAGCAAGTTGAATTAAGAAATAAACAGGCTTAACCATTTTAGTATCTGCCAAAAGAAGATTCAAACAAAAACTAGTCAGGAAAAGGAGAAACACTTTGTATTCACCAAAGAGAAAAACTGTCCAAGAGCCACATATATCCACCAAAACAAGTATTTTTTAATTTAATAAAAATATTACTAGCTATAAAACCACAGATTAACCCCATCACAATGACAGCGAGTGACTATAATACTCAACTCTCACTAATAGAGAGACCATCTGTACAAAAATGCATACAGAAATTCTGCGGTTAAATAACATCATAAATCAAATGAATACAATACACATATGCAGTCATTCCCTCCAAACACTAAAGAGTACATTTTTTTTTCTCAGCAGCCAATGAAACTTGCTATAAAACTGATCACATAGTAGGAAACAAAGCAAGTCTCAAGAAATATAGGAAATTTGAAACAATGTCCCTCATTTGACCTAAGCACCATGAAATAAAACTGGAAAAGTACACACACTTGTACAAACTATGCACACCACTAAATGACTATTAGCTCAGGGAAAGAATCAAGAATAAAAGATTTTACATTTTCAGAATTAAATGAAAATGGAAACACATCATACCAAAAGTCTATGGGCCTTAATGAAGATAGGAGAATTTTGCCATCATTAAATTTACATCAAAAAATTTGAGAGATCACAAGTTAGTAACTTAAAGATGCACCTGAAGGCCTTAGAAAACAAGAGTAAATAACATCCCAACCAAAATATCAAGAGATAATTAAAATTAGGACTGAAATTTAATGAAATAAAAACATTTAAAGTAATCCAAATAATCAATGAGACCAAAGTTGTTTCCACAAAGTGATTAGCACAACTGACACATCTTTAGTCAAATGTACCAAAGAGAAGGAGGAAAAGAGAAAGGATACAAATTTCTAACACTGGGGAAATTCAGAGAGTTGTAAGAAAATACTTTAAAAATCAACATTCCCCTAAATAAACAAATAAAAATCTAAAGGAGTTTAAGCAATTTCTAGACATATATAACCTACCAAATTAATGACGGTGAAGTAAAAAATGGAAACAGACCCCTAACAAGCAATGTCAGGAAAACAGTAATAAAAAAAAATATGTTCTTTCAAATCATCACAGAAAAACTAAGTCAAACACTACTCAACATTATTTCATAAAAGAAAAAACTAAGGAGAACCTCAAATTCTTCATACAAAGTGCATATTACCCTCATAAAAAATTAGACAATGACATAGCAATAAAATAAATTTATAAGCCAAGCTCCCTGATGAACATTGACCTGAACGTTCCTAGTAAAATATTTGTAAAATTAATTCAACAACACATAAAAAAGTCATCATGACTTAATTAGCTCCATGACCGAGTTGCAGAAATAGATAGATAAATAGACAGACAGACAGACAGACAGACAGACAGATAGATAGTAGATATAGATATATATTATACATATATATATCAATGATTGTAAGCCATTCCATAAATAGACTGAAGGAGACAAACCATGTAGTCATCTCTCCTCCCTCCCGTTCATATAGTGATTGAAGTCTTAAGCTAAAGCAGTAAGACAAGTAAAGATAGTAAAAGTGATACAAACAGGAATGGGAGAAATCAAATATGTATGTTTGTAGATGATATGATTCTATACATAAAAAATACTAAATACTCCACCATAAGTCAGATAGTATAGTCTGGTTCAAGAACCTAGTGGATGCTCTTAAGGGGGTGGTTTTATTGATGAGATTATTTCCTCCATTCATATTATCGAAGAGATTCACAGAAGATGAATGGCAAGTGCACTTTTTTTGCAAGAAAGAACAGGATGGGTCCTTCACAATTCCCTGTCCTTGACACATTCCAAATGAGGAGGAGGGTCAGTCACCACAATGTACTATACATTTCCTCCAAGCATTCAATAGGTAAATTCCTAGTACTTTACCCCTTAGAAACTAAAAGTATATTCTCTGAGTTGCAATAGGGTTCAATAGAAATGGACCATTATAAATAAGGCTGCTATGAACATAGTGGAACATGGACCCATGGTTCCAGCCACTTATGTAGCAGAGGATGGCCTTGTTGGGCATTAATGGGAGGAGAGACCCTTGGTCCTGTGAAGGCTTGATGCCCCAATGTAGGGGATGCCAGGGCAAGGAGGCAGGGGTGGGCAGGTGGGTGGGGGAGCACCCTCATAGAAGCAAGGGGAGAAGGGATGGGATAGGGTGTTTCCAGGAGAGATACCAAGAAAGTGGATAACATTTAAAATGTAAATAAAGAAATATCCAATAAAAATAGAAAAAAGAAACAAACCATGTGTCAAAGTGGGGGACATAAATTCATGTGTCATATTTTAAGCTAAAAGTAACTTCTCAGTGTTATCAATATTAAAGTGACAAAGTTGTCCGCTCTCTTTACTGTTGGAAAAACAATGCAGAGCTTAACCTGTAGGGAGGGACACAACTTTAAACACTGTGTTTGTTGAAAGGTTCAACTTCACTCTGCCTGAATTTTACTCATCATGGAATGAGGACAATAACATAAAATTATTCACTCACTTCAAAAACCAGACAACATAAATAACAGCATATGGATAGTACATAAAAGATTGAAAATATGTAGCAGGTGGTGTGCCCATGTCTCAAAGCCATATGGCTCTTGACCTTGCCCTGTGCTACCTGGGCTCCATCAGAACACTTTTCTCTTGCTTTCCCCACAGAGAAAATCTGACCTCCCAAAGCCTCAGCACTAATTGGTTAATTGCTTTGACTAATTGACCGCTCCCTCCCCCCCATATTTCCTCCTTTTCCCCCTCTTCTGGGACTGCCAGTTAGGTCTACATGGGCAACTGCTGTATGGGAGAACAGCGTGGGCAGTTCATGTGAACACTTCCCAGTTTTCTAATGCTTTGCTTTAAAGAGAGACAGCCCTGGGGCTAAGTGCTAAAGGTAATTACTTTCAGGGTCACACAATAGTGAACAAGCAGGGTGTGTGTGTTTAACATGTCCTCGCTAATTAGGAACAAGGTGTACAATTGTTATGTGGGCAGAACACTCCATAGGAGAAACAAAACAGGTGTATTGTGGAAAACATCCTTAATTTTCAGGGGAAAAGAATTCCCTGTTTCTATACTAACAGAGAGGAAAACTTCAAGCTGTTAATCTATACCATGGTTCTCCTGGGTCCCCATAGTTCTTGTTTTAATTTTGCTCTGTTGTGCAAACTTATTAGCATTTATTATGTTTCCTTTCATCAGAAAACACCGTGCCCCTAGAGTTTATGAGACTTCCGATCTGTCAGTGATCCAGGCAATTAGCATGTACGTGGATCTTTACCTTCTGATATCTTCTCTAAATGATGGAAACAGTGTTTCAATTACTGCCTAACCATGGATTTTAATAGAAAAGATTTTACTATATATAAATCTTACTGTAATTTCCCAGAATGATTAGTTCTTTTTTTTTATGAATTTTCATTTTCTTTCTTTCTTTTCATTCTGGTTTTCTGAGGCAGTCTCACATCTCCCATATTCTCGTGTATCCAAAGATGGCCTCTAACTCCTTCCCATGCCTCTGCTTCCCAAGTGTTGCATGTATACCACACCACACCAAGCTATGGCATTTCATCCTGCGGCATTTCTCTATAGCTCTTAGTTTGCATTCAGAATGATTTCTCTAATTTTTTTCTATATTTATCATTAGGTCTCTTAATCTTTTTTTTTTTATTTTTCATAGCTTCTGTGTGTTTCTCCACTTTTTTGCCATTTATTGCTAGAATCTATTTTCCCAGAGTGGACCTTTGAATGCCGACACTGTGAAAGTGTCTCCACCCTGCCCATGAGGACTCTTCCGCCACAGTCCAAGCTTGCATCAGTCTTAATTTATTGACACACACATGGCAAAACCATTTGCTCTCCGGTTTCATCTCTGTCTCTTTTGGCAATCTAGTAGTCAAGGCTTCTTCTGCCCATAAAATATTTGAATGTTGGATCATTATTTCTCAGATTATTAATATGCTTTGCATTTTTTCCTGTTAGAATCCATTTCAGTCCTCTAGTGCCCAAACTACCGTTCTGTGCTCTTTCTTAGTTTTGAAATACTTGTTTTCCTGAAAGCCGTCAAAAATAAAAATAAGCTGTTAATGAGCCAATAAAAGCAGAAGAGATGAAATGTTACCTATCACTTATTCTACCTCAGAATTAATAATAAAAACAATGAAAATGAAAATGCTTTTAAAATTAAACTTAACTTCAAACTTTCTATACTCAAAATGTAGACGAACTCAAGATCACAGAATTCTAGCTTTAAAAGGACTGTTGCAAGAGAGTTTAAATGAATAATTCATCTGAAAACACACCAGAGTATTAATTTATATATTAATATGCATTTTAATATTAACTGAACTGAAGAATTTATATCTGATTTCCCAAATGTTTGCTGATTAGTAAATCCTATTTAAATCTCTTTGTGATGGGATTTCAAACCAGCCACTACCATCTATACCTCTACCCTGTCACACACTCTATTTGTTACTATGTATTTTAAATTTTGAAATTTGAATTTCTATACTTGACCCTAGATGATCTCTAATTGACATACTGAGTGATCATGGTAAATTGGGTGTTCAGGGCCACCATTTATGTTAAATGATGTTTAGAATCCAAGTAGTCCTGATTGTCACTCAGTACTTATCCCCACCCCCTTAAAATATACCACCTTAATATCACAATGTGTAGAAAGCTTAAATTTTCACTTCTCAGATGGTTTTGCAGCTAAGATTTTAGTTGGAAAATAAGCGCGCCAATTAGGAGCCATTGTAAGGTACTTGGAATGAGCACATGAGGTGGAGGCCACCTTCAAGCTGGCTTTGGCTTTCAACTGACAGGAATGTTTATAGACATTCCAGGTTCTAATGACCAGCCTCATGAGTGTTGAGAGACATTTGCAACTGAGGCAGCAAAATGTGGCAGAGCTCTGAAGTCATCGTTAACAGCTGCAATGGCAGGTTTTCAAACTCCCCTTTCAATGGTAACAGTTCTCTATCTTACCTGATTCAAAGAGAAATAGTAAGGTCCCCTGGCATGTGAGTCACATGGTGTTCCAAAGACCAGCCTAGCTTCAGCTTCTCCAACCTGACCATCCATGACCATCACAACTCACTACATTGAATTATTCTGTGTGTGTGTGTGTGTGTATGTGTGTGTGTGTGTGTGTGTGTGTGTATTTCAGGGACTAAGAGAAAGCCACTGCTGATCACAGATTACATAGAAACAGAATCAGTAGGAGACAACCAAGACACAGTTCTATCTACTATGCAACATTTGAGTCATGGGAATATTGAAAAGACCTAAATGTGTAGATCAATCAAACTCTTGAGTTATAAAAGTGTCGTATAGAACTATGTGAGCTCCAATAAAAGGTTCTACAATATTGTATGAAGAAAAAATTCATATTAGAAACTTTCTTTCATTCTATGGCAGTCTCAAAGTACCTAATCTAGGATGGAAAATTAATGAACATTAGTGGTTGTTATTTTGAGAAATACATTTTGGTCCAAGCCCTAAAGGCTTTTCGTCTCCATTTAGGATAAGATAATCTAACCTTGGTAAAGTCCGGCTTTTATAATTCATTTAGTAAAAATATAACGATTACAAAATAGCACTTGAAGGCTGATAATTGCCAACTCTGAGTCTGAGATTTTGAAACAATATCATTTGATAATCTAGAATACAAATAATGATATGCCCTCGCCTTACAAAGGTAAAAGTGGAAACTTTTGGTTTCCTTGAAGACTCAGTTGTGTCCTGAGTTTTTCTGGAAGCTGTCTTGTGAGAGGGCATATGATGTGCTGGAGTGGATGACAGGCAGGCAGTGAGAGGACGCTCTTCCTTGATTTGCTTGTGGCACTTCACTGGTCTTTGCTGACAATGCTCTTGAATTGGTCTGCCTTGCAATGCTTTGCTAGTCTTCACTGTTCTACGATTGTCCTGAGTTCATAGAAAGAGATGCACCAAGAAACTTATCGTGGTATTCCAGCTGCTTTTTGCTGCTTCTGGGAATCCTGCTGACTCTGCAGAGCTTCAGTTTCTGCTGCTGTGAGCCACTACTACTGATTCATGTTTGGTGTTTGCCCACTGGACTGGACTGCCACTACCGATTCATGTTTGGAATTGCCCCCAATGAACTACTTTTAAACAGATCCACATCCCCTTGTCCTATTAATTGCTTGTCTCCCCTACCATTGGTCAGTGGGCTAGCAGGGAAGTTGAGGCCTTTAAGAACCCTTACTAAAGTAGGTTTTGAAAAATCTAAGCCTACATGTCAGGAGTCATTTGTTTGTTTCTGAAGCAGAGTAAGAGTGAGCCTGCTAGGCAGGGTCAAGACAGATCAAGGTTTGCTGACTGGGCAAGATGTTTTGCAGGCAGCCAGAGTTCCTGGCCTGCTGATGCATGGAACATTGGAAGGAGATATATTTGAGGTTCAAGGTGAGGAGCTGAACATTGTATTGGCCTTGAAGAAAGGAACAGGGAGGTTTCCAGATAAGAACAGGTATCCATGTGTATGTCAGCAATTGTTTCTGCTAGCTTGTGATTTTGTTTTCCACAACACTGTAGAGTATTAAAAGGCTGTACTCATTAAACGTGGGGATGCAGTATTTGTTAACAGTTCTCCCAAATCTTTTGTCTCAATGTCTTCTTTCTTTAATCATCCTCAGTCCCTGTACCACCACTATCCTCCCCTACCCTCCCACCCCTGCCCCAAGGGACTGTTTGACTCATGCACATGGGCTCCAGCACACATACATAAGTCAGTCTTTAAATTCTTAAATTACAATTCAAAAAGGCCTTGATGTGAAAAGCTCTCTTGGAAGAGACATTTACACGTGTGATTATATGTTTGAAGCTGGTTCATACATATATGTTTATATAATTTGTAAACACAAAAACAATTGGCACATGTCCAATACAATTTATGTTTTGGAGGTGAAGAAACTGATAAAGGTTTTCAAGAAGCAGGTAGACAGACTGAAATTTCTGGAGAATGGTCAATATTCAAGATGGAAAACAAAAACAAACTAAAAAGATCCATATATAATATCCATTCAGAAGGAAAGCTCTTCTAACCATCTGGATTTGACTGTATCATCTATTTTCTGTTGGGAATCTGACTACCACGTGGTCTATGTTTTGCCACATCAGATTGTATGAGAGCCACACAATACTCCAAGGTATTCTTCCTCGCTTTTTGGCTTCAACCTACATTAATCTTATTTGTCATTATAAAGAGCTCAACCGCATGACATTTACACCTCTTTGTTGATTTACTTTACTTCTATCCTTAGCTCTTATTCTCTATGAAGCCAGAGGTCCAAATCTTACCAGGCTGAAGAGATTTTGAACTCTGAGTTAGACTTCAACTCAGTCAACAAGTTATTTTGAGAATGATTTTTGTGAAGAATTTCAAAACAAACAAAAAAAAAGCCCATAACATAAGACTTTCTCATTTTGCATCAACCTGTACTTGAACAACCACTTATAAACGAACCATGTAATGAGTCTCTTCCACAGAAATCCTAACCTTTCTATTAGCACAACAATTCCTATCTTAAACATATGGATAAATAGGAAAAATATTTATCTTTTAAGCTGTTAGTTTAATCTAAACTGCTATGAAATCTTTTACAACCCAACATCTTAGTATTTTCATTTTCTTTCCAAACTAAATATGTCCTGTGGTCCTTTGGTCTCACTTTTGCAATCATCAGCTTTTGTTATTGGCTTTTCTTCATGTGGAAAAAATTGAATTTAATTCCCAGCAAAACGAAATTTTCAAAAATATATTTGCCAGTGGTTTGACCTTAGCCAGAGTGAATGAAACTCGATTTTTGGACTGATTCTTCTGATTCTGGGTCAAAATGGATTTGTCCGACATCTATTGGAAAGGATTGCATGTGCAATTGGCACTTTTTGAAAGACAAGGAGAGTGATAGTCTTGGCCTTGATCCCTCCAACATCTTGAATTATCATTGTCCAGAGAGGAGTCCACCAATTGTCTCAGAAACAAAGGAGAGACAGCAGGAAGTGCTGCAGTGAATGAAGAGGGGGCTTTGTTTTGTTTTGTTTTGGGAGGTGTTGTTCTTTTGTTTTGAATACTAGGGAATTCATGTGTTTCTTGATGAAAGTGGAATCCTTTTTCCATAATTGATAATTCTGTTGAGGGTATTTCATGTCACTTACATTTTTATGCATTTTAGAGGAGTTTTAGGCACTGCAAGATATAACTGTGATAGAAAGATGCACTATATATAGTGTGGGGCTGTGGGTGTTGGAGAAAGAGGGGAATGGGGGAGTGCCCGTGTCCTGCCAGAGTTCCAATGCTCTGGGCAGGCAGATGCAGGAGGACTGCTCATGCTTTTCATGCAGCCCCCCCGGGGGGTCATCTGGCTGTGTAAGCCACTGACCCCACAGGGCTGGTGGTGGACAAGGGGCAGCCCCAGGTACCAGGTTCTCAGTCTCCGGCATCCCAAGCTGGATACGGCAGAGGAGTTGAGAACAGAATAGGGGTCCCTGGGGGGCACTGGGCCCCAGAGATAAGGGAAGAGAGGGCAGGAAGAGAGGGGGCACTGAGTGGTTCCCACGCAGGAAAGAGTCCATAGTCCAGTCCATGGCTGCAGCATAGGAAGACCTTCTGATGGGAGGTTAGACGCAGCTGAGAAAGCCTTTCCATCATTCAAGCATGGCGGGTCTTGATGAACAGAGACAGTCTATGGTTTTAGAGCTTTATTGTAGAAAGGCAGGGAGAAAGAGAAAAGGTATAAAGAGAGAGAGTCCAGCCATGGCCATGTAGAAAGAGGGGGAAAGAGAAACAGAGAAAGAGCTATAGAATAAGAAAGATATGGGTGGATTCTTCATTCCTCCTTAGAATAGGGAACAAAATACCCATGAAAGGAGTTACAGAGACAAAGTGTGGAGCTAAGACAAAAGGATGGACTATCTAGATTACCTCACCCGGGAATCCATCCCATAATCAGCCACCAAACCCAGACACTATTGCATATGCCAGAAAGATTTTGCTGAAGGGACCCTGTTATATGTTATATTCGACCCTGTGTCGTATGAGGCTATGCCAGTGCCTGGAAAATACAGAAGTGGATGCTCATAGTCATCTATAAGATGAAACACAGGGCCCCCAATGGAAAAACAAGAGAAAGCACCCAAGAAGCTGAAGGGGTCTGCAACCCTATAGGTGGAACAACAATATGAACTAACCAGTATCCCCAGAGCTCGTATCTCTAGCTGCATATGTAGCAGAAGATGGCCTAGTCGACCATCACTGGGAAGAGAGGCCCCTTGGTATTGCAAACTTTATATGCCCCAGTACAGAGGCATTCCAGGGCCAAGAAGCAGGAGTGGGTGGATAGGGGAGCAGGGCAGGGGGAGGGTATAGGGAACTTTCGGGATAGCATTTGAAATGTATATAAAGAAAATATCTAATTAAAAATACATCTAAAAAAATAAAGAAAAGAAAAGAAAAGAAAAGAAAAGAAAAGAAAAGAAAAGAAAAGAAAAGAAAAGAAAAGGAAAGGAGGGGCAGCTAGGGCGCAGGGTCGGCTGACACTCACCAGCTACCCACAACACCCACCACAGGATCTTAAGACTTCTGGTGAGTGGAACACAGCTTCTGCTCCAATCCAATTGCGCGCGGGACCTGAGACTGCATTAGTTAGGGAAGCAGAAACCGGCCTGAGTAGGGCCACAGGCCTCATCCGGCTGGATCAGCACAGGGGTAGCTTGAGCGCAGGGTCGCCTGACACCCGCCAGCTACCCACGACCCCAGCCACAGGATTTTGAGACTGCTGGTGAGTGGAACACAGCTTCTGCTCCAGTCCAATCATGCGGGACCTGAGACTGCTTTGGTTGGGGAGGCAGAAATCCGACCTACGTAGGGCCACAAGCCTCTTCCGGTCAGAAAAGCACCAGGGTAGCTAGGGCGCAGGGTCGGCTGACACTCGCCAGCTACCCACAACACCCGCCACAGGATCTTAAGACTTCTGGTGAGTGGAACACAGCTTCTGCTCCAATCCAATTGCGCGCAGGACCAGAGACTGCATTGGTTAGGGAAGCAGAAAACCGGCCTGAGTAGGACCACAGGCCTCTTCCGGCTGGACCAGCACCTGGGTACCACCAGCTACCCACGACCCCCTCCACAGGATCTTGAGACTGCTGGTGAGTGGAACACAGCTTCTGCTCCAATCTTTAAACAGTGACAACGATAACAACTAACCCCAGAGATTACCAGATGGCGAAAGGTAAACATAATAATCTTACTAACAGAAACCAAGACCACTCACCATCATCAGAACCCAGCACCCCCACTTCGCCCAGTCCAGGGCACCCCAACACACCGGAAAAGCTAGACACGGATCTAAAAGCATATCTCATGATGATGGTAGAGGACATCAAGAAGGACTTTAATAACTCACTTAAAGAATTACAGGAGAACATGGCTAAAGAGTTACAAGTCCTTAAAGAAAAACAGGATAACACAATCAAACAGGTAGAAGTCCTTAAAGAAAAACAGGAAAACACATCCAAACAGATGATGGAAATGAACAAAACCATACTAGACCTAAAAAGGGAAGTAGACACAATAAAGAAAACCCAAAATGAGGCAACACTGGAGATAGAAACCCTAGGAAAGAAATCTGGAACCATAGATACGAGCATCAGCAACAGAATACAAGAGATGGAAGAGAGAATCTCAGGTGCAGAAGATTCCATAGAGAACATCGGCACAACAATCAAGGAAAATGTAAAATGCAAAAAGATCCTAACTCAAAACATCCAAGAAATACAGGACACAATGAGAAGACCAAACCTACGGATAATAGGAGTGGATGAGAATGAAGATTTTCAACTCAAAGGACCAGCAAACATCTTCAACAAAATTATAGAAGAAAACTTCCCAAATCTAAAGAAAGAGATGCCCATGAACATACAAGAAGCCTACAGAACTCCAAATAGACTGGACCAGAAAAGAAATACCTCCTGACACATAATAATCAGAACAACAAATGCTCTAAATAAAGATAGAATACTAAAAGCAGTAAGAGAAAAAGGCCAAGTAACATATAAAGGCAAGCCTATCAGAATTACACCAGATTTCTCACCAGAGACTATGAAAGCCAGAAGATCCTGGACGGATGTTATACAGACACTAAAAGAACACAAATTCCAGCCCAGGCTACTATACCCAGCCAAACTCTCAATTAACATAGATGGAGAAACCAAAGTATTCCACGACAAAACCAAATTCACACATTATCTCTCCACGAATCCAGCCCTTCAAAGGATAATAACAGAAAAAAACCAATACAAGGACAGGAACCACGCCCTAGAAACAACAAGAAGGTAATCCCTCAACAAACCTAAAAGAAGACAGCCACAAGAACAGAATGCCAACTTTAACAACAAAAATAACAGGAAACAACAATGACTTTTCCTTAATATCTCTTAATATCAATGGACTCAACTCCCCGATAAAAAGACATAGACTAACAAACTGGCTACACAAACAAGACCCAACATTTTGCTGCTTACAGGAAACTCATCTCAGAGAAAAAGATAGACACTACCTAAGAATGAAAGGCTGGAAAACAATTTTCCAAGCAAATGGTATGAAGAAAAAAGCTGGAGTAGCCATTCTAATATCTGATAAGATTGACTTCCAACCCAAAGTCATTAAAAAAGACAGGGAGGGACACTTCATACTCATCAAAGGTAAAATCCTCCAAGAGGAACTATCAATCCTGAATATCTATGCTCCAAATACAAAGGCAGCCACATTCATTAAAGAAACTTTAGTAAATCTCAAAGCACACATTGCACCTCATACAATAATAGTGGGGGACTTCAACACACCACTTTCACCAATGGACAGATCATGGAAACAGAAACTAAACAGGGACACAGAGAAACTAAGAGAAATTATGAATCAAATGGATCTGGCAGATATCTACAGAGCATTCTATCCTAAAACAAAAGTATATACCTTCTTCTCAGCACCCCATGGCACCTTCTCCAAAATTGACCACATAATTGGTCACAAAACAGGCCTCAACAGATACAAAAATATTGAAATTGTCCCATGCATTCTATCAGATCACCATGGACTAAAGCTGATCTTCAATAACAAAATAAATAATAGAAAGCCAACCTTCACGTGGAAACTGAACAACACTCTTCTCAATGATACTTTGGTCAAGGAAGGATTAAAGAAAGAAATTAAGGACTTTTTAGAGTTCAATGAAAATGAAGCCACAACATACCCAAACTTATGGGACAAAATGAAAGCATTTCTAAGAGGAAAACTCATAGCTCTGAGTGCCTCCAAAAGGAAACTAGAGAGAGCACACATTAGCAGCTTGACAACACACCTAAAAGCACTAGAACAAAAGGAAGCAAATTCACCCAAGAGGAGTAGATGGCAGGAAATAATCAAACTCAAGGGTGAAATCAACCAAGTGGAAACAAGAAAAACTATTCAAAGAATCAACCAATCAAGGAGCTGGTTCTTTGAGAAAATCAACAAGATAGATAAACCCTTAGCCAGACTCACTAGAGGGCACAGGGAAAGCATCCTAATTAACAAAATCAGAAATGAAAAAGGAGACATAACAACAGATCCTGAAGACATCCAAAACACCATCAGATCCTTCTACCAAAGGCTATACTCAACAAAACTGGAGAACCTGGATGAAATGGAGAAGTTCCTAGACAGATACCAGGTACCAAAGTTGAATCAAGATCAGGTTAATGATCTAAACAGCCCTATATCCCTCAAAGAAATAGAAGCAGTCATTAATAGTCTCCCAACTAAAAAAAGCCCAGGACCAGATGGGTTTAGTGCAGAGTTCTATCAGACCTTCAAAGAAGATCTAATCCCAGTTCTTCACAAACAATTCCACAAAATAGAAACAGAAGGTACTCTACCCAGCTCATTCTATGAAGCCACAATTACTCTGATACCTAAACCGCAAAAAGACCCAACAAAGATAGAAAACTTCAGACCAATATCCCTTATGAATATTGATGCAAAAATCCTCAATAAAGTTCTTGCTAACCGAATCCAAGAACACATCAAAACAATCATCCATCCTGACCAAGTAGGTTTCATCCCAGGGATGCAGGGATGGTTCAATATACAGAAATCCATCAACGTAATCCAGTATATAAACAAACTCAAAGACAAAAACCACATGGTCATCTCGTTAGATGCGGAAAAAGCATTTGACAAGATCCAACACCCATTCATGATAAAAGTCTTGGAAAGAGCAGGAATTCAAGGCCCATACCTAAACATGATAAAAGCAATCTACAGCAAACCAGTAGCCAACATCAAAGTAAATGGTCAGAAGCTTGAAGCAATCCCTCTAAAATCAGGGACTAGACAAGGCTGTCCACTTTCTCCATACCTATTCAACATTGTACTTGAAGTGCTAGCCAGAGCAATTCGACAACAAAAAGCGATCAAAGGGATACAAATTGGAAAAGATGAAGTCAAAATATCACTTTTTGCAGATGATATGATAGTATATATAAGTGACCCTAAAAATTCCACCAGAGAACTCCTAAGCCTGATAAACAGCTTCGGTGAAGTAGCTGGATATAAAATTAACTCAAACAAATCAATGGCCTTTCTCTACACAAAGAATAAACAGGCTGAGAAAGAAATTAGGGAAACAACACCCTTCTCAATAGTCACAAATAATATAAAATATCTTGGCGTGACTCTAACTAAGGAAGTGAAAGATCTGTATGATAAAAACTTCAAGTCTCTGAAGAAAGAAATTATAGAAGATCTCAGAAGATGGAAAGATCTCCCATGCTCATGGATTGGCAGGATCAACATTGTAAAAATGGCTATCTTGCCAAAAGCAATCTACAGATTCAATGCAATCCCCATCAAAATTCCAACTCAATTCTTCAACGAATTAGAAAGTGCAATCTGCAAATTCATCTGGAATAACAAAAAACCTAGGATAGCAAAAACTCTTCTCAAGGATAAAAGAACCTCTGGTGGAATCACCATGCCGGACCTAAAGCTCTACTACAGAGCAATTGTGATAAAAACTGCATGGTACTGGTATAGTGACAGACAAATAGACCAATGGAATAGAATTGAAGATCCAGAAATGAACCCACACACCTACGGTCACTTGATCTTTGACAAGGGAGCTAAAAACATCCAGTGGAAGAAAGACAGCATTTTCAACAAATGGTGCTGGCACAACTGGTTGTTAACATGTAGAAGAATGCGAATCGATCCATTCCTATCTCCTTGTACTAAGGTCAAGTCTAAGTGGATCAAGGAACTTCACATAAAACCAGAGACACTGAAACTTATAGAGGAGAAAGTGGGGAAAAGCCTTGAAGATATGGGCACAGGGGAAAAATTCCTGAATAGAACAATAATGGCTTATGCTGTAAGATCGAGAATTGACAAGTGGGACCTCATGAAACTACAAAGCTTCTGCAAGGCTAAAGACACCATCAATAAGACAAAAAAACCACCAACAGATTGGGAAAGGATCTTCACCTATCCTAAATCAGATAAGGGACTAATATTCAATATATATAAAGAACTCAAGAAGGTGGACTCCAGAAAGTCAAATAACCCCATTAAAAAATGGGGCTCAGAACTGAACAAAGAATTCTCACCTGAGGAATACCGAATGGCAGAGAAGCACCTGAAAAAATGTTCAACATCCTTAATCATCAGGGAAATGCAAATCAAAACAACCCTGAGATTCCACCTCACACCAGTCAGAATGGCTAAGATCAAAAATTCAGGTGACAGCAGATGCTGGTGAGGATGTGGAGAAAGAGGAACACTCCTCCATTGTTGGTGGGATTGCAAGCTTGTACAACCACTCTGGAAATCAGTCTGGCGGTTCCTCAGAAAATTGGACATAGTACTACCGGAGGATCCAGCAATACCTCTCCTGGGCATATATCCAGAAGATGTCCCAACCGGTAAAAAGGACACATGCTCCACTATGTTCATAGCAGCCCTATTTATAATAGCCAGAAGCTGGAAAGAACCCAGATGTCCCTCAACAGAGGAATGGATACAGAAATTATGGTACATTTACACAATGGAGTACTACTCAGCTATTAAAAAGAATGAATTTATGAAATTCCTAGCCAAATGGATGGACCTGGAGGGCATCATCTTGAGTGAAGTAACACAATCACAAAGGAACTCACACAATATGTATTCATTGATAAGTGGATATTAGCCCAAAACTTTGGATACCCAAGATATAAGATACAATTTGATAAACACATGAAACTCAAGAAGAATGAAGACCAAAGTGTGGACACTGTGCACCTTCTTAGAATTGGGAACAAAACACCCAGGGAAGGAGTTACAGAGACAAAGTTCGTAGCTGTGATGAAAGGATGGACCATTTAGAGACTGCCGTATCCAGGGATCCATCCCATAATCAGCTTCTAAACGCTGACACCATTGCATACACTAGCAAGATTTTGCTGAAAGGACCCAAATATAGCTGTCTCTTGTGAGACGATGCCGGGGCCTAGCAAACACAGGAGTGGATGTTCACAGTCAGCTATTGGATGTATCACAGGGCTCCCAGTGGAGAAGCTAGAGAAAGTACCCAAGGAGCTAAAGGGATCTGCAACCCTATTGTTGGAACAACAGGATGTACTAACCAGAACCCCGGAGCTCTTGTCTCTAGCTGCATATGTATCGAAAGATGGCCTAGTCGGCCATCAATGGAAAGAGAGGCCCATTGGACTTGCAAACTTTATATGCCCCAATATAGGGGAATGCCAGGGCCAAAAGAATGGGAATGGGTGGGTAGGGAAATGGGGGGCGCTATGGGGGACTTTTGGGATAGCATTGGAAATGTAATTGATGAAAATATGTAATAAAAATATTAAAAATCAAAAAAAAAAGAAAAGGAAAGGAAAGGAAAGGAAAGGAAAGGAAAGGAAAGAAAAGAAAAGAAAAGAAAAGAAAAGAAAAGAAAAGAAAAGAAAAGAAAAGAAAAGAAAAGAAAAGAAAAGAAAAGAGGTGAAAGCTTAAGAGAAAGGAGGGGCCAAACAGCCCCTCTTATAGTGGGCTTTGTTATCTTTTGTAACAGTGGGGAGGAGTCTAGCCAGGATTTTAGGAGCTTGGGACATTGTCTACTGACTGTTAGCCACAGACCTCCCCTGTGGAGGCTGTGGAGGCAGTAATTTTGACAGGAGCTGGGGGTCCAGGAGACATGATCAAACACCTTCTGTCCCACGTAGGTGGAAATTACCACTCACTGGGTTCCACCAAAATTCAAGATCTAAGCTCAACTGGAGACCAGGCTGTCTGTGCATAGCCCATTGCCCCACACTATTGTACTATTCTCTTAGAAATAAAAATATTTTAGTGAACAAAAATGTTGAAATTGTTTATTGGTCTTTTGTATATAAAAGACCATTGATCTTATTGGTCTTAAGTTATCAATATTCCTTGATTCATGTGATAAAACTTTTCTGGCCTTCTAGTTTCAAAGGTCAAATGCATACATTTTGAAGAATTAAACATGTAAAAATATTTCATTAAGGACATAAGATACTGCAAATATTAAGCAGTCTTTTATTTATTATATTTTTCATAAATTTTATTTTTATACTCTTTGCCTTACCCCAACTCCTCCCAGATCCTATCTACCCAGGCCCCACACACCCCTCCCCCCTCCCCCCTCCCTCTCCCCCTCCCCCCTCTCCACCTCCCACCTCCCTCTCCCTCCCCCCTCCCCTCTCCCCTCTCCCCTCTCCCCTCTTCCCTCTCAAATTCATTCTGGAAAACTAATAATGATATCCAAAGACTCTTACTCTGCATTTTTCAAATGTGGGTGCTTGTGCTAATTAATTACCACCTATTGCAAGAGCTATAAACAGAATTCACCTTTGAGGGCATAATAACTGCACTAAGGATTTCATTGGGATCACAAATAAGTATCTCAAACAGTCGTGGATTTTTCCAAATCCACTCAAAACCAGTTCTCCCTCGTGGAGCTCTTAGCTCTGTAAATAAAATACATCTTTATGCAAGTACAGATATATATATCCAAGTTATCTTTATCCTCAGCCTCATTCTATGTTTCTATCCACTGTCAATTATTCTTTCTTTCTTTTTTCCTTCCTTTCTTCTTTCATTCTTTCTCTCTTTCTTTTTTTTTTCTTTTTTTTTTCAAGATATAACCCCCTCCAGATCATTCCCTATTCAGGCATCCTCATTTTTCTTTTATACAATTTATTAAATTGTCTTTACAAAGAAGTTCACACAGTGCACAGATAACACTTATTTTCAAATGGCAAATGCAAACATGAAGCACCAAGCTGACTAAGAGAACCCCCTTAGGTATTATGCCAGTATCAACCTCCAATCAGTAGCACTCTTGGCTCTATACAGTTGTGGTAACTTCTACACTGAACATCTGCCTTGAGAATCCCTCCCAGTGAAATATGCACAGAGCAGTAAAACTTCCCCTTTAATGAGCATGTGTCAATGGCATTTTCAGGCCACTTATATCTGAATCTTACAACACCCAGGATAGTAGGACAAAATGTAGCATCCTGGCACTTCGCTTAGTGCCTTCTTATCTCCACATTTAATTAATCATAGATTTCTGCCGTGTTGGCTCCTCCCATATCCTTTGAAAGATATGGCCAGTGCTTAACCTAGAAGAAATATAATCCTAGTATTTAAATGTCAGACACTACAACCCTAACTCTTTTGTCCATGTAATGCGTGATGGCTGTTTAGGAAAAATATATGAGAAAATAAATGATTGAATTGTATTTCTTCTTTTATGCAATTATAGACTGGTTCTCTCTAAACAAATATAATGCTAACACCTGGGTTAAATAATGCAAACCAAGTTGTTTCTTCACCCTGATCCCTCATTCATTCTGCTGTCATTTACAGAAATTGTTCCTAAGGTAAAGTGGAACCCAGATGTTGCCACAGTTCCATACTGTTTATGCCTCTGTGTTCACAGAAACCCCCATTATGTTACTGGCTTGTCATTTTTGGAAATGCTAATTTCATTTTAAAGTAAGCAAGTTATTTAAAAAGCCATATCCCTTTGCAAGCCTTTTCTGTTGCCAGATATTCCAAAGTAGGTGCAAGGGGCTCAGCAACCTGTGAGGTGTAAACCCAAGGCTTCATGTATGAGTCAATGTGAGCTCTCCTGGCTGGGAACAGGGAAAGTGGCACAAGAAGAAGCAGAGTGTTAAAGGTATGAGTGTTTTCGGGGAATGGAGATTAAATGTGGGCCTCTTGAGGCTCCTTCTCAATATTCATAGGCGATATATGTTCCAGATTTAAATTTATTCTTCATAGACTCTGGCTCCAAACAGATTCAGTCAAACGATTACAACATTCCTTTCTCAAAGTAGAAAATTTTCACACCCCACTCCTAACCCAAATCTATCACCCAAGTAGATTTTAATAAGTCCTTCAGGCAGCAAAATAGTCTTCCTTTGGGCAATTTTTTAAAAAGCACCGTGTTTTGATATTTGGAATAATTTGGAACGGAATACCGTTCTCATGTGTTTTGGTGATTCTCCTTAAACTCTGTTGAGATTTAATTTCTCAAAATAATGTTCCACATCAAGATACCATTTTTTTCTTTCTGGTTTCTTTTAGGATGAAGATTTCATATTCTTCCAAGTCCTTCAGCTAATTTCTGAAGCTATCAAGCACTGTTTGTTTTTTCTTGTATGTATTAATACTTAGAAATGTCCGAGAAGGCAATGAACTTCACTAGCCTTGGCAGAAAGCACACAAACCATGAGAAGGGCATGCTGGGAGCTAGGGTCTGGCTGCCTGACCTGAACTTAATCAAGCATGTGGTGATCTTTTTATTTCTCCCTACTAGACTTTGAAAACAAACATTTTATCCCTAAAGAATTCAAAATATAATGTACTTGTTTGAAGTAACATTAAGTGATACTTTGTTTCTTTTATAATTGACTCAGTGTAAACACTCTAAATAGTTTGATTAATTCGCTCAGGCACTGAACCTATCTATACCTATGTATACACACACACACACACACACACAATGCTGGACAAATGGTGCTCCACTATTCACTGAAAAGAGGCCCATGGTGATCCATTTACTGAACTACTGCCGACTACCCTGACAAGTAACTCATGACCAAGTACACATAACATGGGGCTTTTCAATCCTCATTTCTGATTCTCTCTGTGGTTGCTGAGATCAATATGAATTAACACAGAACACCCCTAAATAAGTCAGGCTTCTCTTCCTTTCATTTTAAACGCTATTGGTTTCAGTGCTCCAAACTGTCTTGTTTGGAGTTGAGGCAATCGTGAGATTTTCTTGGTTTTGCTGGGAAACAAAACTGCTAAAGAGTCTTGAGTGGATGCAACTTATGACTCCTGCTGTTCTCTAATGCAGACTGACATACGAGCTTCTCTGCGAATGTCTTCCATCCACAGAACTGAACAAAGATAATTAGACTTGGCTTAACCAGGCAAGATGTAAGAGAATCTTCTGTTGCTTGTTTCAAACTCTTTAACCTATGAAAGTGGTTTAGATGCTGTGTTCCCTGGTTATCATAGTCTCTTGTCTTACATTATCAACACCCCTATCTGCATGCTGAATCACGGAAGTACCCTTCCTCTCTGTTAGAGCTGCGAATTGAGAGCTCTCTTTTGTTACTTCTACAATGTTCTTTTCCTCCTTGCCCTCTGATTCGCCTAAACTTTGGATTTCAAATAATCACATAATTACATCACAGGTATCTAGTTTGCAGTCCCCATTTTTTTTGGCATTCGTCCAGCTGTAAGAAACAAGTCAATAAATATGTCCCTTGGCTAAGCTAATCTAGTTCATTCTTCACAGCCATGTTGGAAGGCATGTCTCCTAGGTAATTCTAAACCCTGTCAAGTTGACAGTATTAACCAGGATGGTGCTAGGATGATACATGCAGCTATGAACACTCTTCACATGCTCGCTCCCTGCCTTCGTGTTTATGTCCCTGGAATTGGCCTGACTGGGGAAAACAGGAGGATGAAGAAATGACATATTTAGGGATAGAAAACATGGGATGGAAACTGCAGCACCTTAGAAACTAAGCTGTTTATTATATACAGCTAAAGAAGGAGGTTGGGTTTCTGCATACAGGTGACAGGGAATACGGATTATAACAGATTCAAAAGGAGGCAAGATTTATAGCATTCAGCTCACAACAGGATAAATTTAACTAATCTCGGAGGATCAATATCTGTAGGGGAATAATCTTCAGGTCATGAGCGTCTGCGGGGAGAAAGCTACTGCAAGCCTTTTCTGCACACACTGTCAATATTCTCACACAAATGAGAGGAAGAATTTGCCATCCCTGAGTCTCATCATGGGTCTAGGCTAGGGTTCCCAGCATGGCTGTGCCTATGTCAATGATATACAGTCATTTAGGACTTTATTTACTCAGAGCTTCTTTTGATCCCCACACCTTGTAGTGTATACTGTCTGTTCTCCCATTGGGTAGAAGTCCAAGGATACACCTGCTAGTCGTACATACCTATGGGCTCAGAAAATAGTTTTCTAGGAGTTAATGAAATCTATAGTTTTACTAGAGATTTGCAAATGTTGATATTTTCATATTTCAGGTTATTGTCATTTTGATGATTGTGTCATGAAATCATATGACAGCTTTCACTTGAGTTTTCCTGATAATAATAAACCAAAACAATTTTAATGCATAATGTCCATCTTCTTTTAAAAGTTTATGTGATTAACATTTGAAATTTTTGATTTTTTTATTGATTTTTATTTTTTATTTTACTTTTTTATTTTTGAAACTTTTATTGATTTGAAAAGGGCTGGGAGACAAGTCTTTTATTTATTGTGGATATTTTTTCATTCTTTCTCTTCATTTCCCACATCTTTTCCTCATGCCTTAATAAAATGTTTAATTTCAACACACAATAGTTCATCTTTTATACTTTTACATTATCTTTACATTGAAAAATATTTTTCTATTCTAATGGTTGTGGGGCAATGGACTGTGCCATCAGAAAGAAAACTTAGTAAAGTTGAACAGACTCAGAGACTCCAGCAGTTCTCATAACTGAGAACAGTAAGTGATTAAATCTACTCCTGACTAGGTTCCTGTTCTGCAACATGTGACAACGGGACCCCCATTGAGGACTTTGACAATCAGAGGATTGTGAGCAATACCCAAAGCCCCGATGAGGCATCCCTAACATCTCAGACCAAGCCAATAGAAAGCATTTGCTTTTAGACCCCAACCCATCCAAAATGCATGTAAGACCCAATCCACAAGGAATAAAGCATACAAGTTATCTCAGCAAAGACTGTCATGGAGTGTGTGTCTAATAGAGATTGGGGGAAGAGAATTCTCTCCCAAAGCCTTAGTCCCTAGAAGCTGCCCGTGCCTACTGCAGTCACTTCCTGCTCAGGCCCCTCGACCTTGGCTCCTAGCTGCCTGCCAACTATGTCCCACCAGCCTGCCACTGAGTCCAGGGCAGTGGGCAACTGAGGAAGAGGCCTGGCAGCATGCCTTGCTCTGGCTCCCCTCCCCCTCAGGAAAGCATCAACTCTTTGGCTACTCTGACTGTGCCAGAGCCCCACAGATCCCTGCAGATAGTGCCCAACACTATATCTCATTCCAAACATTTTCCATTTCTAGTTCATATTTATAGTGATGGGGGGCTATATAAACTATCAGTTCTAGTTACAACATTTCCCAGACAGGGTTAGAAATGGACTTTTTTGCTATAAACACACAAAACTTCAAATAGATCATTGGATCACAACTTAGCAGTAACAGCACTTAGGCAATAACTCTCAACTATAAAGATATTGTGATAGACCCAACACCTTATTCCATATATAATTAGTAAAATTTAGCAAAATAGTATCATTAATCAAGGAAAGTGTTCTGTCCTTTCTAGTTCTGCGGTATCTTTCACATAAGGCAAAAATAAGTACAATCTTAAAATAACGTAGTAAAAAGATTCTGGGTAAATAATTTAGAAATCATCAAGAGATTGTACCATCCCTGAGTGACATGGGTATTAACTGCTCCTGAACAGATATGGTCCTCATGCCCAGTGTAGAAGCATCACAGTGTTCCTTCTGTACTGCTTTATGTACACATGAATAGATAAGAGCTCACAGAACACAAGAAATGAACCAAAAGTCTATAAAGAGCCCAATGAGTTTGGTTTCCTATTTCTTGCTCACTGTCTTATTAATGTTCGTTGTTTTAGGAATCAAATAATGTATAGGCTCTCAGCTCACAAATATATTTTATGATTATTACCCTTGTTTAGAGCTACCCAATGGAAGCATCTACAATTACAAAAAAATACCCTGAAGCTCTGTCCTTGGAATCACTGGCCCCAATTGACCACTTGTATTTGAAAGATACCTCGGGAGACCAAGAAACCAAAAATACAATTTTACTAGGCTTTTAATTAATTGAGATTTAGGCCACAGTAGCCACACTACTTCATGGAGCAACACACTACAGGCCTACTTAATCTCAAAATTCTGTGAATTTCTCACAGAATTATCTCCATGGCAAATGAACGGTAAACACTTCCACAAAGGCAGAACTAATCTCCCGAAGACTGAACCTAAGCAGTTTTGCATTTTAGGAATTACTGCCAGTGTGAAGGTGGAAGGAACATGCCTCGGGTTCTCACACCACCATGCAAACGGGTCTATTCTGTGACATACTGACAGACGACACTACATCTTGCCAGCACTGAGCTAAATTTGATAGCACTGAGCTAAATTTACAAGATGCTCAGCATGGCTCCTACTGTGCATACCATGGAGTAAGAATCAAATACAACCTGACCCATGCTCCACAACTAAGGCCAGCATCATATTTTTAAGAGTGGTCACCAAAGACCACTTGAAGTGAGACCCTACAGTTATTATTATTATTATTATTATTATTATTATTATTTTTACAGTCCAGTCATTGCCCCCTCCCAGTCCACCTGCTCACAGTTCCTCATCCCATTTCTCTTCCCCCTCCCATCTCCCTAAGAATCCCACCCTCCCCCGTCAGGCTTCCTCGCTTCCTGGGGCCTCAAGTCTCTCAAGGCTTAGGGACATCTTCTCCCACTGAGGCCAGACCAAGAAGTCCTCTGTTGTATATGTGTTGGGGGCCTCAGATCAGCTTCTGTATGCTGCCTGGTTGGTGGATCAGTGTCTGAGAGATCTCAGGGGTGTGGGTTAGTTGAGACTGCTGGTCTTCCTATGGGGTTGCCCTCTAACTCAGCTTCTTCCAGCCTTTATCTAATTTAACCACAGGGGTCCCCCCAATTCAGTCCAATGGTTAGGTGTAAGGATCTGCATCTGCCTCAGTCAGCTGCTTGTTGGCTCTCTCAGAGGACAACTCTGCTAGGCTCCTGTCTTGTAAGCACAGCATAGCATCAGTAATAGTGTCAGGCTTTGGAAACTCCCCTTGAGATGAATCCCAAGTTGGGTCTCTCACTAGATGGCCTTTCCCTCAGTCTCTTCTCCATTTTTGTCACTTCTTGAGCTCTGAAGCATATGCTGTATCACAACCTGACTTAAAATTATTTAAACTATTTAAAAATCCCCTTTGAATTTGAAAACACATTTTAAAGAAGATTTCTTATAAGTTCCCTCTGGTATATCGTTCCCTGCCTACCACCCCACTCTGATAAACTATATATACCTGGATAAAAAAATTTGGTGTGTACTTAGAATCAAGATTTTTTCCAATTCCACAAATGTGAAAAGGGACACAGAGAAAATGCTCATTATTGTACCCCAACATTTATCTCATATAACATACCAAAGCCAATTATGAGCAATGCAAAATAAAGTTCTATAGCATTCTCAACAAATCCTTCAAAAATCACTGTTATATAAAATTTGGGCCTAGTTCTTCCTCCTGACCCCATGCTACCAGAAATAAGACTCAGTCCCAAAGTATATTTACAAATACATTGGCCATATTGCTAGGCTCTTCTCTGACTAGATCATAACTATTATGATTATTTTAACTTACCTACATGCTACCACATGGCAAGTTTACCTGTGTTCAGGTATCATGCATACTTCTCTTCACATCTTCCTGGGCAGATCTTTCCATGCCTGACTTTATCCCAGAATCCTTTCTGCCTCCAGGATATACTGACTCCTATTTCCTGCCTAAGCCTTTAGGCATAGACCATAGGCTTTTTAATTGACAGATGACCCATCCATACAATGCATAAGATATTCTCTATACACAAAACCTTGTCCTCCCCAGATGTATTTCCTATTGACACCAACCATACTTCTCCTCGGTGCCAAGGACATACTACCCAAGACACCCTTGACACCACACAGAAATTTCCCTTCCCCTCGCCCCCAAATTTGCACACACTACTCTCTTGGTTGAAGGTGGTTAGTGACCAGGTATTATGTACCGTGTACTCCACTCACCCACTAGCATAATGAAAGGCCCTTGTTAATGGACTACTTTCTTGAGCAGAATAATGACAAAATTCATGTCATAAAGATATCCATCTCACCCCCACTGCTAGATTAACACAAGGTGTAATCAAGATGCTAATAACCTCAAAGATACCTACCCATGTCTTCCCTGTCAACAACCCCCAGCATGGTGAGCCCTTACTTGTTAAGAGTACATTACAGGCTAATTAAGGCAGGAGAAAGAATTCAAAGTGCAAAGTCACTCTGTACTCACGAGATGATTATCTTTCTGACTCATTTCTTGCCACTTCTACATGGGATGCCATCTCAGGGCTGAATGGGATGCCATCAAAGGGCACTGCAGCTGAAGCCTATTCTAAACATTCTCGGCTGATGCTGTGATTATTAATTCTTTTTTTAAGATATAATATTTCTGAGTTCTTTCTCCTGTGATAGCAGATTATCACTGACTTTCTGAGTTATAAATAGAAAGGTTGAGTCCATGGCTCTGGGGTTTACAGTCTGGTGTCTAGTGCCTGGCCCTTGGTTAAATTTAGCCTTGGTGATGTGGCATCTAACAGTAGAAAGCAAGTGCTCATGAAAGCCAGAGCATAAGAGGAGACCAAACTCATATCAAGGCTACTCTTAATGTATATAACCCATTTCTTGGATAATAATATGCACTCATTCATGAGAACAGTCTAATTCACATAATTGGCTCTTAAAACTCAACTCCTATCATCTTGGAAGCTGTTAAATTTCAGCAGAGATTTTGCAGGGGACACTCAAACTACAGGGAAACAGAAATGCGCTCTTAATTTGGTAAATATCTCCTGACTAGCAAAGAATAGTGGTGATTCTGGACCTTTCATAGCCCGAAGGGTTCATTCTAAAATTGCTTTTCCTGAAGCTATATCAGAGGTATTGCCCAGTCACATGGCCCCTGCCAGAAGCTGAAAACCCCAAGACCTCCCATAGCGATTTTATTATAATTATTTTCACAGTTCATTTTTAATATTGTCATTTCCTGCTTTATCTTTACTCAAGTATTTTATAAGGAAAAGATCAAGGAAGGGAGTATGGAAGGGAACTTTACCTTAATTAAGCAATTTGAAGAAAAACTAGGCTTGTGTTTCATGTTCATGCTGATAATATCTGAAGAATTATTACAAAACTAATAAAAATACTAGCCCATATATACTAAAAATGTACTTTCAGAGAAAGTGGAAAATCCTCTCATTCATAACAACTCCCCCAAAACTTAAATACCTAGGAATATACTGTGCAAGTCCTTTACAATAAAGTTTTCTAGAGAACGAGAAAGAATCGATGAAGTTAAAGAAGATGCTAGATGATGGAAAGACTTCCCATGTTCCTAGATTGTCAGAATAATTATGAAAATAGCCACACTATAAAAATTAACCTACAGATTTAATGTAATATCCATCAAAGAATGGCACACAGATACACTCATACATATAAAATAATAAGTAATAATAATAATAAATAGACCGATAAAATGGAATTAAGTACATAGAAATAAACCAATACTGTTATCATCCCGTAGTTTTTGACAAGGAAGGCAGAAGCATAAGTTATTGATAAATGGTTCTGGTACAGCTGGATATCCACTGAAAGAAGGATGAGATTAGATATATATATTTCATCGTGAACAAACATCAATTTGAAATGCATCAAATACTTTACCTAATTCTAAATATAAAATTCTGAAACTGGTAGTGGAAAGATAGAAAATACTTTTTAAGGCATTAGGTTAGGCAAAATTAAAAAAAAAAAACAGAAAACAAAAACAAACAAACAAACAAAACACCATAATGAAGAAACTAGCCCCAAGTATCAATGAATAAAGCTATACAAAATTAAAGCATTTCTCACAGCAAAGGAGAATACCCTCAGAGCCAACAGTCCACAGAATAGGAGAAAAGCTTGACTGTCTATGCTTCACAGAGGGGATGCTCTCCAGAGTTTATACAGAGCAACAGAAATAAATACCAAAGAAATGAAATTGCCAGTCAACAAATGGGCTACTTAAATGAACATAGAGTTCTTAAAAGAAGAAATAAAAATATCCAATAACAATTTCTTTACATTCGTTCATAACCCCTTATGGGGGGAAATGTAAATGAAAACTACTTTGAGACACCCCCTCACCACTGAGAACACTGAGAGTCTGAATGCCCATCACAATGGACAGCAAATGTTGGTAGAGGTGAGAAGAGGGAAGAATCTTTATACAATGCTGGTGGGAATGGAAATAAATACAGCCATTATGGAAATCAATTTTTTCAAAAAGAAAAAAAAATAGGGCAAGCATATGACCCAGCTATTTCACTCCTGGGTGAAAACTCCACATTCTACATAGAAATATTTGTGAATTTAAGCTTATTGCTGCTCTATTTATGATAACAAGGAAATGGAACCAACCTAGATTTTCACTACCAGATTAATAGACAATGAAAATGTGGTACATATACAAAATGAATAGGATTCCACTGTGAAAAATGAGACCATGAAACTTGAAGAAAAATTGCAGAGTTGGAATATACAATATTAAGCATGGTCACTTAAACTCAGAAAGAAAAAAACCCATCATGTTCTTCATATGCAGATCTAAAAACATAATGTATGCATGTCTTATGCAAACAGGGATAAGTGTGCGATAGTATGCAATCTGAAAGGAGAATGTGACTGACACATGAGCATAGAGAACTATTTTTGCAGCCCCAACTATATCTTAGGAGTTCTTTTCTTGTTTTCTAGTGATGGGTGTGTGAATAAAAAAAAAAAAAAAAAAAAAAAAAAAACAACTGTAATTGATAGTGAAAGTGTCAAAACCCAAGTGATGTTCCAGGGCTTTGGAATGGCTCTTCTATCTCTATAGCAAAGAAGTCCATGTATAGAGTCCGGGCTAGGTCAGTGGCTTTCTTAATCCAGAATAAAACCCCAGTGAGATCAACCCCTCTGTTTCAGATGCTGCACTCATCTAAGAAGTGTGGGTGTGAAGGAAAGAAAATTACTTCAGAGAATTCTCTGTCAAACACACAGACTGTGTTGAAGAAAATCAACCCAATTTTTCAGACCTGCAAGAATCTGTGCTAAGTAAGTTCCACCCCTGTCCCCATCCCGCTTCCCTGGAATCTCTTGTAGTATCATGGTCCACCTCTTATGGGTTCCCTCACCCAATTCAGTCATGATGGAAATTTGATTTGGGGTCCTTGGTGCCTCACTTCAATCCAAATTCAGTTCATCTCTGCATGGTTGTTTCCAAAAAATGAGGAAAGATCCCTCTGGACAGACTCACAAGCACCTTTGCCACAGTTTACTGGAGAGAATGCTCAAGTGTCAGTGTTTTATAAGAGATGGGAAAGTTCCTTAGAGTCTATGTCTCTCTGTCTGTTGCTGGTTGCATTTTTAGACTTTTACCCGGTTTTGAAAGAAAACACACTCAAGGTGTGTGGCATGCTCACTCTGTTGAGGCAGACTGCCCCTATGAGCCTTGCCGTGGCTGAGCAGGCCGTGACCTTGACAATCCCTACGCAGTCTTACTTAACAAGGAGACCTTTCTCCCCTCACACAATATTTTCCATTGTACTTTCCTTGTAAATATGTTGTAAAATGTATAATTTATGAGTGATTTTTATAATCTCCACAAACATGTACCCAAACAAATTCTGATTTAATATTAATGCATAGAGGAGAAAATGACACTCTATTGTTAGAAGTTGCCCAGCAGTCAACATGTCACTGAAGCCATATGTTCAAAGCACATGCAATAATTTCAAGTTACAGTATTCCAGTTATTAGATTCAAGTTACAAAGCCTATGAAAATCCTGTAAGACTTTTAAAATTAAACTCAATTACTTATAGTAATTATGGAAAAGAATATTTAACTGGAGGGCATAGCTATACATATTGTGTATCAGTAGATATGCCAGACAGAAAAGAGAAAATACAAATAAGGAACAAATGTATTTCTACTGCCTACTCTATCTTGTTTATAAATCCAGGGTAACAGTTCCACATCCATTGTTATCCTATTTTTTATTAGGACTTAAAAAGGTAGATGGTGGATAGATAGATAGATAGATAGATAGATAGATAGATAGATAGATAGATAGAAATAGATGAAATATAGGAAGACAGATGGACCTTCTATAATTCCTCAATTTCTAACCACTAGTATGGAAAACAGATAAAAATAATATTTCTTAAAATTTAACCAGTGAACTATGTGGTGGTCTGAATGAGAATGATCAGTATAGTCATAAGTTTGAATATTTATCCCCATTGATGATACTGTTTGGGAAGGATTGACAGTTATACCTTTGTGGAAGAGGTGGATTTAAAAGACTCCAGTCATTCCCAATGTGTCTCTCTGCCTCCTACCTGTGAGGAGTTGAAGATGTGAGGTGGTTAGCTGTCCTTGCTGACATGCTATTGCTAAGTCATCGTGGACTCTAATGCTCTAAAACCATTAATGCTCTGAAACCAGAGCCCAATTAAGTGCTTTGTTTTATGTGCTGCCTTGGTCATGGTGTTTTAACCCCGGAAACAGAAAAATAACCAATACAAACATTATTACTATACATCTGATTCCACCAATTATCTATTTTTTAAAAAATAAACTAGCACTAACCTGAAAGCAAAAAAAGAGAAAGATTTAAGAATTAATGTAATTCTCTCCAATCAAAAGAAATTTCTAAAATGATCTTTCTTGATCCTTCTTCTGAAGTAAAGGTTATTTAAAAATTTCAACTTAGTTCCCATTTGCAAGCAAATAATAGCTAATGACTTTCAACTTCACACCCAACTCACCGCAACTGGAGTTACATAGGGCCTCTGCTTTGGATTGTGCCCCATTATGTTGCTATTTCTCACTCTTGTTTTGTCTTCTCCCTCATTCTTAATCTATGTATCTGAAAGTAGATGCGACAAGATCGAGCCTCCCAAAGTAATGTGCTTTTGGCTTTAAGGAATAATTGTTGGTATTAATTTAGATTGCACAACAAGGAACAGAGGAATTGCCAGTTATAGAAACAGAAAACACGGGGTTATGGAAGACAGAGGTCTCTAACCTTAATGACTGAAAAAGATTGTGGAAGCTATTTAACCCTAATAGGAACCTTATTAACTAATGAAATAAAAACATTCAATTATGGTTAATTTAGCAGATTAAATTAAAGCATGTTTATAGTTTGAAAATCCCAGACACTGGGTACTTCTCATAAGCTCTAAAGAAGTAGTAGGCTGTAGTTAGGCAGCACCTCGTAAGTTTTTTGTTTTGTAATTCTCAAGTTTATTGAGAGAAATTTACATACGATAAATATACTCATTTCACATACATGGATAAAGTATGCATTGAAAGAATGGGTTTAGATAAAGTATTCACTTGTGTAACTAACATTCATCAGTGTTGGAAACAAAGAACATTGCCACTAACCCCTACAGTTTCTGACATCTCCTCGAAGTCAGTCAGCAGCCTTAGGTCAGGATCCAGTCTCCACTGATTGGCTTCTCTTTGCCTAAATTGGTTTGGTTCCTCCAAGAATCACACATAGACTGAGTGTGTGCTCCTTGCATCTGGCTGCTTGTGGTCTGCACAATGCCTGTGAGATTCATATGCAGTCCTCCTTTATTATTGAAAAACAGTCTGTCATAAGAAAACAGTTTAGGGCTATTGTGGCTAAAAATGTTATGGAGATTCATTTAATATTTTTGCATAAATGCATACTTTTATTTTTCCAAGAATACACATTATAGAATGGGGGAGTTGAATGCTAAACTGTAATGCTTCAGTGTGCAAGGCACTGCCAGACTCTTTCCCCCAAATGCTTCTTCCACTAAGTATTTCTATTAGTCATATGTAAGAATTCCGCTTGTACACAGTCTTAGCTGTGGGTATCCCAGTGGACCAGCCATTTTACTGATGGCTTTTCCTTTGCCAATTGGTTATTCACATGTTTCCTTCCTGGTGCTGTTTCCCTAATCCTCTGCTCTATTAAGTGAGCTGTCTTAAGGAAAAGAATCCGGAACACAGGGTTTGTCAAATACCTAAATATGGATATTTTTGTCTAGTCTGTAGCCTGACATTTATTTTCTTAATATCAATAAGGGCAGATGGCAATAATTTCATGAACTTTAATTTATCAATAGTTTAAGCTTCATCCTCTCAACTCTTCCTTTCAGGAAATCTCTACCTCTGCCATTTTTATGGAAAAAAAAAAAGAAAAAACATTTGCTTCAAATTTGTTACACAAATTTTATACCTTCATTTCTATCATACCCTTTTGCGTTCGTACATGTGTGGTGAATATGTCTTATCCCTGTTTGATTCTGTATAGCTGTTAAATTTTGCCAAAGTCATTCTTTAAACAAGCTATCTTTCCCTGTTCACTTCTCCTGCTACCCCTGCTAAAAATCAAGAAATGTGTTTGTGAAGCTCTAGGTTCTATTCCATTGCTTTCCTAGATTTCCATGGATACTCAGAGTAGTGTGGCCATGTAGTTGATATTGAATTGAAGCGCTTCAAGTTCCCAGAGTTACTCCCGTGTTGGCTGGCTCTAGGTTTTTAGAAGTATCACACGCAGTTTAGAATCAGCTGCCTACTTCCACAGGGCAAAAAGCAAGGACACTGGGATTTTCATGGTTGTTCCAGTGAATTTGTGCTTTAGTCTGGGGAGAAACAACATATCACCGTGATGACTAACCCCAAAAGTATGTCACAACAAAAATGTAGGACCTTAATCACTCTTGATGGCATTTTTTAGCTATTTAATATAACAACTTTTACATCATCTTTATACCTAATAGTTTCAGTTTGGAGAATAATGCAAACAATATTTGGTTATTATTACTTAAAATTAAAAATCAGTTTTTAAGTATTGAGCTAACTTGTTTTACCTTCATGAACTCATGGAATGAGTCATTTTTCCAACACTACGACAAAAACCTAATGAATCAGCTTCAGGGAGGAAGGGTTTGCTTTGGTCCCCAGCTTCAGTGTTTCTGTCCATTGGCACATATCCCTAGCATGGTAATATAGCAAAGCAGAGCTGCTCACTGCATGTAGGCAAGAATTCACATATCCCGATCTAGAGACAAGATATCACTCTGTAGGCCATGCCCATAGAGACCTGCCTTATCTCCTAATTTCCACTGTCTCCCAATAGTGCTATCAGATAATAAGCCCATCCAGGAACTAGCTCATTGAAGAGGTTAGAGCCTTTCAGAACTGATCATTTCATCTGGCAACTAAAGTTCAAAGCATGAGCCTTCAAGAGATATTTCTGATTTCAAGCCATAACACTCATGTATGAGTTCTGGGGGGTATTTTATAGATTGCTTATGATTTTCAGTATGCATTACCATATAACAAGTAGCCAAAATGAATGGTAGCTCTGCCTTTACATTTTATGCATACGGTGTTTCACATTCTGAACTTCCATGAGGCAGGTGGAAGAGAAACGGGGAGGATGGACACCCCCTTGCCTTGTTTTAGAGGACGTTACACTTCACTATTAAGCATATTAGCTGTAAAGCTCTGCAGATATTTTTAATTAAGTTGAGAAATGTCCTTTCTGTTTCTACTTTACCAAGAGGTGCCAGTTCGTTCATTTGTTTTACTGAATTGTTTCCAAGTGCTTTTCCAAAATCTATCAATTTATACTAACACATAGCTTTCCCCTTTGATAAGTGTTAGTTATACTGGTCTCATACATTTGGAAGTGTGATTTCCTCTTTCATTTCTCAGGGGTTTATATAAGCCTCACATTCTTTCTCCCTTTAATATTTGAGATAATTTAAGTCAGGAGTTTCCTTATTGAAAAAGTTTTTAGTTATAAATATAAACCATTAATATCTATAAGAGAAGTTTTATGTTTTTACTTTTGCTTCCTTTTTATTTTTTGTTACTTTTAAGTCAAAGGCACGTTATAGTATCATTCAAATAATGTATGCATATTAACATAAAAGTCAGTCATTGACATATGGTTAGCGACTAATTCACCTGTTTTAATTTTAATAGTAGTAAGACCTAGAATGATATCCTCTTTTGGTCACTTAAATGACAGAATGATGATCTCTTTTGGTCACTTAAATGACAGAATGATGATCTCTTTTGGTCACTTAAATGACAGAATGATGATCTCTTTTGGTAATCACATTGTTCCTCTTCATTTCCTTGATTGATTAGGTTTTCAACTGCTGACATTGTTAAAGACTTACCTCTTGGCTTAATTAATACTGAGATTTTGTTTAGTTTTTTATTCCAGTGTTCTAATTGTCTTCAAGTTTTTTTTATTTTGTTATTATTTTAATCAAGTTTAAATAATTGATCTTTTTTCTAAACTCTGGCTTTACTGTATCCTATGTATTTTGATCTTTTGCTCTCGTTACTATTCAGTCTAAATATTTTATAATTTACCTTAGGATCTATATCTTCAACAGTCCATAGTACTTTAGATCAGGTTGTTTTTCTTCTGACTGACATTTCATTGATTTCTTTTGACCTAGTGTGCTGATTTAGAGAAATATTTACTTTCTTGTCAGGTGGAGAAGTTTCTGCTTGTAAGTCAGGTTATCTTAGTTTGAACAGAGAGCACTCCTAAACTCATGACTTAAAGTAATGATGACATTAGGAGGTAGATACACCAGGATTAGAAAAGGACCTCATTACTGCCACTCGTTGAGAAATAACTCTAATGTACAATCTATAAACTATGAGGAGAATCTCATCATCTGAATCTTGAAACACTCCAGACTTCAGGATTATATGACATAATTTTTGAGCTACCCAGACTGGTAATCTAAGCAGCCTCAACATTCAAGGCCAACCTGGATTATGAGCTTCTTCAAAGTTTTCTACATCTTTTTAAACCTCTGTTCTGTTTATGACTCTTCACTTATAGAGGTGAACTCAGGCTTTGCATGTGTGTGGCTAGAGCTCCAGCATTTTGCTGTCTCAACTCTTTGGCTCTCTTCCTTTTTTATTGAAAGTGAAATGGGAATATTTAAAATCACCTATGATGGTAGATGCATTACTTTTCTACAAGGTTTTTTTTTTTTTTTTGAAGTACCTCAGAGTTCTTATTTTGTGCATAATTGACAGTAAGTTATTATCTTTACGTCTATTTATCATTATGAAATACTCCCTCATTATTTCTGGTCAATTTCCTTTTTATAGAGATTACTTTTTCATATTCATATAGTTTCTTCAGCTTTCTTAAGATTAGTGCTCACGTGATAGATCTTTGAGCATCGTTTTACTCTGAACCTTGCTTTGTCAGTATTGTGTTCCTTACCAAAAGGGGTAAGATTTTTGCTTTTATCTCCAGCCTGTAAAACATTTCGAATTCATTGGGTTACCTTAAACAAGAAGGCACTAAACTGAAAACCAACAACTTTTCTTGGCCACATTATAAGGCTGTCAGCCAACTGCTTCTTTATCATCTGCATAAACAGATGACCTTAGAGTCACGCCCAAAATATGTTTGCTTTTAAAAATCACAGCTTAGAAAACTCTGCACTGGTAGAGACAGTTACTATATAATTTTGAAGGAAGGTTGGAGAGTGAATATAAATTCATAGAACAGGAATAAATTTGGGGAGGTGCAGTATTAGGAGACATCCCTCAACAATGGGTGCGATCCACACATACCCCTCCAAGAACAGTGAGTTCTCAAAGAAAAGATATTGTGTAAGGGGTTAGCACTTGCAGGAGAGAAGGAAAGTAATCCTTATTAGGTCTAGAGTGCTATCTCTTGAGGACCAAAGACCTTACTAGAGCTTAAGTCCCATAAGAGAAAAACATCCTGTTGCTGAAGACACCATACATCTTGGTTGTAAGACATGGAGAAATAAAGCTGTAATGATCTGGAAATGTTGTCATGATAGCTTCCCTTTGTAGTGCTGGGTAGTTCCCTGTAGACGGTTGTGGAAGAGAAGACATTGAGGGTCTTACCTAGTCACAAAGTGCCCAACAATACAATTGGCACTACTGTTAAAGGAGTAACAAACTTCTCTTCAATTGGCTTAGAAGCCTTCTCAGAATGTAAACCTAGTCAAAACCCCATAGCTGTGGAGGTCATAAGGAGAACTTACTACTGTTTTTAAGAGAAATCAAAATAGAACCAAACTGCACTCTAAATACTGTGCTTATAGTGGTAAACAAATGTTCTCAGCCTTAATTAGTAAAACTTCTCTTTGCTATGAACAGCTGGTGAATGCAGAGACTCATAGCTGCTCAAAGTGCTGAGATGGTTGAGTGTTCAGTTCCAAATAGGACATTTATACCACCCCATTCAAAACTCGCAGAACATCAGGAAAGAGAGAGTGAGAAGGCTGTGATCAGCCAGAGATAGGAAGACGAGCTGAGAAATGCTATCTCCAGAACATGAAGCAGACAGTACAAGGATGATCTCATAGCTATTGTAGTTGCTTATACTGGGCCTGCACAAGACTGAGCTTGTCAACAGTCAATTATTGATTTGCCTTGACTCTTCTGAGCCCACCAGTGATTTAGGAGTCTCCATTCTGTCTGAGGAGAGAGGAAACATCTCCCCAGGTCTTCGGCTTGTTGCTACTTCATTTTTCTTTTTCTGACCGTGGTCAAGTTTTACACAAGACCACCGCTGACTAATCTACAAAGGCAGGGTACACTGTTGTTGCCCTGGTCTTCTTTTTTTTTTCTAGAACTCTCCTTTGTAACTTCTAATGCAGTCTCCTTGAAGTCCTTGAGATTTCCCACCTGCTCTGTTTCCACATTGCTTCTCTGTATCTCTTTCCAGCAAGAAGACAGGTTCTATAGAATTCAGCTTACTGTTTTCCCTTCTCTGAGGAGCCAAAGCCTTGCACTGCCTGCAGCTCAGTGCTTGATAACAGTTATTTCATACATTCTACCCCATTTTCTATCATATATGGGTATGGCTGAAGAATAAGACTTTGTCCTTCACACGCATAAACAGAAGTCCAGCAGCTGTTTCACCTGAGTTTCCTCACTAATGCATTATAACAAGATAATGCTTATGATCAAAACGATGGTAATACATACATCCCTGAGACTGTGTGAGGTACCATGGCAAATGTCTTTTGACATAGACGCTGAGCAGACATGACAGCTATTTGTAATCCCAGCACCTGAGAGGCAATTGGTGCACTCCCACATTCAGCAAGAAACTGTATTAATACGTAAAGTAGAAAGTCAACAAGGAAGACATTATCAATGCAGGGTTCCCACAAGCACACATATACATGTGTGCCTGCAAAAATGTCCCCAACACATATACATGAGGGTAAATAAATAGTCTTTTGTTCATGATGAAAAAAATGCCACTATAAAATAGACTTACTAAAAATTCAAATATTGAATCAGATAACACCAAATGTACACTAGAGTGACAGTTTGTATATACTTGGACCAGGGGCTTGCACTATTAGGAGGTGTGGCCTTGTTGGAGTAGGTGTGTTACTGTGGGCTTGGGCTTTAATACCTTATAGCACTAGCTTCCTGGAGGATAGTCTTATACTAGCATCCTTCAGATGAAAGATGTAGAACTCTCAGCTCCTCCTGTACCATGCCTGCCTGGACACTGTCATGCTCCTCCTGTAAGTCAGCCCCAATTAAATGTTGTCCTTATAAGAGTTGCCTTTGTATTTGTCAGGCACTGTCAGAGCCTCTCGGGAGACAGCTATATCAAGCTCCTGTCAGCAAGCACTTGATGGCATCCACAATAGTATCTGGGTTTGGTGATTGTATATGGGATGGATCCCCAGGTGAGGCAGTCTCTGGGTGGTCTTTTCTTCAGTCTCTGCTCCACACTCTGTCTCTGTATCTCCTCTCATGGATATTTTGTTCCCCCTTCTAAGATGGACCAGAGTATCCATACTTTGGTCTTCCTTCTTCTTGAGCTTCATTTGGTCTGAATCTTGAGTATTCTGACCTTCTAGGCTAATATCCACTACAGTGAGTGTATACCATGTGTGTTCTTTTGTGATTGGGTCACCTCACTCAGGATAATATTTTCTAGTTCTATTTCATGAATTCATTGTTTTTAATAGCTGAGTAGTATTCCATTGTGTAAATGTACCACATTTTCTGTATTCATTCCTCTGTTGAGGGACATCTGGGTTTTTTCTAGCCTCTGGCTATTATAAATAAGGCTGCTATGAACATAGTGGCCCCAGTGTAGGGGAATGTCAGGACAGGGAAGCGGGAGTGGATGTGTTGGTGAGCAGGGGGAGGGGGGAGGGGGCTTTCAGAGGGGGAACAGGAAAGGGGATAACATTTGAAATGTAAATAAAGAAAATATCAAATAAAAATAAATAAATAAATAAATGGCATATTAAAGATCTAGAAGATTAAAAAAAAAAAAAGAGTTGCCTTGGTCATGGTGTCTATTCACAGCAGTAAAACCCCAACTAAGACAAAAGCAGGGACCAGGGACTAAGGTTTGCTGTGATAGGCCTGTGCATGCTTGTTTTTTGGAAGAATGTGGATTTTCGGATTTAGAAAGTAGTGGAATGCTTTAAATGGGGCTTAATGGGCTATCCTAGTAGGAATATGGAAGACTTTGATACTGAGGGTGATCTGAATTGTGCAAACCCAGTACAAGAGGTTTCAATGGAGAATTTCAATATGTGGCAAAGAGACTGTTTTGTGGTATTTTGGTGAACAATATTGTTACCTTTTGCCCTTGTCTGAAGAGTCTGCCTGAGGCTAAGGTGAAGAGACTAACATAAACTACATTGACAAAAAAAGTTGCAGAAATGCCCATCAAGGGGTTAAGTCTCATGAAGAACATTTTAAACAAGCATAGCAAGCTGAGAGAGAAAAAACATATAATATATGGTTCAGGAATTAAAGGCATACCAGGAATTGAAATGGAGCTGAATCTTGGGTTCAAGGAGTTAACAAATTAAGGGAGTGGGACAATAGGGCAAGACCTACCCAGCGAAGTTTAGATCAAGATGGTACACACCTTTAATCCCAGGAGATAAAGCCAAGCAGATCTCTGAGTTCAAGGCTGGCCTAGGTCAGAGCAAGTTCTAGGTGAAGAAAAATGTAAATCCAGGAATGATGGTACACACCTTTAATCCCCAGAGACAGGCATGCATATCTCAGAGTTCGAGGACAATCTACAGAGCAAGACCCAAGACAGCCAAACGTAGGCAGTGAAGGAGTTGGAAAAGAGGAAGCTACTGATGATGTCACAATAGAACAAGGGCATGTTCCAGCTTGAACCTGTAACATTGAAGTTGCCTTGGAATCTCCAAGATGTTCAAGATGTCAGAGCCATGAGCTATCTGCTGAGGAATGCTGCTAACAGGGAGTGGAACCAGCCCAGGAAAAAGAAGTTTGTTGCTATCAACAAAAATGAAAAAAAAAAAAAAAAAAAAAAGGAGTTGGAGATATGATGAGTGCTTTGACATCAGACATGGAGACGCAGAGTTTGAAATTTGCCCAGCTGGTTTCCTGTCTTGATTTGGGAATTACAGTTAAGTGATCGAATGAATCTCAGAAGAGACCTTGAACTTTGGACTTTTAACATTGTTGAGACTGCTATAGACTATAGGGACTTTAGAAGTTGGACTAAATGTATTTTGCGTTATATTATGTTTAGGTATGCCCCCCCATAGACTCATATGTTTGAACAACCCTATGGGGGCCAGGGAGTGGCACTATTTGGATGTGTTGGTATAGGTATGTCATTGTGGCGATGGGCTTTAATACCCTAGCCCTAGTTGCCTGGAGGACAGTCGTATACTAGCAGCCTTCAGATGAAGATATAGAACTTTCAGTTCCTCCTGCACTGCCTGGACACTGCCATCCTCCTGGTTTGATGATGATGGACTGAACCTCTAAACCTGTAAGCCAGCCCCAATTAGATGTTGTCCCTTGTAAGAGTTGCCTTGGTCATGGTGTCTGTTCACAGCAGTAAATCCCTAACTAAGACAACTAGGGTGGGAATTTATTTCTGGTAGGAATACAACAGAGTTTGGCCCTTTTCCATGTTATATTAACAACCCCTACAAAACTAGACACTCTTACCCGGCAAGTTATCACACTTTTGCTTTTACTTAAAGTTATTAAGTTACATGCAGATGTCAACAGGGTGGGGGTTTTTGTTTGTTTTGTTTTGTTTTTTGCAATTACCAAAAGTTGGAAGCAACCAACATGCCATTTAGTGAGTCAATGAAAAAGTCAACTTGGTCATGCACAGAAAATGGATTAAAATAGTCAAAGAAATGAGCGATCAAACCATGAAGACATAAGGAGGGATCAAAAAATGAAAGAAAAAAAAACAATCTGGAAATGGCTATTTAGCAAATGGTTCCAATAATATGAGAATCTGGAGGTGGTAAAATGGTGAGCGGTTGGGGAACTTCTGAGGAGGGAAGGCTGTACAGATAGCACAGAAGTGCAGAACACTGAAATGCCTTTATCTGAGGCTTTAAAAGTAGACACTTGCCCGAAAGCTCACATAGTGCACAATGCCAAAATCTGCACCCTAGTGTGAATTATAGACTGCACTATAGTGGTGGGCCCTTGCAGATGCACTTATGGTAGCATATGTACTGCTGGTAGGGAAGGTTAACCATAGGAAAAGTTATGTGTGCACCAGGGCAAAGGCATATAAGAAAGCTTTACTTTCTGATCAACTTGGTTTTGGTCCTAAATCTGCTCTAAAATTAAGATCATAATAAAGCAATTATTAAATACTTATTACTAATATCACGTTATAGATATGAAAATTACTTTGGAAAAAAATGAAATTTCTTGGCCAAGACTATATGACTCAAAAGTACAAATCTGTAAATCACACTCATATTTTCCTGATCTAAAATACTCATCTCTAACATACTCATGTATAATTATAGTGTGGATCTATAATCTACAGGTTCTTATTTCTTCTTCATGTCAACAGGCATATTACATTTCTTGATTAAGGTTATAAATGATAAACTTCATTACTGCTCAAGTCTTTTAATGGAAAGAAAATTTAGAGGTGACAAAGGAGTAGATTAGAAAGAAAAAAAAACAAAGATAACCAATTATTCTTGATTTGCCTTTCCCATTTGGTCTGTGAGAATATACCTTCTTAGTCAAAACCTGTTTAAGAGACATTTTTAAAAGTAATCACAAGTATCTCTCCTAAGAATTATAAAAGTCTAAAATGCCCATTTAAGCACCTGGGACAAAGTTCTATTTCTCTAATTCAAGGACATTTTGGTATCAGCTTAATGTTTTCTGTCCTAAGAACATTTTTGTCCCAACTTCATGAAGACTTCAAGCATTTGAAACGGAACAGAACATTAGCAAACCTAAGCCTGAGTTCTGAATAAACTGTCTGCTATGTAGAGATGAATCAGAGGGTCAGCTGATGCAATGAATGCAGTTGTCATCATCAGTGAATGACTGGAGTAATGACAATTACACAATGGCTGAGGAACACAGAAATCCATTCACTGCTGAAGTGGCACTGTGCAAATACATAAACCGTGCTGCCTTTTAGATTATTCTATCGTGCTCCTGACTATAACTAACCAAGTACAATTAGCAGCAGGCTTGAAACTTTTAGTCTTTCGTGGTGAGGAAATGGCACAAGCAGGCTTTTTAGAAGCTGCGTTGACATGAAGAGCTTGCTTGGTAGAGAGCACAAAAGGAAGGTCTGAGTTTATCACAGGAGGAAAGAGAGCGTGTATTTACTACTAAACTGCTTTTAATTGTTTTTCTTGTTGAACTTTATTTTTTAATATACCCTCATTCTTAACATATAAGCTTAAATTCACTGCTTGTACACTCACACAAACACACACATGAAAAAATAAATAAATCTAAAATCTAGGGTGGAGGGATGGCTCAATGGTTAAGAGTAATTATTCCTATAGGGTAGGATCCAATTTCAATTCCTATCATCTACATAGAGCAGCTCACAATTGTCTATAATGACCACAATGACCTGTGTGCACTGGTACACATATAGTATCTTAATCTCTCTCTCTCTCTCTCTGTTACACACACACATCAAAATAAAATCAATCTTTGAGAAAAATACACACTGTCTTAATTATAATTGAAAGAAACTATTTTGCTGTAAATTCTATTACAAGTTATGTGCTTACAGAACTTTATTTCCCATCCAGTATTCCAGGTGCATATGAAGGTAGAAAGATGGTTGTAAAAGTCATGAAAACGTCAAAGGTAAAGCTTAAATAGGAGAGTTATTTCTTTTTTACACATCTCAAGAACTATTTATACATTTATATATTCATAATAGAATACTCCTGAAATTAAGTATATATCATAATTGAAATACTATTTTTACCAGTTAAACAATGTATTTTTCTGATTGCCGTAATAGAGAAATGAGATAATTAATTCCTAAAATATCTCAGTTGTATAATCAGATGTCTAAAATGACCAGCATATGCAAATAAGACAATGAAACTTTCCCTCATGATTGTTCTAAATGCCTGTGAATTATTTCATATTTATGTTGTATATTTTATATTGCATATAAAACAAAATAAAATTACATGGAAAGAAAGTTGCCTACAAAGCTGCAGTTTCATGCTGATGACGGTAGCTCACAGATCTGTTTCCTGTTTCCATCTCACACTGCTAGATATCTGATTGATGAAAACTGCCATTTAATAAGTATCACGGGTCAGTGAATGAGTTACTCTGGGAGTCACTGTGATAAAATAAATACCTGACAGAAATATCTTAAGGGAGAAAGGGTTTATTTCCGCTGACAGATAGATCTCAGATCATTACAACAGGAAGGAAAAGCATCAAGAGTGGCGTCATCCATCAAGGCGATTCACATCACAGCAGAAAACATTATCCAGATCTAGCAGGAGATAAGATCTTCAACAACACTCCCGAGTGGCCAGACAGGCCCCACCTCCTACAGCCTCAGCCACCTTTAAAATAATATGAGGATGCAGACAGAACAGTCAACCCCGGGAGCCTGTGAGGGACATTCCCAGTTGAAACCCTAAGAGGCAGAGTGCATGGATGTTAATGGAACTCCAGGGCTATGCTAAAACACAGCTCTCACCTCAAAGCGAGTAAGGGATCATTTATTTTGCAGACAAATGTTGAGTGTGGCTCAGCAACAGAGATCTAGGTTACCCTGCATTCGATTTTACAATCTGGTAAGAGCTAGTTTGTTGAAGGTTTTTATAATAACAGAACAATCAAAACGGTAAAGCAAAGCACTCTTTAGGTATATTTGTGGAAAGATTAGGTAAGCAGCCACAATAAAAGGCAGACATCTCAACTCTGGGTCTTAGATGCTATCTGATGACGCTCTTAGCCTGTTCTTTGTTAAAAATGATAGTTCTGTTAATGGAGTTCATTCCAAAAGGTTTTACATGTTAGTCACAGGATGTTAAGTCAGGCACATATTTCAGGCCAAAAAAAGTGATCTAAACATATCCAGGATAAATTGTAATTAGGCTTGGACTGGTGACATTCCAACCTCTCCATAACCTTTGAAGTTCTAAGTGGTTAACCTTCGGTGTGGAAGGTTCAGTGGACACTACAACTTCTTTCTGGGACTTTTATTCACAGTTCACCGTGATGGTCAAACATTACCTTTTGTGCATGCAGAGGTCACATATTTATTAAATATTATTAACATTCCACATTGCTAGGAAAGGCATCCCATGTCTTATGTAAATGAAGGGGAGTAGGGTAAAAAGGAAGAGATGGAAAGACCACTAAGGTGTCCTGGATAGTATTGTTAAAATCTAGTGGTCATTAGGATTCAGATCCGATTATTTTAATCTCCATTCTTGACATAACATGACATATATTAAGTAAGTAAAATATACTAAATTTGAAAACTTTACATCGAGGAACCATGAATGCTTGCTGTCCTGATGAAGTCAAAAGGAAATGGGAATTTAAACAACAAAAATATACACAATTAAAAAATGGCACTTGATTGACTATGTGTTTGCCCTAAATTGCAATTATTTATATTCTAGGAACTATTTCATTCATATCTAGAGTATTTAAACAAATCAATTATCTTTTAATTGTAGTTATATTCTGGGCAGCTTGATCTTAACAACCTTATATAGAGTGGTTATCTCTAATTCTTAAGAAAAATTGGCCTTTAATATCTAAATGATAACAATTCTTATCTATGAATACTTACTTTATCTGCTTTATTATATTGGCATTATACCATATATATTTGCCAAATAAATGTAGAAGATTAGTTAACAATATAACAGTTTTCAATTTTTCTTTTAACAAGTTATTTTTTCATTTATTAATGATTAATAGCAGTGATGATACCAAACCCGTTAGAAACCAGAATCTTATAGGTTTGTAGGCACAATCAAACCATATGTTTTATTTTAATGGTTAGTGATAGAAATGGGACCATACTGTTTCTTTTTTATCAGTAAAATAGCAATATTGCATAGTTAATTTTAAAAAATTTCAGCTAACTATACTATAGGACACCTTAATATTTGTTTAATTAAGAAATGTCAGCACTTAAATTATAATCAATAAAAGTGTTGCTGTTATTGGATGTTTTTGTCTTTTATATAATTTAAATAAGAAGAATTAGCCCAAATCTTTGGGTATCTCTAGCTAGACTAAGTGCTAGTGTAAATGAATTAAATTTACTTTGCTAAATCTTTGTACATGTTATAGGGGGTTTTACAGTGTTTAATTTGTTTAGGTTAACATTTTTAACTTTAATACAAACATAGTAATCTAACAGTTTGGACCTATTTTATACTTACATACATCATATATATATACACATATATATGTATATATGTATACATATATAGGTATGTATATATACATACATAGGAAATGTACAATTTCAAGCTTATTTACAGATTTCTCCCAGGGGATACAGAGAACATATGATTCATCAACTGACAGGTAAAAAAAGAAGACACCACAGCGGAGACACCATCTTGACTGAAGGGAAAGACTATTGCAGGCACTACTAATCTACTCCTGTACTACAGGATTCAGGACAACTTAGTGGTATTTCCAGCTCTTCCTTCTGACTCCTACTCTGCTTCACTTGCATCAGACAATAGGATGCCTTTCCTAGCAAGGTGTGACATTAATGATATTTAGTAAATATGTGGTGTGGCTTGTGCAAGCACAAAATATGATACTTGACTAACAGTGCAGATAGATACATAGATAGATAGATAGATAGATAGATAGATAGATAGATAGATAGATAGATAGCTATAGATTAGATATAGATATAGATATAGATGTAGATATAGATATAGATGAAAAACTTTATTTGGCTTTTATAAGAATATGGATTCAAAATATAATTACCTCCTAAGTGAAGTTTCTTTGAAGTCTTAAAATAAGTTATTTCATGGATTAAAATACTTGCTTCCTTTCATCCAAATTATACTGAATAGAAAAAAACATGTTTATAAAGACAGTAAAAACATTTGTGTCTCCCAAACATGAAAATTAGACATGATTAATGAAAGGAAATAAAAACATTACTCCCAGCTCCATTAAAACCAATATTAGCATTATTTTATCACTTAGGAATATAGCAAGTGTAATGTTCAATGAAAAAAATAATTTTAAAACTATCAGGCAGAATTTCTGAGAACACATGGTTGTGTTCTCAGAGTTTGTACATGCTGGATGTGAGAAATGTGGATGTAAAAGCTCATTACCTGGAGTCCTATAGTACAGGAGTAGGTTAGAAATGCCTGCATACAGTCTTTCCCTCCAGTCAAGATGGTGTCTCCAATGTGGTGTCTTCCCCACCCCACCCCACCCCCACACACACCCTCTCCGTGACAGTTCATGAATCATATGGTCTCTTTATCCTCTGAAGAGAATTCTGTAAATACAAATACATTTGAAATTTTATATATCATATTAAAGTGCCTCCCAACAGTCTGTATTTTCTTTAACAGAGATGGCTCATGCTTTCTACTTCATTTTTATAGAATGTCAAATAATTTTCTTATGAAGAGATGTTTTCAAAGAGAAATAAATCTTGAGAGAAAGCCAAAGTTGTAGTTAATTTTGAAATTTATTAGTTTTATTTGTTTATCTAATACGCCATATTTTACAAATAGATTTAATTTTTGTCAATTAAAATGGGTTTTTTTTAATTCATTATCTAATTTATTAGGACTTCCTCAAGTTACTGTTAAGGCAATGTAGGGAATGTAGCAAGAAAAGTCATTGCCTTGTGGGAAAACACAATCATAAAAGAATTGAATCTAACCTCGGGTTTCAAAGGTCTCATTTAATAGAAGGATTAAACAAGGTCTTTGCTTTTCTAAACCAATTTTGCTGTAAACATTATTAAAAATTATTAAGAATGAAGTTTAACCACATGAAACTCAAGAAGAAGGAAGACCATAGTGTGGATACTTCGTTCCTTCTTAGAATGGGGAACAAAATACCCATGGAAGGAGTTACAGAAACAAAGTTCAGAGCTGAAACAGAAGGACCATCCAGAGACTGCCCCACCTGGGGATCCATCCCACATACAGTCAACAAATCCAGACACTATTGTAGATGCCAACAAGTGCTTGCTGACAGGAGCCTGATATAGGTGTCTCCTGAGAGTCTCTGACAGTGCCGGACAAATACAAAAGTGGATGCTCACAGTCATCTATTGGATGGAACACAGAGCCCCCAATGAAGGAGCTAAAGAAACTACCCAAGGAGCTAAAAGCTCTGCAACCCTATAGGAGGAACAACAATATGAACTAACCAGTACCTCCAGAGCTCGTGTCTCTAGTTGAATATGTAGCAGAGTTTGGCCTAGTAGGCCATCAATAGGAGGAAAGGCCCTTGGTCTTGCAATGATTATATGCCCAGTACAGGGGAATGCCAGGGCCAGGAAGCAGGAGTGGGTGGGTTGGGGAGCGGGGGGGGGGGGGAGGGATATAGGGGGCTTTGGGGATAGCATTTGAAATGTAAATGAAGAAAATATCTAATAAAAATTTAAAAAAAATTAAGTTTAACATGTAACATTATTGTTGCAAACAGAAAGTAAAGCTTTATCTCAGAGTATTGAATTTGGTCCATTAAATCTTCTAACATTATTCCATCCATTCTTTTTTTAAGACACCTAGCCATCTCTCATCTAAAATCACTTTTGTCCTTTAACCTTCTTTAACAAAAATATATCTTATGCTTGTAACTGTTTGTATTCTTTTCTAACTCGATAGTTTTGCTTTTTCCTCGTTATCAGTGTTGTGCCATTTTAATAGAATTTATAAAACATTTTTATAAGACTCTGTCAGCAGCCATTAAGTGTCTATAGCTCTTCATCTAGGAGTGGTGACTTGTGAGATTTTCCAGTTCTGTGTCAAGTGGTGTCATTGGTCAGGTCCTTTTTGGAGACCATTTTGTTTTGATCTCATGGATGCAGCTTCCCTGTTGTATATAGAAAATAGTGTCATGCAACAGGAGAACCAGTTGTTCGGTCCCCTCTTCTATGCTCTTACCTGAACTACAGGGACAGGAACCATTCTGCAGATGTAGCGATTGGGGTTGGGCATTCTGTAATCAGTTGTTCTCCACATTATGATTGATTGTGGATTTCTCTAATAGTCCCACCTGCTGAAAAAAAGACGAAGACGAGGATGAGGACGAGGAAGAGGAGGAAGAAGAGGAAGAAGAAGAGGAGGAAGAAGAGGAAGAGGAGGAGGAGGAAGAAGAGGAAGAGGAGGAGGAGGAAGAGGAGGAGGAGGAGGAGGAAGAAGAGGAGGAGGAGGAGGAGGAAGAAGAGGAAGAAGAAGAAGAAGAAGAAGAAGAAGAAGAAGAAGAAGAAGAAGAAGAAGAAGAAGAAGAAGAAGAAGAAGAAGAAAGAAGAAAAGAAGCAGCAGCAGCAGCTTTTTCTGGGAGATAACAGCTACACTTATCTGTGTTTATGAAGATCAGCATTTAGAATGCAGTTGGAAATTATACTAGCTTAGCAAAGTGGCAATAGTAGGTTCTCTTCTCCAGCTTTGGGCTTACAGTAGAGGTATGAATCCCCTCCCATTGAGTCATAAGTTTAATTAGATGGTTGTTGGTTACTCCCAAGATATAAGTATCCTTATTATACCCTTGGGTATATCTTGGAATGCTGGCCATTGTTATGGTTCAGAGGTTTTACAGCTGAATAGAACTATTGATTACTTTTCTCCCTTGGCAGCTTGCATAGCACCTCCAGATATAATGGGAGTTACTGCTCAGGGAGGTTTTCAAATCGGTTTCACCTCAGGTCCTCAAGGTCTTGTGTCTTAATCTGTGGTGTCTTCATCAAAAAGGTCTTACTGTCACGTTCTGGGACATTGCTGGTGGGAGTGCAAACTTGTACAAGCATAACAGGTATAAATAAAAGGTGGTCATGAATTTTAGTGGGAGGAAGGAGAACATAGAAAAAGCTGGGGGCTAAGAGAGAGTGGTGGAAATGATGTAAATATGGTACTCACATAGGAAATTCTAAATAAAACAACCTGGGCTCTTTTTCTAAATTGTAAAAAGAGAATCAGAAACAAATGTTAAATAAAGCAAAAAAATAAAATAAAATAATAAACTTCTAAAGTATTGCCTTCTTCTGCCACAAAAAATATTTTTAATAAGATAATCTTAAATGAAAATCTGGGAGGTTCTATCTAAAACACAGAAAACATGTTAAGTATCATAAATACCTTACAAAAACCTAGGTAAAAACACATGAACAGTTATATTTTCTCAAATAACTTTAATTAATTATTTGTTACAGATTTAAGTCATTATGATAGGTACTTTAGTATTTGTTTGTTTGCTTGTTTTCTAAAAGAAGGCATTCATGTCTTCTTAGTGTTTTTGAGCAAGCAAAGGATACTCAGGATAAAGTTTGGCATGTTTTACTGTTTTCCTTCTGAACAATCTGCTTATCATTGGGATAAGTATTTTTTAACAGGTATTTTACCTAATCTAGTTTATTGTTCTTTAAAACTAAAAACAAAGAGATTAGTTGTCCTACGTGTGTGATGCTGATATGATACAGCACACTAAGATCATCTATATCCCAGAGTTGTCTCTCTGAGCCTTGAAGTGGGCCTTTGAAATAAGCGTGTTTTTTGAAAGGCACTCGTAGTTTAAAAAAAAAATTCTGAAGTTCCTTAATACACACACACACACACACATATATATATATATATATATTACACACACACATATATGAAACGTATGGAAAAGTATAAAGATAAGTCACCCTCTTAATTCTTACAACAAAGTTTGTCACCTCAGAGGACAAACTATCTAACAGGAAACACCACCTCGGGTAGGAGCGTCTAACTCTTAAATTTTCACCTCAAGCAATGAGGACCATGCTGTAGAACCAGAATTGATATATGGACCACAGACATAGAATCTTGATCAGAGTATCTATACTGATAAATATACACATTCCTGTCCTAACTGACCATCCCCAAAAATTATAAAAACTAATGTTAGCACACATTGAAAGTAAATGAACAAGAATGCAGATGTGGCCCCAGTTTAATAACACAGAAGATGAAAAGAGTTACATAGACATACATGATACAATTACATAAAATATACATACACCCAGTTTTTAAAAAACCTTAGAAAGCTTATAAACCTGACATTAAAAATCCAAAGTTGGAATTCGTCACGTAGACTTAAAGTAATGAATTTTCTTCTTGTTAAGAAATAGAGCAGAGGGGAGGTATGTTTACTGATGAGAAACTTTAGTTGTTACTGTAAGTGAAAGCTTTCACTCCTTTAATTTCTACTGAAGCTAAATTATATGTCATATGTGCCTGTGTGTATCAAAAAAAAAAGAAAGAAAGAAAAGAAAGAAAGGAAAAAAGAAAGGAAAAAGAAGTATAAATCTTAACTCAGGCATTATCCCCTGGCCCAGTGTCAATCTGGGATATAGTCTGGCAATGCAGGCCTGTCTGTCTTATCTTAGACTATGCAAAACAGGCCTGGCTCCTGTAGTCATTTTCCCAGCATGTGGTCATTACTAATGCTCAGGTCACTATTTTCCCTCCCAGCATCCCTAGAGGGCTTTGGATCAAAAAGCTTTGTGTCCAGTGCAGAGTGTAAAGACATAAACACCACCTATGCTATTTTTCTTCTTATAAAGTTAAATACATGAATTTTAAACTTATCTATTTAAATTTTAAAAGTTACGTAGTAAAATGAAGAAGCAGGGAATAGACTCCTTTCTAAGTTACTAGCTTTTCGGAAATCAGAGAAGACAGCAAAGAGACAGAGAACAATTTTAACTTTTCAGTTTAACACACACACACACTATATGTAAAACAATCCTGAATAATAAAAGAACTGCTGAGGTCTCATTATCCCCAATTTCAAGTTGTATTAGAGAGCTATGGTAATAAAAACAGCATGGTATTGACACAAAAACAGACATGTTGGTTAATGGAATTGAATTGAAGACCCTGGAATAGAGACCTATGAACTCCTGATTTTTTTTTTTTGATTAAAAAAAGAGTCAGAAATAATACAGGATAGGAAAAAGAAAGGATATTCAACAAATGGTACTGTTCTAACTGGATGACTGTCATTAGAAGAATCACATCTATAATTATCACCCTACACAAAACTCAACTCCACATGGATCAAAGACCTTAACATAAAACCAGATACACTGAACCTGATAGAAGAGAAAGTTGAAGATAGCTTGGAACTTACAGGCGCAGGAAAAGACCCTCTAAGTAGAATAGCATTAGAGCAGGCAGTTAGATCACTCATTAATAAATGGGGCCTCATGAATCTAAGAAGCTTCTGCACAGCAAGCAACAGCGTCATTGGGTGAAAACGGCAGTCTACAGAATGAGAAAGATCTTCACCAAATACACAGCTGACAGAGGGCTATTATACAAAATATATACAGTAACTCAGCATGTTAGAAAAACAACTAAAAATGGGATGTAGGCCCTCTTAGAGACAAAGGGGTCCAGGGATGTGATGGGGGCATTAGAGAGGGGAAACTGGGAAGGGGGACAACATTTGACGTGTAAATAAATAAAATAATTAATAAAGAATAAAATAAAATAAAATAAAATAAAATAAAATAAAATGGGATGTAGATATAAGCAGAATTCTCAAAGGAGGAGTTCCAAGTCACTGAGAAATGCTTATATAGAGGTTGCTCTTTCCAAGTGGCGAGTAAGTCCCCATTGATGAAAACAACACTTGCACAACTAGTTGACTGTAGAGAAGGACAGCTAGTGCCTACATAGAACCTTCACTCACACATTCTAGGTACTTTGGCATCCTATCTGAGGAGAAATAGAAACATCAACCCAGCCACAATCCCTTTGATAGACAATGGTGTCCATGGTGTTCGACCTGCACCATATGCTAGGATAATGGAGCCACAAAGTTTGTGGGAATAACTAACCAATATCTGATTTAACTTAAAGACTATACCATGAGATGGGACCCATGCCCAACAGTGCTTGGGTGACAAAGAACCTGACAATGATCACCCAGGGACCTAGGGTAAAACCAAATACTACTATTTTAAAAAATAGGAATAGAATGACTCCTAATGATATCCTTCTGTACTCATAGACTAGCGTTTTGCTCAGCCATCACCAGAGATGCTTCCTTCTGCAGCAGATGGGAACAAATACAGAGACCTGCAAGCGGGTAATATGCAAAGAATGAGAGACCTTGGAACACACGGCCATTATCAAATACACCCCTCCTCAGGACTCCGGGAACCCCATAGAAAGAGTGTAAGGACCAGAAGAGATGAAGGACAGAAAGCCAACAAAGGCCTCTGAATCAGTGTGACAGATGTTCATCTGAGCTCACAAAGATGGAGGCAGCATACATAGGTATGTGCAAGATGGGCTCCTAGAGTTGAAAGAAGAAGCGGGCACAGCTCATATCCCTAACCTGGAAGCAATATTCAATTGACAGCCACTTGAAAATGGAAATTTAGTTTTCTCCAAGGTAGGAGGAACAAGCTACTCTTAAGGGTAGGCTGTAGGCCCAGCAGTAGATGGCCAACAGGAGACAAACTGAATGGCACCTGTGGAGGTTCCTGATCTCATAAAACCATGTCAGGGCTTTTCTTTTTAATTTTATTTCATTTATTTTTATTTTATATATATTTTTGCTCTTTCTTTTTACCCTACAGGTCTTTTGCATATGTATTAGAGCTTCCAGTTTAGTGATTTTATGGAATTCCTGAGTGTTCAAATGAGTAGGCCTCTGTTTCTTGTTCCATCTCTCGGGTTCTTTGATTATTTACCCAATTCCAATGTGCTAGTTTTTATTTTATCTTTTTTCATTATTATCTGTAAATTTAGCCTATTTGATTTCTAAATAAGAGACAAAAGGGTGGATCCAGATGGGAAAGGAACTGGGGAAGAAATGAGAAGAATAGAGGAAGGGAAAGTCATAATCAATATACACTGCTTGAGAATATTTTTTCAGTAAAATGAAATATATAGAGAAATTATTCTGAATAAGTTCAGCATCACCAACCAAATCTTTTAGATTTTTTTAGGCACTAGTAGAACATGTTAGGCCAATCTTCTGAAATTCTTGTGGAATTCAACATGCAAGAGTTAGAGATACACTAAATAGTGTTTCTAATTATATACAAAAAGATTACAGTTTAAGAGAAAATACAGGAATAGTTTTTCTCAATGAGCTGCTTTGGGGTAGCATTGTCCACTGTGTCTCGGGGTTGCTCTTGTGGAGGCAAAGAACTGGCTTAGGATAACTATCAAATCAGCTTTTGTAAGGATGTCTCACAGGAAACCTATGGTCTCTGTCATCAGATCCAGGTACAGAGTCTGACGATGACACTGACATTAAACACATACTATGTAGGCCTCTGGCCAGAAAAACAGACGTAAGTGCAAGGTAACACACTCAGCAGGGTAGATCAGCCAGTGATAACAGGAAAACTCATCAACAATGCTTCAAGGCAGGCATCAGGCCTGGGAAACTAGCAGCTAGAAGACAGTCAGCTTCACAAGGCCGTCAGCCCCCTGAGCTGCTGGAGGAGTTCCCCTAAGCTTGAGCATCTTTGGCTCAGGTGAAACCAGGATTATGACTTCAACACTAAAAGGCATTTTAAGACTAGTTAGAATAATAGAGATATTTTACTGTAGACTGCAGCATAATGGTTAAAAGGAGAAGAGATGATCAAAGAAAAACCACAAGAGATATCCAGGTATGAGTACAGCTTCCCGAGGGTAACTGGCCTTTATGAACAAGAATTAAAGTGTGTGTGTGTGTGTGTGTGTGTGTGTGTGTGTGTGTGTGTATTAGAATCTTTCCCTCTGGTTCCTAGAGTAGGTCATAGTCTTTTCTTTGACAGTGAATTTGTCTCTTTTAGGAGACAGTGAAAAGTCGGGGTCAGAAGAGATAGGAATAGGGTGTTGTTCTTAGACTGTATCCTTACTTATGATACAACCTTCAAAATTTGTAAATTCATTCCTTATATATTTTCAATATCTCCTTTTCACTCAATACATATTTTAGACCCTTTTAGACATTTATATTCCAATTAAAGAAGGTTGAGGTTTTTAAGAATTTTTATTACCTAGGAATTTTAGTTAAGCACAAAAATAACGTAAAAAAAAATAAGTGAGAGATAATAAATGTTCCCCATGAGGAAAACGCAAATTCAGCTTATCTTTAACTAGACTTTTAAATACTTGTAAGTTGAATTGATATACTGAATATTCAGGTACAGTGCTAAATATCTACACACCCATAGCCAACAAAATTTATTTCCCTGTTCACTATATTAGATATTAGGGAAGTGTCCAAAAGAGAATATTTTTAAAGGACTGTTAACAAGTTTAACAAACAAAGGGGCAGGATCCAAAATGCCTCTTCACTTTATTAAGAGGGAAATACATGCATTTCCAATATGATTGAAAACTGCATATGATTGTCCACCTTATTTTTGAAGCATGGAGGGACTAGCTGTGACAGCAAAGCCAAACATTTTAAGCAAAAAAGATAACACAGTACAATTCAACATGTAGCCAGCATTGCATCACTTTGCATAGATGTTCAATGCTGTTTGAGTGTCATTGGGCATCTAATAATATCTATTACATATTCATGTGGCAATTCTTTCATAAAAATCAGAGACAAAAATATTTATTATTACCTCCTTCAATCTCGATGTCTCTGGAATGATTTAATGCTTTCTCAAAAAAAAAAAAATCCTCCAAATGAGAATAATTTGCAAGTTTTTCACTGGAGTCGTGCATACTGGAACTTAACTCACGTTCGGTGTGGTGGTTTGAGTAAGAATGGCCCCATAGGCTCATACATTTGAATGGCTGGTTATCAAATCCAGGCCCAACATCTAACTTTCTTAGAACTCGCAAATACTTCTCTAGCACCATGTCTGTCTGTCTGTCTGTCTATCTGTCACCATGTTCTCTGCCATGATGACAATGGAGTAAACTTCTGAAACTGTAAACCAGTTCCAATTAAATGCCTTTTCTTTTTTTCATAAGGTTTGCCATGATCGAGGTGTCTGTTCACAGCAATAGAACAGTGACTAAGACTTTTAGCAAGCTATCTTGAAGGATTTTATTATTCACAAGTTCCATGAAAACTCAACAAATAACTAGTACTCCAATGGTTAGCTTTAGTGGTCAATTTGACTCGGCCTAGAATCATCTGGGATCAAATTCTTATTGAGGAATTATCTACAATTGGTTGGCCTGTGGGCATGTGTGGGAAATAGTCTTAATTAGGTTAACAAATTGAGGAGCACTCAGATGTGAGTGACAATCTCCAACAGGCAGCTTGTTCTAAACTCAATGAAAACAGACAAGCCAGCTAAGTAAATAGCATGCAAATATCCATTTCTCTCTGCTCTTTTCTTTTTCTTTTTCTTTCTATTGTTCTTTACTTTAGGTTGTGTCGCAGGAAATATTTACAAAGTGAACCTGCCAACTCTCCAAGCTCCTGCTTCTCTCCACCTGCCAACTCTCCACCTCACTGGGCCACATTCCTGCTCTAATACCAGCACCTGTGGGCCACAGCACTATGTTCTAGCAGAGTCCCTCCAGCTCTGTCCAACATTCCAATAACCAGATAGATAGTCCATCCTCATGGTTTGAAAACACAATACCCAGTAACCTGGTGAAAACAAGACTCAATGCTTATAGTTAACCAATGAGATTTATATATCAATAAATTCTCAACACACAAGATGTCCATACAATAATTTCAGAACCAATTTATAGTGATAAAAATTACCCACCTATATTAGACAAATTATCCCATTATTCTAACCTTTATGATATCACAGCAACCTGTAACTGGTCATAGCCACACTGATTCATGTCCACTGTCATCTTCCTTTCTCCCCTGCTACTCCAAGAGATGCTCCCTGTCTTTGCAACTCTTAGCTCTGCCTCCCTTTCCCTGTCCAATCACAGGCTTCCCACTGCCCTAATGTAAAATTTTGTAACAAGGTTGTATTTTAATTACATTTCTCTCTTCCATTTTCTCCATTCAAACTATCTCATATACCCTTCCCAGGTTTCCTTCAAATTCATGGCCTCTTTTTTTCAACAATTGTTAGCACATAACACACATATATGCATATATGTTACCAAATATAACCTGTTGAGGCCATATAATGTTAATGTTAATCTTGTGTATGTTTTCAGAGCTGACCTTTTGGCACTAGTCAATAAATTGGGGTGCTCTTCCCTGTGGAGGGTCAACCCTCTATCTCTCTGCTTCACTTGACTGTAGCTCGTTGTATAGAGTTGAGGTCTCATAAGATTTTACAGGAGTTTGGCATGTTTGTTAGTCTCCTCCTAGCTCATCTCACCTTTTAGTTGATGAGACTTGATAGTGTATCATCTGAAGTTACCAGGAGATACAGTCTCACAGCCAAGTCCCTGATCCTCTGGCTCTTACAATTTTTCTGCCCCCTCTTCCACAATGTTCCATGAGCCTTAGGCATAGAAGAATTTTAGAGATGCATCCTTTAGGACTGGGCTCCATAGTTCTGCATGTTGATTGGTTGTAGTTTTCTGTACTTGTCTCTGTGTATTGCAAAGAGAAGTTACCTTGATAAAGGGTGAAGACTACATTTACTTGTGGGTATAAGATACTTATAGATTATTGTTAGGGATCATGCTGGTTCAATACATTACTGGTTGTAGATTTTTCTCTAATAATCATGATTTCACTAATGATTAGTTTGCTGATTTCTAGTACCAGATATCTCTCTTGTTGAACAGAACTTAAGTCTAATTGCAGAACTGTTGATTATTGCCAATGTATGAGTGCCACTATGGAGCCAATAGGATTATTGTACCATACTGGTCATTTATATGGCCTATAGCCAATATAGTTGGCTTGGCTGTTGGTTGCCTCTCTTTGTTGGAAGCTTGCATGGTGCCTTCTGGTACCATGAAAGCTAGTTCACAGGGAGGAGGCATTCAGGTTGGTTCCAACTCAAGAGACTCTTGGCCCTGTTTATGAAGTCCATGGCTTCTTCAACAATGGGCCTTTCATTCAGTGAGTAGCCATTGGTAATAGCAATAACCTGTATGTTTGGAGAGACTTAGCATGTCTGGGACTAGGGATTTGGTTTGATGATCTTTTGGTCTTTGAAGGAAGCACCAACACCCCAGATGAGAAGCATCCTTTAAAGGTATGTAAGTATGTTTATATGCAGAATTGCATGTGTTGTAGCTTTTATGATTGTTGCTGCTTTAAGTAAATAGTTAATAGTAAGACTTTTTGTGGTTTCTCCAGACATCCATATAGTTATTTTACTGGACTCTATCCTTCTCCTGTATAAACCTTTCCCCCCAGTCTCCCTGTTCCACAAGGTCTGCCACCCCTGACTCTTAGCTGAAAGTATGTAGGTTCTTGCTTCAACTTTCCCATAGTGATGGACTGCCAAATAAATCCTTTTCCTCTCAGGTGTTTGTTATCAAGATATTTTTTCACAGTAACATGACTGAAACTAGGACAGATAGGTAAAGAGAGAGGTGGGAATGCCATTTCCAGCTCTAACTAGAAACTTCAGCATCCTTTTGTCCTATCTCTGAGCTCAGTACATTAAGTAGGTACCTTATGAAGCGAGTGGCAGATAATGCACAGAACACAAATACCCAGACTTTAATTAAACCTTTTTTCACTAAAAATCTGTCTCCTTTAAAGCAGAAGACAAATTCCTTAAGAACAGATGATATTTAAGAAAACATCATTTGTGGCAACTCTAAAAACCCAGGTGAGCCCAACAATCTTTCCTTCACTCCTATGTGTCTGCCCTAACTGATATCTTAAATATAAAATAGGAAAATAATTTATCTGAGAAAAAACAACAAATGTAAACACATAAGGGATCTCACTTGCAATTCAAAACTGATGCTAGGCAAAGTAGCTCCATTGTAGCAATATCAACCAAAAGCATGTCCATTTATCTCGATTATCTGTTTAAGGCCACATAGCAGAAACGGTAATTATACTTATGAAAAGGTAGCTAATATGAGGGCAAAAGGTAATTTAATGTTTCACTAACTACAAGTATCAGCATTAATAATTGAAAATAATACTTTAAAAATCTAAATTATGCACAAAAATATCATGCCAGTTTGAATAGCTGGGATCAGCTGTAGCTGCTGGGATTTACTATTAGGAAATTTTTCATAAGAAAAGTGATATCTTGACTGGCTATTTCCAATTGCAAATAAAATACTACAGCTGGAAAAATATACATATTGGAATTCATAAAATTCCCATGAAAACAAGAAAGGAAGTCTCCTTGCTTAAAGTCAATGTGGAAAAGGCATTAGATACTGACATAATCTAACCTGAAGCCTGATATCTTTACCCTATTATTAATGTGGAAATAGTGACTTAAGAGGGCAAAGCAATTGCATAAGAGCCGTCGTCCACTTGTAAAATACTAGAAACTAAGCATCAAAAAGAAGCATTAAAAATAAGAAAATAGTATTGGCACCTCTAAAGACATGGCCTTTATATAATCATTCTTTATAAATGGTGAAGAGGCCCTGCTATGAAACAGGCAGCAAAGGGAGAGGCATGCCTCATGAGAGGATAAAATTGTCACAAAATTTAAGAAACGTTTATCAGGCCCATGGGAGTCTAACCATGAAATATGTGGCATGAATTCTTGTACATGGCAGGAAGAAAGTGTAGGTGAAAAGGTGATTATTATCTCAGTAATTTGTATTTTGATTCTACAACTCTCAAGAATTCAGTGACAACCACTTTTAAACATTAATAAAAGAATCTGAAGTTCTCAGAAGGAATAAAGGCCACAGAGGAAAAGAAGTGTCTAAGGATAACTGAGTGTTGCCTAATAATCCTAGCCAAGAGCATCCCCAAATTGAAAAGAAATAATAGGAGAAAACCACAGGTTTTGGATGACCTTTTTACCAAATCTCAGAAATTCAATGGCAGAATGGAAAGTGGACTGAGAATCAGAATTTAAAAGACAAGAAAAAACATCTACAAAACTGAGTCATAGCCTCGACTTTCAACTGAAAGGGTTGATTTTCTTCTAGCTTTAAAAAAAAAAATGATTTATTTGTGCTTCCAAAAAAAGTCATGCTAATAAGTCTATTTGACTCAAATTTTTCATACTTTCCAATCCTACTGAAATTCCAAGTCACTAATTTATAGATTATCTATAAAAATATTTTCAGGGATGAAATCAAGCCTTAGTGTTAAGCACCCAGGCTTCTCTTACAGAAGACCTGTATTCAGGTCCCAGCACCTACCCAGATGGCACACAACCCACAAGGACCAGTTCCGCAAGATTCTCTGGCTCACATGGGTACCAGGCACACACCATACAGTATACATACAGGCACTCACATCTACACATCAAATAAAAGCAAATCTTTAAAACTGTTCTCAGTTTTATATTTAGTTTTGCTGAACTCTTTCAAGTAGACTTCCAGCTTTGTGAAGGAAACTATCAATAATAAGCTTGTATCCTCTTCTCTCCACTGTGGCTTGGGCTGGCAGTGAACATGCTAACCAATATTTATTACGTTTTTGTAATTTATTAGTTTCCGTGTTGTGACCCAAAGATCTCCCTCTGCTATGGACTCACGAATTCTACACGAAAAGTCATATACCATTCTCCCAGTCAGCACCCACGTGATGGAAGCTTATTGCTTACTTCCAGTTTTATCTGATTTCAAATGCCTCAAACAGATAGTCCTCTTCCTGAGAGTTTGCTAAGAAGTATGGATTAGTATTGCTATACTGGCTGGAAGGAGCCAATAAAACTGTATTTAAGACTAAGAAAGATGAAATCTGAGTATTTACAGAGGTGAATTCAAGATTTCGAACGCCTTTAATCCTAGCACTTGGGAGGCAGAGGCAGGCGAATTTCTGAGTTCCAGGCCAGCCTGGTCTACAGAGTGAGTTCCAGGACAGCCAGGACTACACAGAGAAACCCTGTCTCGAAAAACAAAAAAGCAAAATACAAAAAACAAAAAACATAAAACAAAATTTGTTCATCTCCAAACCAGTGGAAGTGTCTCTCTTTGGAAGTTTCTACCCTGTGCATTTTCAAACTGTCTATAGAACGAGGCTTTTTGAACTCCATCTTATGGACAGGATTCTTATATCACAGGATTCTTGAAAATACTCTTATTTTAATCTGTAGACACACTAAATTTACCAAATCTATAGATGGCAAGCTATATAGGATTGTGATTTTTCTGAATAATGAAACTGTTCATTTAAACAAAACACACATATCACTCTGGTATTCTGTGTAAGTCTAAACAATAATTGTTTGAAAGTGAATAGTTGGGGGTATTTAGCAGTCACATATAATTATGGATGATTATGCTTATAGATGACAAAACTGTACAGGCAAATGACTAAGAACCAGAATCTTGTGTTTCCACAGGTGAGTCAAACCATCAGTTTATCAGGATTTTACTTCTAAGAAAATTTACTAAGGCTTTTCCTAGGGATTTTACTTCCACGTAAATGGCATTTTGAAGTATACTGCAGAGGAAGTTAACATGAGTCAGTCCCTCATGAACTCTTAAATCTTGAAGGAACCATTTGATTTCTCTAGACATAGTTTTCTCTATCTGGAAAAAGAGAGCAATACCTAATTCATAGGATTATTATAGAAATTAAACGATGCTAAGGTGGATAGTTTTGTCGAAAGGCCATTCATCAAATATTCTTTCTAACTCTTTTCTATATTCTGTCCTTTTCTAAAGAGCAAAACTGAAAACAAAAACTACCTCTACTTTGGCTTAGATATGAAGAGGATTACGGCACTTTTTAAATATATAACTCATAAGATCTTGGGCTTTTTCTCATTTGACTGAGGTATGGAAACCGAGGCTGAAGAAAAATGTGAATCCTTATGTAAGTGTTGCAGGGTTCAAGTACCAGAAAGTACACTTAAGCCTGTCATCATCTCCATCACCAACCTGCAGCGATGTCTCTGCCCACTGGACTAACTTACAGACACCTGCTACTTCTCACAATCAGCTTCAGCCTTTTGACCTCGCTTCTCACGCTAGCTGCTGCAGCCCACTTTTAAGGTCTACATCTTAGCCAAATTTCCCTCTTAAAATTGATTTGTCTCAGTCTTGGATTTCTCTACTCTGAAACTGACACTAATCTTTCCCTTGTATCCCCCACTCCACCTCAGTCCTTCTCAAGGAAGTTATGAATGGCTGTTGCTTTGCCAAATCCAAAGATGATTCAAATCATCGTGGTCAAGGTAACATTTGACTCAGCTCACCTGTCCCCTGTTGCAGTAACATCTTCTGGTGACTGCTAGAAGACACACAGCAATGGCGGCTTTTCACAAGCCCAGCAGTTGCCTTTTTTAGCTCCGGAGGTAACTTAATATCAGTTCCTTAAACATTTCCAAGTTCCAAAATTTTTCCCCTGATCTAGTGTGTAGCACCTTCTACTGGAAACCCCATTCAACCATGGCATTAAATACTTTGTTGGGGCTTGTAATTCCAAATGTGAAATCCCTCCCCTGAACTGCAGACCTTTATATCCTATGTCATCTCTTCTCATTTGTAGAATCTTCGTTTAGATGACTAAGAGTCTGACTTAGTTCACCAAAATTCTACCTCCTATTGTAAACCGGAAACTTGAACCACTTGTTTATCCCCTCTGAGGAGATAGATGGTAGCTTCAGTCACACTATTGTGAACACTTAGTCATCCTTGAATTCTCTTATCTCACTCCTCATATCCACTCCATCACCAAGTTCTGTTGGGTCTACCTTGGAGGACTGTCAAGAGTCTGGCCACTCTCTTCACTGCCACCATGCTGTGTCTAGGTATTATCATAGCACTCTTGGTTTATTTTAAGTGTGTTCCTTAATGGTTTTCTTGCTTCTCTGAACTAGATGACCCAGAACACATGGGAAGGCTTCTAAAATGACATTGACTCAAAAAGTTTTATAAACTTTCTATAAAGATTAAAGTCTTTCGAAATGCCCTGAATGGAGGCTGTCTTCGCCTTGCAGCTCATACTCTCTGTCTTCCTTGGCTTGATTTTTGCTACATATCATTACATAAATCATGTGTTTATTTGCTCACACACAAATACACACACACACATGCACACATCCAGTGAGGGAAGAACTGTTTGTCTTTTCAATTTTTCAGTTCATCAGTATAGACTTTGTGAAAAGAAAAACAGAAAAAAATGAAAGAAAATGCAAAACAGTATTTGGAATGCACCAGGAGTCCAGCAAATGTGTATGCAATTAATAAATAGATGGCTGAACTTTTGTTTAAAGAACTATATACATTTGCATGCTTGACATTCTTGGTCATATATTAAATTTTTAGTATCTCATCTTAAGTAAAATTAGTATGATCCAAAACAAAAATGATACTATCGTAAATTGTTTCACCTTTCTATTTTCTTTAAAGATTTATTTATTTTATATTGAATTGTGTGTATGTTGTGTGTTCACATGTGCACATAAGTGCAGGTGCTCTTGGAGACCCAAAGACATTGTGTCCCTGAAACTGGAATTTTAGGAGGTAGTTATGGGCCACCACACATAAACGGCTAGGAACTGGTCTTTTGCAAGAGCAGTGTATACTCTTACCAATGAGCCATCTCTCCAGTCCTTCACCTTGGTTCATAGAAAAATATTTTATCACAGTAAATGAGTCAAACTCCCAGTGTTCTCCCAGAGAGGACAACAAAACCACAGAGCATGGGAGTGACCAGAACTGAGTTTTCTGTGTGGCCCTAAGAATTATAAATCTATTCTTTACCTTTCCCAGTCTTCTTCAGAATGCCCCTGTCCTTACTAGCCTGCCAGACCTTCGAATCTCTGACATTCTTTTTCCTTGAAGGTTTCATAGGTACTCCAATGGAATGAGCCTGTATCATCAGCTCATTGGGTAAGTAAACAGTAACATTAACATTAATAGAGCCACCTAATCCTCACCAAGCATTTGTGCCAAGCACACAAATGTCACTGAACATTCACAAGATACCCCAAAGGAGGAAACACTATCAACCTGATTTTACAGAAAAGGAACTCTGATGCTTAGGCAAGGTCAAATAACTTATCATGTCATAGCAGTGAATGGCCAACTTGACTCTGTCAGTCTTCATAACTCTCAGTTGACACAAGTCTTACTAAAAAGATAAATTTTTCAGGACACTTGCCCGAAGATCCTCATTTATTAACATTTAGGTTGGGGCTGGGAATATGTGCTTCTAACAAAGTACCCGGGCAATTATTTTATAATTCTCAAAGGGCTATCCCAATTATTCAGTTAGGCATTTTGTTCCTTTCCATCCTACAAAATAGATACTCCTAGATGTGTGTGTGTGTGTGTGTGTGTGTGTGTGTGTGTGAGAGAGAGAGAGAGAGGGGGGGGAAGAGAGAAGAGAGGGAGAGAGAGAAAGGGGGAGGGGAAAGAGAGAGAGAGAGAGAGAGAGAGAGAGAGAGAGAGAGAGAATGTGTTTTGCTAGGTTTCAGTTTCATTTCTTTTGCATATTAACAGCAGCCAACTAGTCTTCCAACATTCCACTTTCCCCAATAGACTTAATTAATGTGATAATCAAAATTAAAATTGAGAAGAATGAAAATGGCTGTAAACCAGTGTTCTCACAGGAGTTTGTTTGTTCTCTGAAGTTATGCCTTTCCCTTCTGCCAATGGGCAGCTTGTACTCTCCCATGAGGGACCAGTGAGGGACATGCATGATCATCAGCAACCCAGAGAGTGGAGGATGAACATCTGTGACCCGCCTGCCAAATCTGTTCCTCACTGTGTAGACATTGCACAAAGACATAGGCAGCTGAAAGAACACAGGATATTGAGTATGTAAAGATACAACTATATAAAACGTAATTAAACAAATAATTCAGTTAATAAATGACCAAAGGAATTCAACAAATCATAGTCCATCATTTAAGAAAGCCAAAGAAGGAAGAAGCAGAGCAGGAATCTGGAGACAGGAACTGAAGCAGAGATCACAGGGCAACCACTAACACCTGAAAGTCATTTCTCAAAGAAATACAAATGGCCCAAATTATGTTTGAAAAACATTCAATAATCTTTAGTCATCAGGGAAATGAAAATAAAAAATACCCACTGGATTTTCATCTTACCTCAGTAAGAGTGGATATTTTCAAGAAATAGGATAGCAACAGATTTTGGAGAAGATACAGGGAAAGTGAATTCACATATACAGCTACTGGGAGTGTAAATTCATGTGGTCACTGTGAAAATCAGTGTGGAGGTTCTTTAAAGATCTAAAATTAGAAGCTTTATAGGACTCAGCAATACTTCTGGATATTACAAGAAAGACTCTATGTGTACCACAGTGATACCTATGTATAGAAGTTACTCTGGCACTGTTCACATTAACCAAGATGTAGAATTAGTCAAGATGTCCATCAGCCAATGAACAAATAAAGAAAACCTGGAAGCAGTAAAGTTTATTTAAAATTATGTAATTTGTAGAGAAATAGATGGAACTTGGAATCATCAAATTACAAAAACATAAGTCAGACTCAGAAAGACAAAAATCACATTTTGTTTTCTGTCATATGCCAAACTTATATTTTAAAAGCATAGTACATGTCCTAGCTGTGATTAAAACTCTGACAGAAAACCAATTTAGGGGAGGAAAGAGTTTATTTGTTGAGCACATCCAGATCACAGTCTATCATTGAGGGAAGCCAAGACAGAAATGAAAACACGGCATGAACCAGGAGGCAAGAACTGAAACAGGGGCTGTGGAGCATCTGCCCAGGAGTAGCACCACAGTGGTTAGTCCCTCCCACATCAATAATTCACCAAAATAATTCCTCATAGACTTGTCTGCAGATCAGGCTGATGGAGGCAGTTCCTCAGTTGAGAATCCCTCTTCATAGGTGTCTTAGCTACTTTTAAATCTCTGTGACAAAGCACCATGACCAAGGCAACTTATAAAAGAAAGTGTTTAATTGGGACTAAGGTTTCAGATGGTCAGAGTCCACAATGATGGAGCAAAGACGTGGTGGCAGGAACAGCTGAGACACTCACATCTTGATCCTCAAGCAGGAGGCCGAGAGGGAATGCTGGCGTTGGCTCAAGTCTTTTGAAACCTCAAAACCCAACCCAGTGACACATCCCCTCTGACAAGCCATATTCACTAATCCTTCCCACGAGGTCATGATCCTTCCAGCATGGGAACAAGCTTCTGGGTGTTGAGAAATCACATGAACCAGAGGTGGTAGAATCAGACTAGTGATCCCAACCAAGACCCTAGAAACATAACAAGCTCAGTTGTTGACTCATCACTGACAGACCATATACCAACTCTGTCTAGACCAGCAGGACTCATGGGCTCATAGATCAATGAGAAATGTCAAATGATTATGGCTGGAAGTTCAGATTTATGGTGATTTCTTACATAGTGAAAGGGAACTGATTCACATGAGGAGAGGATTAAATGTAACACTAAGTACTTATATCAAAAAGAGATGACTTTAAAAGTGAACTGATCTTCCCAACTGGAGGTGACTTGAACTCTACTAGCCAGATTAGAACTTGCACTAGCCAGTGCATGCTGGTGAGAAATAATGTCCCAGGGACTATATACTTTCAGCACTGAGACTCAGAATTCTGCAGTCCCCAGTTTTTCTATGCAAACGAGGAGTTATCAGAGCAGATGCTTGTCTGGGTCATGCCAAGACCTCTTCTTAACTTGCTAGATGGGATGAGATACAAACGATAAAGGACAGAGAAAGCCATCATCAGTACCTCTCTTCACGATTCTTCTCAGATACTCAACTCACCTTGAATCCTGTACATCACACACAAGTTCCTTTTCAGAGATGGTGAATATGCTCTCTAATGCGGAGGAGTATCCTGGAGGTATTTGCTCTCCCCAGGCCAGTAGCATAAAAGCAGCCACCCCACTTGGCCAAAAACCCACAGCACTTATTCACATGTAATTAGAACTTTAGATAGGCCACAATGTGTCTCAACACACATGTTCCTACTAATAAGAATGTCCTTTCCCATCTGTGGCAATGCAGGGAGATCATCCTATGCATGACGATGAGCTAATAGATGAGTATCTTGCCAAGTTAACTCGTGAATGTCATCACGATGCTCTTGCCTTGCCTTTGTTAAATTTAGTGCCTGCTATTCCAAAGCCTTTCACAGAGGATCCATATGTGCTTTGAAAACAGCCACACACAGATTTTTTTATGACTTTCCTCTTTATAGTTAATGTTTTCTTTCGTAGCTATGAAATAAATTACAAAAAAAAAAGAAAGAAAAGAAAAACCATTGGCTCTCTCTCTTGCTTTCTCTCCGTCCCTCTTTCTGACTGTATGACAATTAAAATTATGATCTCTATTCCAATATATTGCACTTTCTAAATAAAATTTCACACCCAAGAAAATATTTTCCTTAAGTAAAATGTTTTTAAGGAAAAAGAAATTTAGAAAAAAATAGCAATAACATCTGTCATCACTTGAAGTACAGAACAACATCTGTTTCCCTTCACACTAGATTCTACCTCCTAAAATTTGGAGAATTATGTGTCTTTACACACATACAATATCTCTTGGGCAAGTGACAATTAGGGGATTTATAGTTATAGCATAAAGAACTATATCTGTAAAATTGAGACTATGAATAATTTAGCACTGGAAGCAATATTTAATATCTTTATAGAACATCTTTGCCTTGGAATCCAATACAAACCACCTTCAATCCTATGTCCTAAACTCATACATACAAACAAACAAAACCAGAAATCTTCACTGGACAGCCTTTCGTCAATTGTAGAGACCTAGCAGGACAGGGTGTGAGCCTTTCATAAGACATACTGATTTGCACTGGACAGTTCACCTGCACTGAGGTAAGATATACAAGGGTCCTTTTTACACACAACATGGGACGTTTAACAGTTCTTCAGCACTTCTGACACTCTGTGACCTTTCATAAATTATTTTTAGAAATCCATGGGAAAAGGAAAGTTCAAATGGCCCCACTGACCTCCCATTTGTAAAGAATTAATTCCTACAGTCTGTCAAACAGTTGATCCCAGGGACAGACCTAATAATGCAGGAACAGGACTCTTCTGCCTGGATTAACAGGATGGGAACTGAGAGAGAAATAATCAAACATCCCAAAAGATGTGAGAGGTTCAAAGGCATCATAACCTGACCCTATCATTAAAGATTCTCCCAAATCCACCCTTTTCAAACCTAAACCCTTCAGGGAAGGAGCAATCTTTATCAGCCGCTATGGTCCTGCCCCTCTGCCCTTCCTGCCTCCCCCACCTCTGAGTTTATTCTCTGTTACTTTCTTAAGTAGCTTTGCCTCTTGCCACACTTGTGTCCTTGCCTGGGCATAGTCCTGCTGCATGGAAAAGGTCTAGAACATTTCCTCCTGCCCCCATGCCCTTGTCTTCTTCAAGCCCTACTTCAAAAATTATGTTCTCAGTGAGATGTCTCCTACCCCCACCTCAGTTTGAAGCTTCAAGAATCTACCTCATGAAAGCCATCTCCAGCATTGGGTTTTCTTGGATAGTTAGCATGTATCATCCAGCATACCGTCTTCCATGTTTGTTTTGTTCGGTGCTTGGCTCTCCACAGAATGCCAACTTGATGAGCTCCATTTCTGTCATCTCTGTCGTTTTTGCCTGCAAAGCAGATAGCATTGCCTGGCACTTACAGAAGAGCACGGTGACTGAAAAACTGATGTCAAAGGAAATAACAAGCTACTAAGATCACCTTTTGAGGCTGGGTTATATCTCAGTGATAGGGGAAAGCATTTGCCTAACACCCCAAAAGGGCTCTCCATCACCAGCTGTCAACAATTTGAAGCAAATAAACACCAAACTCTACCTACTAGATTTTCCAAATAGTTACAGACATAGAATTGTACTCAGTGTTAGCTCTTCTAATACCAAACTTTCAAAATGCTGTTCAGTGTGCTCACAGCCTTTCAGATAAACGTCCAAGGCATAAAACATGTGTGCTATCAGTACCAGCTTATCTGAAGTCCATCTCTCACTTGACCTTAAGCTTTTATAAATGTTATTCTGAGTTCTATGAATAGTAGTAGAAAAAAATATTTTTTCCATATTTTGATTACCCGTAGGTATGTAAGGGGGTAAGACATGTGTGAGGAGTGGGTTTGTATGTGGAGTGGGGTGGAGATGGGATGGTGTGTGTGTGTGTGTAACTTGGTTTGATTTCAACTTGAGAGCAATACCAATCTTGAAAGACTTCAGGCTCACTTTGAACAAATCTGATCATTCTTTTAAAATATGTAAATTAAAAAGCAACCAGCAAAGTAAAACAAACACCTTAGGGAAAACTAAACAAAAAGAAGCAAAAAGGAGAAAGGTGATCTAAATATAGTCCTAAAGTTACCTGTGAAATTTTAATAATTTTTAACACTGCCCTAGCTGCTGCTGTGATTGGTTGTTCGAGGAAATGATACTTCTACAAATCCAAAATCTTAGTAGACAAAGAGCTTAGCCTCCCTCATTCACATTAAATCTGTAGTCAAAAGCATAAAGTGGAGAATTGCATCATCAAGTTCTTTATGCGGGTCCCTAAGGGTGCAATATCTGATAAGCAGGGATCATGGAGTCACAGAGGGAGACAGACCATGACAATCCCAGGGACCATCTTACCTTCTCATAGGCTACCATCTATGTAGAAGGTGAGCTTCATTACACAGAGGAAGAGTTGGGGGGGGTCCCAAAGGCCTGTAATCAAAGCAGTCTCTAATGTTTTCTTTTGTCCAACAATTGGTTTATATGTCTTTGAGCTTAGACTTTTACCAAACTCAAAATAGAAACACTCCAGAGCCCAAGAACAACACAACATAAGCACAGCAGTGTCTAGGAGAGAGAGAGGGTTCTCCTAGTCCCCGAGACGCTAATGAAATCATTGTAAAAGTTAGCAATTGGTGAGAAAGGAAATTTGAATTATAATAATGTACTTGAAAGAGAACAATTCCTATGATACTAGCAAAGGGAAATATCCCCTTGTTGTTTGTTCCAGGAATGTGATGTGCTTCAATTTGTAAAATCTTCATACTCTCTCTAGTTGCTTAAACACTGCTTATAACATGCCTCAATTAGAAAGGCATATCTCCTCTTAGATGCCCTTCAGTGAAGGAAACACAAACCTTCAGTGTTTTTGCTGAGACAAGCGTTTTTTAAGTACTCGGAGGAAACTCATAAGCAAGGAGAGACCTGAAATTTATCAGATTTGATAACACCAAAAATTAGAAAACCTAGGTACACAGAATACACTCTAAATATTTGTTATACTTTGATTACCTATTCACTCCCAAAATTTATATCTCAAAATGCACCCCCATGGTAATGATGTTAGGAGACAGAACCTTCCCAGTAACTGCTCATAGGTGAAACAATACACTATTCTTTTGAAATCTAAGGAGAAGTATCTCCCAGGCATGATAATTACAATAAGATCACAGAGATTCACAAAGGAGAACACTAGACAGAAGAAAAGGGGGAGGAGGAGGAGGAGGAAGAGGAGGAAGAAGAGTTGTCATCTGGATTCTGTTTTACATGCAATGCATTTACCACAAAGTCAAGAGTCTTTAAGGTTAAGACATTAACTTGGGACAATTTGTTTTAAGGTTAAGAATTTAATCTCAGGCAAGGAAGCATGTTGCGCAAGATACAGGAAGCAATTTTGCCACAGTTAATGTCATCGAACTCGAAAGCAAGTGGTCTGCTATAGGAAAACCCCTGAGCAGATTGCTCACCAATGCCTCCATTAGAGAATGTAAGAGCACAGCGGATAGTCTGCAAATGGAACAGCCCTGAACTTGTCTTTTATGGACTTAATCCATATGTGCATGGACGGCAGTGTATGTAGAAGAAATCTATAAACTTGGAGATCAAAAGCAGGTTTTGGTTGGTTGCTGTCAATTGGTATACTTAGTCTTTTTTTTTTATTTGTTTATTTATTCACTTTAAGTCCAGCTCACTGGCCTCTCCCAGTCACCCCCTGACATAATCCTTCCCCCTCTTTCTCCCCTTCTCTGAGCTGGTGTGGGCCCCTGGATATTCTCCCGCTCAGTTACATTAAGTCTCTGTGGAGCTAGGCATGTCCTCTCCCACTGAGGCCAGACAAGACATCTCAGCTAGAATCTTTAAAAAAAAAAAAAAAAAAGGATTAAAAACATAAAAGAAAATCCTCTCTATCACAGTCTCTGGGAAGGTCTCCGCTGACCTCGGTACCTTACAATGCCATTATATTAAGTCAATTTTGGAAGACAAAAGTCAGTTACCAATCATGGTAGACAATGGTCTCAAAACCAATAATGGAACAATATAACATCTATATATTATAATTATATAATTTCATATTATTTTGTGTAACCTTATAAATAATAAAGTTTATTTGTTTTGTAATACATTATTGTATACTGTGTACTATAAATTTAAATTATATAGCTATACAATAATATATATTAATGGGGAAAGAGATACCAGGAGAAATGTCCTGTTTTTTCTCACTCCTGTATAGTACTCTAATGTATATTGCTATGCTTGAATAAAATTTCATTTATTATATACATAATTTATATAATACAAATATATTGTTTAAATAGCATATAATAGAAATATACAATAAAGTTATATGAGTTTATATACAAGCTACATTTCATAAATATAGTATATGTAAAACATTGTAAGTATTTAAGTATAAGGAAATACTGCTATAAACTATCAATATGGGAGATAGTTGGGTACATAGCAATAGATGAGTGAGATATATTGTATCTCTAACAACAGAAAAATTCAAGCTTCATGCAGAAGCAGCAAAATGAGAAGACTCCAAACTTCTGGGTCACATAGCCACAATGACTAGTTATTGTGTATTCAATGGCTTTATACACGCTGACTACACATACGTGCTATGCATCAATGCAGATGTCTATTTCTTAAGCTTTTTATTATTTTTATTTCATTTGAGTCTTTTGTCTGCACATATGCCTGTCCACACTCAGGGCCTACAGGGGCCAGAAGAAACCGCTGTATCCTCTGTATCCTCCGAGACTAGAGTTACAGACAGTTGCGAGCCATCATGTAGGTACTAAGAATCAAACCCAAGTCTTCCGGAAGAGCAGCCAGAGCCCTTACACTGAGCTGCCTCTCCAGCTCAAGAGAAGAGAGAAGAAAAGAAAGAGAAGAGAGAAGAAAAGCACAAATTCTAATACTGTCACTTCTGGCATCAGTTTGTGCATTGTCTAGGTTACGGCCCCTGAAGCTCTAACTGATTAGACAGCCTGTTCATCGGGAACGATTGAAAGCACTGAGAGTAAAGGAAGCATGTTGCTTATATAATCATTTCTTTTAATAATTGATTTAGCAAACAGCAACATTTAGAATAGAGGACTTTTAAATGTTTAGCTAAAGATTTCTCAACTCTGATGTCACTTATACAAGAAATATGTTACAAATACCAATGAAAAGACAGCAGTTTAAGCATTACTCCTTTAATAAGTCCACAGACCCAGGAACTCTATACCTGGTGATATTCTGGTTGCTCTTTGTAGTAGTGATTAGGAAACAGTGATGTGCAGTGGTCAAGGTCACCATGTAAGATACTGTATCTTGGTGGTTAGATCTTCTGAAATGAGCTCTTTGCTCCTCTACTGTCTTAGTTTATTTTCCTGATACTGTAATATAATATTGTGATAAAAGTGATTTAAGAGAGAAAGGCTTGACTCTTGCCCACATTTCCAAGTTACAACCAATCATGGCAGGGAAGTCTCAAATTTAGAAGACTGGGGGAACTGGTCACAGCATCTACAGTCAAGGAATAGTGACAAATGTATGATATGATCACCACACCTACTCCATTATACATAGTTCAGTATTCCCCATCTAGTGGATCATCGGGCCCACAATTAAGATGTGCTGTCCTGTGCCCCACTTCAGTCAACATAACTTAGATAAAACCCCCATAGGTATGCCTAGAGGCCTATCTTCCTGGGGACTTTAGATCTCAAGTTGAAGATAATGGCAGACTGGCCCTACCTTCAGAATTGAATGATGTCTGAAGGCATTGAGAACTGATTTCTCACAGCATAGCTGTTCATGGGCTAAGTGAAGGCACTAGAATAAAAGAGTTACAATTCCTCAAGGAATGAAGAATGCTCTGTGGGGGAAGGAGAGGTCAAGAGAGTTCTCTTCTTCCTCACTCCTGTATAATATTCTAAGGTACATCACTCCCCTCAAAACATCCTACAAAATCTTGCTGTTTGTGCAAGCCTGTTGAACTGCTGTTTGAGTCTTCTATGATATCCTATGGTGCAGAAACTAGCATGCTAACACACTGTGTCGTAATGAATTACATATTACATCTGCTTTTAAACACAACATTCTGTGCTGGTTTCCAGCAAATAAACCATTAGAAGCACAGTCACTGCTTCAGGCTCTGCTTTCTGGAGGATCCAGGCCAAGGAGCATATATTCCACATGACCAAGCCTATAAAATAGAGGTTCTCGGCAGAGTTGTACTCTAGAAATATTTTGTAAAAATTACAACTGGATTTATCCCATCCAAGACTATTAAATAATAATTGATAAGGGTTGTGGCTTGAAATGTATGTATTCTCTTAGGCACAATTTTAAAATTCATCAGTTAAGATAAATATCACATGAGAATTAGATCCACATGTCCAATACCCCTTGTGCCCTTCAAGGAATATGTCACCTACTAGGTAACAATGAATTTTACTGATGCTGTGTTGAAGAAAGTTGCTGCATCTTTGCATAGTTCCAGGGACTCCAATCTGGCTGTGGCTGTCAAGGCAATAAAGAAAAGGACAGACATACAGACAGAAAGCTGGAATGAGGCGGTAGAGCTTGTGGTGTACAGTTTGATCAAAGGAGGTACGTTTAGCTAATCTTGGTAGGAGTAGCCTCTGTCAGGAAGCATTCTTAAGGCTGTAGACATATCAGGGGAGAAAGTTATAGTAGAGACTTTCTTCACATACTGTCAATATCCACACATGAACCAGAAGGGGAGGCTTTGCCATTTCCACCTGGGTCTGATGCTAGGGGTCCTTGTCATGGTCACACCCATGTCACAAACAATACTCTGGACCTCACACAGGAGCAGTTTTACTCCCCATAGAAAGCCTATGTCATAATTAAGCAAAAGTCACAAACTATAAGAAAAACATCAAGGAATGTATTGGAGGCAGCATACCAAGCAGGTGTGATGGGCTCACAAACAGGATTAATGAACGCTTCAGAAGTTACATGAATGCAACCTGAATTTTGTAAAAGATTGGAGAGACTCATTTCACTCTCTACCTTTCTTTTCAGGCATTTGATTTTTTAAAAAATAAAATTCAAAAAAATATATTCAAAAGCATCGAGCCCAGTTGAGTGGCATGTGAGTACGAAGTGATGTGACACAGGCTAATTGATCACTTTTGAAGATTAATTGGCCCATTCTCTATAGTGCGGCCTACAGAACCCAGCCTTGTTGATGTGGTTTATTGAATTTTGACTGCCAAGTAGAAATTTAAATCATGCTTATTCTTCAGAAGGGAATCCACCCACAATAGGCAATTTGGGTGATCTCAGCTGTGAAAACTCTGATGCTCATCCTTCACCTTCCGTGTACTAAGCTGTTACCACGCACCTGCGTTTTAGATGGAGAATTGATACGGGATGGGTTGTTGAAGACACATTTTGTCTGTGTGTTTAGAACAGAAATAGACTTTCAGCATAACCATTGAATACGTTCTGAAAACCTTTATATCTAATATACAAGCTCAGACTTTCCAGGACTTTTTTATTTCTACTCCCATGGTGAGATAACAATGTGATTGAATCTGTCTTTTGGGATTATCCTGATAACTTAATGGAAAGCATAGCTAGGTTATCAAATCTTTTCAAACACGTGCTTGCCTTTAAAACCTGTTGCCAATGTCTGTTTTTTATGGCCTGGACTGTCCTCTATTGTTAAGTATAGAGGACTAAAAACAGAACAACCTTGACAATCTGTAGATCAGGATGAAAAGAGAGGTGTGGGATGAACCCTTGAAGAATGGAGAAAAGAAGTACACAATTCAAGACTGCCTTTGTAATTCCTCTTACTTTAGAATAGTTTAGACCAGTCCAGGTTGGTTCCTATCAGCTTCCATTTCCTATTTACTCAGGCAGGAGAAACAATGTCTACCACTCTTAGGTTTGGTGAATCTAAAACAGTGATGTAGAGAAGTAGTTTTCACCCTGTTGGTTATAACACATTTGGGGGGATCACATGTCAGACATTCTGCATATCAGATATTTACATTATAATTCATAAAGTAGCAAAATTATGGTTATGTAGTAGTAATGGAGTAATCTTAAGTTTGGAGGTCACCACATCATGAGGAACTGTATTAAAAGGTCACAGCATTAGGAAGGTTGGGAACCACTGATGAGGAATGTTCAAGTAACTACCAGTATCAGCCAAACAAGTATGTGCATTTAAAGACTTGAATGCTACCAAACCACATAACCAAAAGATTCTTTGCATGATCCTGATATCAACTAACATAGATATTTCTCTTTCTTCATATGCTGAAGACTATTGATTCAAACTTACCCAAGAAACTGAAGAGGTTCCATCTGTCTCCATGGGTTAAGGAAGTTTTGCAGCAAGCCATACATAGGGATTATGCAAATTAAGTAACTGAAAATATTAAAAAGCTCATTCACTGACTCCACCCAGGTGTTGTGGTAAGAGCAAGGATTCTTGGTCTGGGTTATTCCATGTGCCAGAAAATGCAAACCCTAGAAAAAAAGATGCTGACATATTTTAAAGTTAAATCTATTTTATGTGTATGAATGTTTTGTATAGCATGTATCTATATGCGTATATGTATGTGTGTAAACATGTATATATGTATGTACATATGCATACTACATGTGTGCCTGGTGCTCACAAAGGTTAGAAGAAGCCATTGCATCTCCTGGAACTGGAATTATGAATGCTGTTGAGCTGCCTTTTGGTTCTGGGATTTAAAACCTCCATCCTCTGTAAGAACAAGTGCTTTTAGCTGCTCAGGCATTTCTCCAACCTTCAGTCTTACTTATTAAGATTCCATATTTATGAATAAAATGAGCTCTTTGATTGAGATAAAGAGATTTTTGTCTCTTCTCTTGAGGGTGATTTTTTTTTAACCTGCTGAGTAAATTATTAGTAAGAGACTTGGTAACAAGGAATCAAGTTAATGCAAAAGAAACATGCAGTTTAAGGGTCCCTGAGAGTGTCAAAATGTCCACATCTTAAGCCCTTATGGCAAAATTAGTTCTGAAGAGGGCATCAGAATCCTCCCCTCCAGAAGTATTCACAATGTGATAGAGTATCACATGTTTGGGTGCAACATCGGTGTCCAAGATAACCAATGAGTTGAGTATGTTTCTGCTTGCCTTATGGACTGGTTTGAAGACATTAGTGTTTAGGTATCCCCCCCCCCCCCGTGTGTGTGTGTATTAAAAAACTTAATACACACATGCACGTTCTCACAGGCTTGCATATGAGTGAAGGGCAGAAAACACCTTGGATATTGTTTTCTGGGTGTCATTCATTTTGTTTTGGAAGCAGGCCTCCCACTCGATTGCAACTTGCTGAGTTGATGGAGTTTGATAGAAGGTGAGTTCCAGGGATGTACCTGTCTCTGCCTCCTCAGCTCTGGAAGTATGAGAGTGAAGCACCATGCTCATCTGTGTCACATATGTGGTGAGTATTGAATTCAGATCCTTGCACTTGTGAGGCAAACAATTTACAGACTGAGTCATCTACAGAGCCCCTTGAACGAACCTTTTAAAATAATTTATGTAACGTTACTTTAAAAACTTCTTATAACAGAAATTTTGTGAGCATGTATACACATATATGTTAACATGACATGTAAAAGACTCATCCAGATGTAGATAGAAGTATTTATTTCATGCTTGTGACCATGAGTATAGCTTAAAATAGATGTAAATTGATTCATTGTGTAGATTTCTATTGTGTTGCTGTGCTGTTAAAATAATTTTGATATCCCCAAATCACAGGGCACTTGCAGTGTTAGGACAAAGGTAATTAGTAAATTCTTAAATGGATGTGGTACATTCATTTCACTGTAAATTCATTAATCATTTACATTCATGTAATCATTTCATTATAAATGTTAAACTAAACAAATTACACAGTGGAGGTGATTTGTGGTTTATGAGCCATCTCATTTAGTCAGAAATGAAATACAAAGTTTGACATTAGAATAAGACGCTTCATTACATTTGCAAACTTGTCCACCCAAACTTATACTCCATAATAATAGCATGCCCATATGTTACTAAAATAAATACATACAGAAAAGGGTGGTATATATAATCTACTAAGGATGCTAGTTTAAAGACCTTAATTAAAGTCTGGTTCCTTCATATTTTTGAAGTGACCAGAAAATATCACACAAGGTGGAAATTTTGTTGTTGTTTTTCCCTTTTGTAAGAATAAAATAAACTTATGAAATCAGAACCCTATATGTGTTGTTGTTGTTGTTGTTGTTGTTGTTGTTGTGAGACAGGTTCTCACTATGTAGCCCTGACTTGCCTGGCACTCTCTATGTAGGTCAGGCTGGCCTCAAACTCACAGAGATGCACCTGCCTCTGCCTCCCAAGTACTGGGATTAAAGCCAGGAACTGTTAAGCCTAGTCCCTGATATGTTCTGTAAAGCTAATAGAGAACTGTCCATTTTTGGAAGTGACAAATCCATATCTCATTATATTCTCCTCTGATGCGTATTTCCTCGAGGCTCCTGAACTTTTATTTTAAAGTCTCACATCTAAACCTTCTTCACAGTGAAATTTTACATGAGATGTTTAGTACTTTTTCCAACTCAGAATAGAGTACTTCACTGTGCTGTCCGGGTCTTCCTCACTCACTCTCTTCTTGTGAGGCTCACTGAAGTCAAGTATACAACAACTTTGGGCAAGATTCAGACCATCCTCATTGGCTTTCACTTATACAGAAGCCAAAACTGAAGTTTGAGAGCCATCATACAGTGTTTCTATCTATATTGCTTTATCTGTGAATTCAGGATGGTCATTGCACCAGATACATGACTTAACACAGTAAACACAAAATAGCACCTGAACTCAAGATCATTCGTGAGTGTGATACAATAACACAGAGAGGTCTTGCAAGGAAGAAACTAGGACACTTCTGAGAGGTCAACAATAGGTACAATTCCCCAGAGCAGGACTGTTTCCCAAGGTTTGAATGAAGCAGGTTGTTGCTTTTCCAAAGGGGTGGGTGAGTTTGTCTTCAAAGAGCAGCACAATCACATATCCTGCCTAGTAGTCTCAGCCTTCACTCTGCATTTCTAATCCTAGAAAATCCTTTCTGAGATATTGTAGTTCTGAGAAGCACGAGTAGCAGATGATGATAATGAGAGGGGGAGAAACGGAGAAGGGAAGGGGACAGAAGGGAAGAGGAGAGGGGAGGGGAGGGGAGGGAGAGGGAGAGGGAGAGGGAGAGGGAGAGGAGGAGGGAGGAGGGAGGAGGGAGGAGGGAGGAGGGAGGAGGGAGGAGGGAGGAGGGAGGAGGGAGGAGGGAGGAGGGAGGAGGGAGGAGGGAGGAGGAGAGGAGAGGAGAGGAGAGGAGAGGAGAGGAGAGGAGAGGAGAGGAGAGGAGAGGAGAGGAGAGGAGAGGAGAGGAGAGGAGAGGAGAGGAGGCAAAAGTAGGGAACAGGAGAAAAGAGAAGGGAAGGGGAGGGAAGGGGAGGGAGAAGGGGAGGGGAGGGGGAGGGGAGGGGGGAGGGGAAAGGAGAGAGTTTGGAATACTGGTGGAAAGCCCAGCATGAGATGTGCCATCTATTATTCTTGTCTCTGAGTACAATCTCACAACAGATATGGTCAACATAGGCTACCATAGGTTCTCAGTTTTTTAATCACATGAGCTTAGAAAAAAAAACCTACTTTTTTTGGAATTATTTATTTATTTATTTTATGTATTTGAGTACACTGTTGCTGTCTTCAGACACACCAGAAGAGGGCATTAGATCCCACTACAGATGGTTGTGAGCCACCATGTGGTTGCTGGGAATTGAACTCAGGACCTCTAGAAGAGCAGTCAGTGCTCTTAGCCACTCAGCCATCTCTCCTGCCCCAATACTGCTTTAAAAAAAAAAAAATTCATAACCAACAACAATAAAAATAGACTCTCTTGAGAATATCCCTTTCTTACAGTCTAGCGCTTCAACTGTGACAAAGACTGGGATTTCTCTCTTTGGACTCTGTCTCGTACTGAATACTGATCCTGGTTGTCCTTCGTCATTTGAACATTTTCATTAATGTTTATAAGTTGCTTACTTTCTTAAGGACTTTCCCAGCAGGATGGAATATTGCAGTCTCAAAGAAAGTTGCTGCATAACATGCAGTCAGAGGACAGACACTGCTCAAAAAAAGTAGCACATCTATAAAATGTAGAATTTCAAGCATTAAGGATATAGTAGGAAAGGAGACAAGTAAGCTTGAGGCTGTATACATAGGTCAGGGGTTAAAGGCACACCACAGTCAGTCTTCTCAGCAGCAAATGAGTTTGGTCAGAAGGCTCACAAAATCCTATAGCTCCAGTTCCACGGAATCCAATGCCTGGGGCCTCCACAGGCACCCTATACACATTTACACATAATTAAATGTAAAGTAAGCATTGTAAAACAAATGTAAGCCACTATTTCTATAGAACATGGTGCTCAGATGATTAATAAACCATAAATGTATAAAGTGATTTCAGGTGGTCATAAATGTGGTAGCAGAATGTATTTTAACATGTCAGAATTCGGGATCTGGACAGTAGTTTTGGTTGGGGTTTTTGTTTGTTTATTTGTTTGTTTGTTTGTTTGCTTGCTTGCTTGCTTGTTTTATTTTGATCCAAATTTTTAAGTAGAAAGATCAGGGAAAATCTTTGATAAATTAACATTTTATCAATAAAAAAAAGTTTAAAAGAAAAAAATAGAATCAAAAGATGTAGGCTCAGGGCTCAGGGAATGGACTGGTGATGGTTAACCTACTATTATGTTTGAGAACCTAAGATGCATTCCCCCAGTACCACTACTAAAAATGAGAGAGACAGGGAGAGAGAGACAGAGACAGAGACAGAGACAGAGACAGAGACAGAGACAGAGGCAGACAGACAGACAGAGACAGACAGAGAGACAAAGACAGAGACAAAGAGAGGACAAAAGAATGAATTTAAAAGAGGACAGTAGCTGGGCTGTGGTGGCACACACCTTTAATCCCAGCACTTGGGAGGCAGAGGGAGGCGGTTTTCTGAGTTTGAGGCCAGCCTGGTCTACAAAGTGAGTTCCAGGACAGCCAGGGCTACACAGAGAAACCCTGTCTCAAAAAAACAAAACAAAAGAAGAAGAAGGAGGAGGAGGAGGAGGAGGACAGTATACATTCAAAACTCACCAAAAGCCTTTCCCCGAACTCTCTCTCTTCCTCCCTCCGTCCTTCCCTCCCTCCCTTCCTCCTTCCTCCCCATCTCAGCTTAAATCTCCCTTGAATTGTTTCTAAAGCTCCAGATTTCCTTCCCTGAAGGAGATGGAAGACTCAAGCACCTTTCTATAAAGGCCTTCCTTGTTAGCTTTCGGTCACCTTGCTAGAATTATCTGGGAAGAGAGAACCTCTATTGAGAAAATGCCTCCAGAATATTAGCTTATAGACCAGTCCCTGGGGGCATTGTCTTGATTAATAATTAATGTGAGAGAGTCCAGCCTCTGTAGGTGGTGCCACCTCTGGACAGGCAGTTTTGGATGGTATATATATATATATATATATATATATATAAACTGAATGAGCCATAGAGAGCAAACCAGTTCTCAGAATTCTCCCATGACCTTTGCTTCCAGGTTTCTGCTTGAGATTTTGCTCCAACTTCCCTCAAGGATGGCTTACATCAGGGAAATAGAAGCCAAATAAATCGTTTCCTACCCATGTCGCTTTGGTCATGGTGTTTACCACAGCAGTGGAAGGCAAACTAAGACAGGCATGGAATACCTCAAAATGCACAAAGTACAAATGGGCTGGGCCGTGTTGATGTGGGTTTGGCTGATAGGTCAATATCACTGTTGCTGTACCATGGTTTTGTCTGTGTGTGGGTCTGGGCCACTTTTCATGTATAGCTCATAGTAACAATAAGCCAGTTTTGTGTAATTCTTTGTAAAGATTTCTATAGTATCAAGTTGAGGGCACCAAGAAAACTGAGTGTTCTTTAAATGTTTACGAAGGTTGAGGATGTGTAATGATTTCTCTTACCATGCAGATCAAGAGGCTGCAAAAAGAAAAAAAACTCTTTAAATAAGGCCTGTAGTGGGGCTAACTAAGTAGACAAGTTTACCACTGACTTTGCAGAAATCGGGAGTGGGGAATAAGGCCTAGGGTACAGAGTGCATTTGTAGCATTTAAAACAACTGAAGAGGTAACTTGCAACACTATAGAAAAGGCAGCACAGATTAAACTCTACTAATTTCAAGATGATAGTTAAACCCATTTGTTACATAAGAAACATTCAAGGGAATTTAATGAGCTGCCACAATGGGATTACAAGGCCATAAAACTTCAAGGTACATTCTAGTTAAATTCTTGCGATTTCTGGGCCTCTTGGAAAACGGAGTGCAAGTGCTCATAGTCTCAGAATTGTTACTGACTTCAGCAAAAAGTTGAAACTATCCGATGAGCTACTCATGTTACAGAACAAGCAGAAGAGCAGGTACCTGGTACACAGGGGTCACCTTTGAGGAGTTCTGCCTCTAACAACTCCCAAGAAGCCGCACTGCAGGGGTTTTCTCATCTCAGGGCTTCCTTGGGGCACAGGGATCCAGAACCTCATGCAAGAGTAACTAACCTCTCTCTAGCTCCTTCACTAGGGACCCTATGCTCAGACCAATGGATGGTGGTGAGCATCTCCCTCTGTATTTGTCAGGCACTGGCAGAGCCTCTGGAAAAAAAAGAAAAGAGTAATTAACCTCGGGGTATCTGAAAAGAAATGAATTTTTAACCACTTAGTCCTTAGAAAAAGAGCCTAACTTTCTACAAAGCAGTATAGCAAACCTTTCAATGCTCCAAGACCCAGACTTATTTAGTTATAGTACACAAATAAAATCTGTATTATTACAGCTGTGTCTTGTAATGCTTTGATACATATTACATAAAATGTAAATGTGTCAAGCATATAAGAAATTATATATTTATATAATTAATATATAATAAAATAAGTATACAATATTATTACACTTATATAAATGTATTTATATATAATAGTTTATATAATATATATCAAAGTATATATGTAACAAAGTAACACTATACAGTTTGTATATAGTATTTATATATATAAACTATATATATATATATATATATATATATATATATATAGTTTTTACTAAAAGCAAGCTGAGCTAAGTTGTCTACCTAATCTTGCACCTTCTCTAGATACCATTTTCTATATGTGGGTACCATGGCAATACCTCTAAACTTCAAGTATATACACAATAATTTTCATCACCAGCTGTATATTAGGTTTTTCTCTTTTTTTATTTTTTATTTTGTACATTTTATGTGAAAAGTAAGCTGTTGAAAGAGTGCTTGGTTTGGATGTGAAATGTGCCTGCAGGCTTTTGTGTTTGAACACTTAGTCCCCAACTGGTAGCACAGGTTTGGAATGTTCTAGAACCTTTGGAAGGTGGTGACCCTTTTGAGGAAGTGGATCACTCTGATAGGGGCTGAAGACTTTCTCTCTCTTCCCGTCTGCTCTCCGCTTCATTAGCAGAACAAATGCAATCAGCTGCCAGCTTCAGTTGATGTCCTTCCCACTGCTATGGATGGCAGAACCCCTTCTTAACTGACAGTCAAAGGAAACTCTTCCTTGCCTAGGCTTTCCTGCCAGAGATGCTGCTACAGCAATGAGAAACATCAATCCTCCACTTCTGGGTCCACCTCAGAGCTCAGCACAAGGCTATATGCGTAAAAGGCATTCATTGTCTATTAAAATGAATGAAAGAGCCCTGTTTCAGAAGGTTGACTGCTGTAGTGCTAGCTATGCTGATGTGGCATTGAATGGCACATAAACATTAGGTAAAACAAACTATAAAATATCCTTTATTCAAACTGTAAGAAACTCTGTTTTAGATTCTGTGAGGTTAAAGACTCATATGTTTGAACGAGCCTGTGGTGGCCAGGTAGTGCAATATAGTGGTTTGAAATTTTTTGTCCACGGAGTAGCACTATTTAGAGGTGTGGCCTTGGAGTGGGTGTGTCATTGTGGGCATGGGCTTAAGACCGTCATCCTAGCTGTGTGAAAGTCAGTATTCTGCTAGCAGCCTTCAGATGAAGATGTAGAACTCTTAGCTCCTCCTGTACCATGCCTGCCAGAATGCTGCCATGTTCCTGCCTTAATAATAATGGACTGAATCTCTGAACCTGTAAGCCAGCCCCAATTAAATGTTGTCCTTTATAAGAAAAAAAAAGTGGGTTTCAGTTTACCTCATGAAATGCAGGTCTCTCAGTGAGGTCTGACTTTCAGATATATGTAGATATGATGATTTTAGTGTAAGCATGAACCAAATGTGACTTTTCTTTTTTTTTTTTTTGTGACTTTTCATAAAGGGCCACTATTGCTATGATGTTTGTTAGGATTCCAAACAGGGTATCCTGCATGTTAATTTCTAACTCTGACAATTCTAGCTTCAAGCTTTGAATGTAACTGGATTATTCTTCTTCTTCTCTGGTGCCTGACACCTAGAACCCTATTAAAGTACTTTAATCACTTTTAATGCTCTCCAGTTAAAATAAAGAACACATAAGATGTGATCTCCATGGACTTGTTTGAAGAGGTATAGAAAAAAAAAATCCAGAACCTAAGTAATTATGAATAGATGCATGGAACAAGCAGCCTTATCCACCATGCCCACTGAAGCCTATTCTACTAAACTCTGGTTTAAAACAAAACAAACAAAAAAAAAAAGGATAGCATTGCAGCCTTGTTCTAATGACATGGCCAGATGATGCCTCAAAGCCCTGGCATCACTAATAAGTACACACTGTCCTGGAAAATCAATAGTTTCTGAAGGGGATCCTGAGGGGATTTTCCACAACTTACCACACGCTCATAAATCCCCGGAGTTCAGGTGCATTGCATCCCAAGCAAGAAAGCCTAGGTCTCAACTGGCTTCCTAAGCTGTTGGCCTGGAGTGGTTGCTTTTAGCTTTGCTAAAGGCATCTACTCTTAGACACCATTTTTAACTGTTTCAAATTGCAGTTATTGCACTAGGAAAGGAAATTTAAGCAGAGACATCACTCTTTCTAAAGAAAGCCTGCTGTCTGATGAGATAAGCATAAGTAAGCAAATAAATTTGGAGTTGGTTACTGATAACAAAGAACAACACACCACCATACTCCATTGTTGAATATTAGACTTGTAACACTGGCAACAATTTTATCATGATCTCTTGCAAAGAATCTCTAAACACCACTCAGGTAAACATTGCTGATAGATTAAGTTTCCTTTAATTATATTCTCTGCTCTCCCAGAACATCTAGGTGAGGCTTCTCTGAGGTATTTGAGTAATATATAATATCATTTTACCTTCCAACTCATATTATCTCAATATGGTGGGGACATGGCCAGTACAACACTCATTATCCTTTTGACAAATGGAATCGTTGTGTGGCACTAGCAAGGAAAGGCCACCTGGTTTTCATAGTTCATAAGCACCTTGGGAATGGTTTCAGGTTAAGAGAAGGTTATGAAAATCATAGAGCTCTCCTAGCATCTCATAGACCCATTTCTAGCTTCCCCTGGTGTTGACATCATACATCAATATGGCATGCTCATCACAACTGTCTAAACAACATGAGAACATGACTATTCCAGAATACTACACTCAGACTCCAAGGTTTTTATTTCAAGTTTTGTTTTTGTTTTTGTTTTGTCTGTTCTGGCACTTGTCCAGGATCCCACACATGGCATTTGGTGCCATGTCTCCATTGTGGATTCTCTTGCTTTGGGTAGTTTTCACATTGTCTTTGTTCAGCGATGAAGCATTACTAGTCTGGTACTTAGTCCAATGAATTCCCCTCAAATTTAGGTGTCAAGTATGCCCTATTGATGTTGACCATGATCAGCTGTTCAACATAAGGTTTGTCAGGTCTCTTTATTAGTTGTAGAACACAGGGCGACAGCCCATGCTTAGGAGGTGGAGTTAATCTCTACTTCACTGAGGGTGAAGTATTTAACATAGATTATTTTGAATACTACATGAAGAACCTGCATCCTCGCCTGATTCCCTGGGTTATTCCAGACTTTCGGATCAGTGCACTGCTGCACTGATATTTTATTATGTTGTTTATTATCCAAATAGTTATTGATTTTACTGTGCAAGTCCCAGCTTCATCCACTGGAGTTCTGCCCTCGCCCCATCATTATAATCTATTTTTAAGCTTTCCTTTGTTTCTGAAGTTCCATGTTCCTTGTGCATATATATTTCCTTCTCTGTCTCTAGGTTTAGATCCAGCCACTTCTATTGGAGTGCAGCATTGGAAACCAAGATGGAGGTCCTGGCTGGTGAGAGCCACTGTGCTCTCAAATGACTCCTCATCCCACTCTCCTGCCTGAATGCATGTGCCAGGATATTCCTGTCATTGATTTCAAACTTTGTTCTGAGGAGGAAATTATGGCTTCATTTCAGAAATACACAGTGGTTTTAAATTAACCATAGCAGTATAATTTTAAAGACAAGTATAATTTTCATTTTGATTATTAATCACCATGTTTTCTTTTTCTTATTAAAAGAATTGAATATTTAAAGAATGTGCTCCCCAAGGAGAGGACAGGTTAGCTCAGTGCAGCCTGGCAATTTGAGTAGAAATGGCAGGGTGTAGGCAAGCCTAGTAGGAATTTAATACATTCTATCCTTATCCAACTCTTATTTTTAAAAGAACTGAACTATGGCCAAAGAAATGTGAAGAACTGGTTGTGGAAAAATGAAAACGTTATAGAAAGGATGAAGAGAATGACACACAAACTCCATTATCTAACCAAATAGCTAACTTGTATTTGTGTGTATGTGCTTGATGTGTGTTATGTGATGTATGTGATATATGATGTATGATGTATGCGTGATGTGTGTGATGTGTATATGTGTGTGTGATGTTTATGTGATGCATGTGATGTGTGTGTAATGTGTGTGATGTGTATATGATGTGTGTGTGATGTTTGTGTGATGCATGTGATGTGTGTGATGTGTATATGATGTATTTGTGATGTGTCCGATGTGTGTGTGTGATATGTGTATGGTATATGATGTGTGTGTGATATGTATGATGTGTGTGTAATGCATGTGTGATATGTGTGATGTATGTGTGTATGTGTGAGATGTATGCCTGATGTGTATGTATATGTGTGTGATGTATGTGTGTGTGTGTGTGTGTGTGTGTGTATGTGTGGGTGTGATGTGTGATGAGAAAGTTGTTTTTAAAACCAGAAGTGCCGCTTTCATAGACAACATCAACCATGTGTTCTATTTGCCATTAAGGTTTTGCCTGGCTCTTATGACCACACCCATGTCCTATTGTAACACAGGTTTACCAAACTCTCATGCTGAACTCTCATGCGGCTACTATTAAAGAAAGCTCCAAACCCCACAAGGAAAACCTATACCTAAAGTGTAGAACCCCCGCTAAGCTTTAGAGAACTCTTTAGTGCTTGCTCAAATGATAGTATTTAGTAATCTAGCACCTAGAGAAAACTTACATGAGTGTGTGCACATGCACACACACACACCTCTTAATCTTTTCTCAACTTCCTCTTCCCATTGTTGATCATCAATATTTATTCATTATACAAATTAAACATCCTACTGAATATTATAATTTTGCATCAGATAAATGATATTTAACTAACACTGATAATGGAATCACAGTTGTTGGGCTACTTATAAGAAGCCATGCCAGCCGGGCGGTGGTGGCGCACGCCTTTAATCCCAGCACTTGGGAGGCAGAGGCAGGCGGATTTCTGAGTTCGAGGCCAGCCTGGTCTACAAAGTGAGTTCCAGGACAGCCAGGGCTATACAGAGAAACCCTGTCTCGAAAAACCAAAAAAAAAAAAAAAAACCCAAAAAAAAAAAAAAAAAAAAAAAAAAGAAGCCATGCCTACTCAAAACTGCCAGAATCCTGAAGTTCAGGACTGAGAGTCTGAAAACTACTGATACTGAAAACACTCTGGCTTCTAGGTCACTTAACCCTGCTAAGTTTATACCCAGACAAAAATTTTTGGCATCAAATAGCTAGTTGCTTTTGAAGCTGTTTGAGTCATTTAGATGGTCTGGCTGGAGATTGAACACTGTCATTTCTTAAGCTGCAATGTGTTTTGGAAGGCTGGTCTGTTCCCGTGTATGCCTCATACTTGAGAGTGTACACAGCTTGGGGTTCAGAGGACACGATCTTTAGCACATTAAACACCAAACAGCAGACACAGATCAATAGAAAAAAATAACTTCTTTTTATTTACAAAAACAAAAATCCAAATATTGGATGCTGTAAACAAAATTCACAATCTGTTCCCTCTAGCACTGATGCGAACATGTCAGTTTTGAAGAGTCCATTTTCCATCAACTCCTTTTACTGCCTGTGACACACAATTGTCAAAACGTTCCAAGAGTGACCCAGGGTGCATCTTGCTGTTGTAGGACAACTCAGAGCAGGCAATGGTTGTAGGGAGGTGGGAGGGAGGGCCAACGGTAAACAGAACCTCTTACAATCTGCAAAGGTTTGCAGCAAGGATCCCCAAGCCCCTCAGCACCGCCCACTTTGTACGGTTATCTCTGATTTCTTAGCAAGCCATTACCATGACAACACGTGACACGGAGATCCCTCCACAGCACTGAAATGGTGATGCTAAAAGAAATATTAAAGAAAGAGTATATTCAAATAGGTGCTATATATGAAAACAGGATATTTTTGACTTTTTTTGTTTTGTTTTGTTTTTATCAAACACACATTTTTCTTTCACAACAAAAGCTTATTTTTGACAGATGCTGACAGCTTTTAACATAATACATTTCATTTACAAAATAGTTCACAATATTTATTTAACAAGCATTGCATTAAAACAAGGATATGCACAGTAAAGCAACCAACGACAGCAAACAGAAGGGGTGGCAAAAACAGCATGTTCACTTTTCATTTCATTTCCTGCTTGGCTTGAGTATTCTGCCCATCCTTGTGCTTTTTTGGACCCAGGTCAAAACAGCCTAACTATACCAAAGAGTGCAAGCTCTCCATTCAACTTTGGAAAGTCCATCCCCCTGTAAGAGTTCTTGAGGCAGTTGAATTTACTGCAGATGAAGTAAACTTTGTAAAAGGACACAGTTACAGGCTAAGTGTTCTCTGACATGCCAGACTGGACACGTGAGAAGAACCTTCAGAAGGCAAAACTTCTCTCTGTTTCAAAGTAATAATACACTAGGCCAGACAAACACAAGAGCAAACAAACCGTGGGCACTGATTAGATGCAGAGAGAGCTGTCCTTTGCTCTAACTTTCAGATTTTTAGGCCACACATCCACAAAGAGAGACATATATTCCCTTGCATGTTCAACTACATATGCACAGGACTATAGTATGCACAAAATAGAAATAAATTATATAAGGGTTAAAGTAAATGCCAAAAGTTGCCTTGAACACAGCCTGTTCTATCTGAATGTCGTGTGCTGGTTCTTTTGACTAAGTTCTTTTGACTTAGCTTGCAGCTAAGTAAGCAAGCAAGGAATAGAAATACTTGAGAAAATAAATGAAAAACATTATTTTCTAATAAGGCCCCTTCAAACAAAAACCTGTGCTGTCAGTTAACAGCAGGTTGCTACTATGGCAGAGCCCAAGATCTCCAGACTTTTCAAAACAGTGGACAACTCATATTTGCAGAGTTAGCATGAGCAGAAACCAGGTCACCAGAAAAGCCTCTGTCCCCCACCCCAGCAGTCCAGGAGAACTTGCAGGAGAGCTAAGTGGGCTGGACTGTGGTTTCTGATAGGTGAGTTCCAGGCTTCAGCTGCAAGCTGAACAAGGTTTCCTGGGACTTTGCATATGATTTTTCAAATGCAGGGCAGTGAAGGGGAAAACTGGACCACCATGGGAGCAAGATCAGGTCCTTATAAAAGAGAGTGGCAGTGTTGGGGACTGTGGCAGCTTAGTGAGGATTCTCAAGGAAGCTGTCCAATCAGAGCCAATCTAGTTGCTGGTAAGGCTTCAGATACAGGTGCACAGAAGGGTGGTCCAGACAGACCAACCTGTACTAATCTGTCCAGGAGAAGCAGAGAGATGCTGAGATAACATCATTGCCAAGGTGAGAGAGTTTCATTCACCCTAGCATCTCTGTCACTGACTGGCTCTGCAAAGATATTACCATACCTAGCAGTCATTCACTAAGGTTCCAGGGGACTGGTGATTGTTTCACAACAATAAGGGAAGGTTTTTTTTAATGCATTTGCTTCATTTTTTTGAAATGTTAGTTTTCAGAGACCAGTGTCTACAGAGCTGGGACAGGAGTTAAGTTTAGCTGTCACTGAACATTATCAGTTCACGACACAAAGGTATACAAATGGTCTCTTGGGAGAGAAAACTAAAGTTGGGTTTGATCGAATACAAAGTGATTTAGTTTAAGGTACAGTACTAAATATTTCTATGCAGTGTGACAACCAGATCAAACATATTTCATATTGGATAAATTTATAAAACGTATATATATATGTATATATAATATATATATCCTATATATAAACTTTATGTAGTTGTGCAAATACTCTTTAAAAAGGGTCATTTCACATTTATTAAATTCTAGTGGTCCAAAATGTAGAATGCACTCATTTGTATTTTCATTTAAATATTAGGAAGTAGTGTTCGGGTTCCAGAATTCTTTTTTCTTTTTTTTTTTCTGCAGTTTATTGATTTAGTTATCCTATCTCTGGTCCATGATCCACAAGGTCTAAGCCTTGAAGGTATGTAATTCTATTTATTTAAGGGGGAGGGGTTCAGACTCTCAAAATGTCAAGTAAGTCAATTAAAAAGTATGCTACCAAATATTCTTCCATTTGTGAAGTTCTCTGGTTCACTGAAATTAAGAAAAAACTCACTATAAATGTGTAATCTCTGCTTCTCCTACAAATATATTATTCATTTACTTCCACTTGTCTTATTTTTTATGGGTTTTAAGTCATCATTGCAGTTTGCCCATGTCTTCTAAGATCCTACCAAAAACATAAAAAGCACTATATTTAAATTTTTCCTATTTGATACATTATTTTAGATCATAGACAAAGTAGTGTGTGTATATATACATACATATCACATATATGTGTGTGTGTATACACACAAACAATATATACGTACCTATGATAACATCACACCAAACAATATCAACTTTATATAGTTATTTGCCAAAAAAAAATAGGGCATTTCCTCCACCATTCACAAGCTTATATGTTGTTTTATTTTTTTTTTCTTGAGTCCCTGATAAAATAAAATAATTATTAAACCATAAAATAACCTTTTCCACTTCAAATCTTCTGAAAGCGACAGGCACTTTGATGTGTATTGGTGTGTAACAAATATAGTAACTCTTTATATATCCTACTCTATCCCTCTGCTCGGGAAGTCTTACCTGTTAAATCTTTGGTCCTTGAGCATGTTTTCTTGGCTACAGCTGTTTTTTGCTTGCGTCTTCACATTTAAAATAATAATAATAATTTTTTAAAAACGCAAGCTATGCACGAAGCTGGAATTAACGGGGTCATGTCATCCTTAAGTTCTGCTGTTTGTTACAACTGTTGGTCGGTTTGGACTGTTGGTTTGGACTGAGCTGTTTCTCTGAGGAAAACAGGATCATTCCAAAGAGAGCATTCGCTTCAAAACAGACGGTAATACCTTCTAGTAGAGTAGCCCTGCCTGCCCCTGTTACTTTCTGACCTCCTCGTGTGATAGGCAAGGCTTTCCTCCTCTGTAGTTTCCCATTTGTAAATGCCATCTGAAAAGTTTGTCCACCATTCCTTTCCCAATGGCAGAGCTATGGGAGTAGCTACTGCAAACCCATATTGTCAAAATCAAGCCTTTTTTTTTTTCCTTTTTTAAAATTCTCTCGTTATTTTGGGAGAATCTGGCTGCTTTTTACCAACAGGCCTCTTTCGTTTCAAGATAGCATCCAATTGGGTAGAGACCATAGGTGGGGTGGGTGGCTAGGGAGGGTGACAGTTGAGATCATGCTCCCGTAGTGATGGAAAGATCCAAAAGCATTGCCAACTTTAAAATCAGGAGCAAGTCCTCAGTGCACTAAACACATCCCTAATTAGGACTGGGTCACTTCCCTTTTTGGTGTTGTGTCATAATTTTTCTTCCTTTCTTTTTTTTTTTTCTTTCTTTCTTTCTTTTTTTTTTCCCCCTATCTTACTTGAAATGGCTTCCCCATGGGACATTTTTAAAAGATTCTTAGTTGCAGGGTAACCAAGTAGAGTATGTCTGCTGCTGGCATGTGAACACGGGCTGAACTTGTGCAATATAGTAATTGCTAAAGTTAGCATCTGCAACATAGGGGGCCGGCTGGTAATAGCAAGTGACATTAGCCACATTAGGAATGACATTTTGGTCAGCTAGCACCCGGATTGCCAGCATGGTGATAAGGTTTAAAGTCTGCCTCCTTTCATGTCCCATCAGGCACACCGTACTCTCGTTTACCACTCCATGAAGGGTCATGAGATAGTCATACTTGCGGTCTTCCAAGCCCACGAAGTGGTTCTGCAAGTAGGACTCCAGCTTTCTCTGCTGCTCTCCGATGTCTGAGAAGTCAATAAAAAACCGGGAACACATGTACCTCTGGAGGGTCTTGATCTCCTCGGAGGCAGGCCTGAAGCCCCGCACTAAGAGGTTGCAGTACTTAAGCAGGCCTCCCCCTCTTATTTCCTCTGGGTTCCTGGTGGCAATGATCTTGTTGCAAAGGTGATCAAAGGCTTCGTGGAAATCACCATAGACACTCTCGCCGATGATGGTGGGGTGAAATGTCTCAGTCATCGGGTTCTCTGAACACTCGTAAAAGAGGAGAAGAGAGTCTAATTTGATTTGAAAAGAATCTACACTGAATTCAAACTGCCTCCGCAGGGAATCCACAAACTTCAGCTCCACATTTTTGCCACTGTTGTTTGACAGGGATATAAGGCTCCACCGGTCAGAATCATTGCACACTTTAACCATTTTCTGCACATAAGCCTCCTACGATGTAAAAGAAACAAGAAAGTGAACAAAGCTGGTAAAGGAACAATAAATGTGTCTCAGCTGCTTTGCTGAGGATTATTTTGCTCCTTCCTGTTTGTTTTGTTAAGTTTCAGCAAAACACTACCTACGAGCTTAAACGGTCTTCGGAAAACAGGGGAAAAAAATACATTTAACGAGTAGTTTTGCCGTCTGGGAAAGAGACTAGAAGTAATAGTTTGAGGCTTTTGGCAGACACAGCAGCATACTAAGACGTTCTGTTGTCATGTCTGAGTTCAAATGTTATTTTTTTGGAAGATGGTCTAATGGGCACAATATTCACCCAGTATCCACAGAGAGACAGACAGTGTCGTGAGTCGCCCTCTCTCAGCCTGGTCTCCAACCACCCAGTTCTCCTTCCCCTTAGGCAATCAATCTTATCAGTCGAGTGTGTCCCTCCAGCGACACTCTACAGTTACAGCCAAAGAGGAACTAAATTGCCTTCAGACAACTTTAATTAATTATACAAAACGCCACCTAAACCGAAGGGGAGGGGCACACTATTACACCCTCGACTCCGTGAATTAACAGGGAAAAGCATCAAATATCTTAAACGCCGAAGTCAGTTGAGTAGGGATCTATTCACATTTTCCAATACAACAAAAACCATTGACTCAGTTCGGCTTCAGGCTGCTATTTTCCCAAAGTCTAGATTACAAGATGACTCAAAAAAAATTATTTACATCATTCCATCCTTCCACCAATCACGTTATACTCTGGACAAGAGTCCAGCAAGGAAAGTCAAGAGTTAAACCATAGAGAGAAGGAAGAGAAGGAAACGCAGAGGAGGAAGCACAGAGTTGTGGCGCTGGATCTCCCAGGAAACTAAAATACTCCACACCACTCACGCACATTAGTGCGCTCGTGAAAGAAAAAAAAAAAAAGGAATAAAAAAATAAATAAATGAACTCACTACGGCCATACTGAAGGCAGTTAAGGCCAGCCGGGCTTGCTTTCTCCCCACCCCCGCTCTGCCCAAGCCCATCAGGTGGCTTTACCTTGAGAGTGAGCGGTGTGATCTTCTCCTTGTTCACCCCTTCGGGCAAGAAGTCTAACAGGCAATCCAGCACGACGTCCTTCACAGTCTGAAACTCCTCTTCCCCACGCAGGTCAGCGCAGAAGATGAGGTCCAGGTCCTTGTAGCCTAGGCCACTGTCCTGGTGCAGGACGTGACTGGCGGCCGAGCCATTGAGGCGCACGTCGCGGACACCTATGCTCTTCTCTTCCAGGCGCCTCCTCACCACCTTCACAATCAGGCTTGGCTGCAGCTCGAGCGTGGGGAAGTTGCCGCGCCCGTGGATCGGGATGGTCTCGCTCAGAATGCCGTCCAACCGCTGCACTTGCTCCCAGTTCAGCACATTGCAGTGCGCCGTGGGGCTTTCGCAATAGTCCGAGCAGCGGTCGCCGAAGCTGCTGCCGCCGCCGAAGTCACCACCCAGGGGGATGTAAGGGCCGCCGGTCAGCTCGTCCTCTGCCATGGCAAAGTACCCTTCGCCCTCGGCCATGTAGTGCCCTCCGAAAGCCACTTGGCCTTGGTCAGTCCTAAGAGGAAAGAGTGGATTTAGGGGAGCGGCAGAGAGGTGTGCGGGTGAGGGGACAGGGGTCCCGCCGAGGGGCCTGGGCTTCCCCTCCCCGATCGTGACGCCCATAGTAGCCCTCCTCCCCCAACCCTCACCGACCCCAATGCCCAACCGCGCGCCGCGCCCCGCAGAGCAGCCCCGCACCAAAAGTATCTCTGATGCATCTGGAAAGCACAAGCGAGAGTCCCGTCTGTGTCACCTGGAGGCGGCCGCCCCTTCTAGGAGCGCAGGCGAGCGAGGAACCGCGAGGCGGACACACTTCGCAGGAGCTGCGAGTGCGCTCCCGGCAGTGGCCCGCGACTTCTCCGCGCCGACCCCCGCCGCGCCCTGAGCGTTCCCGCCCCTTGCCTGCGCCCCGCCCGCGCCCCCGCTGCGGTGGTCTCGGAGGTGGCGGCTCTGGACGCCGCCGATGCCGCCGCGCACACTCGCGTCTCTGGAGCTTTAGCAGTTGTGCTGGGGGAAATGTCTTCAGTACTTTTTTTATACCGGGCTTCTCCGCGCTTCCGGGGCCCCAGCGCGCAGTGCTCGCCACACCCTCTCATTTGCATAGAGCACCGCCCCCAGCGCTGGGTGGACAGTCGCCAGAGCTCAGAGCTGCTGGAGCCAGGCCAGGGTGCGCAGCCCCTGGCTATGAGCACAGACAGATGCCTGTGGCTCCTACGTGTAGATTTATCCATTTCTGCACGTCCACACACGCGCGCACACACACACACACACCTATACAGGAGACACTTTGCCTCAAATGTGATAGATGGCCATCAAAACCGGATCAGGGTTAAAAATCATGCAACTATAGAAACTTCCCAAGCCTAGCCTTCTAGCCGGGTGGAGCGCGTCATTGCCGCGTAACTCTGGGTCTCCTGGAGGTTCCCCCAACAGTGTCCGTTTGTGGCTAGACCGCCGATTCCACTCTGGACCCTGGGCCAAGTGTGGTCTCCAGAGGCAACTGGTCACGCACTTCAGTCTCTGTGAGGGAGGGGGAGGGTTTGCTGAGAACTGAGTTTCGATTCTCGAAACCTCGAGAAGTGCTGGGGCGGGGGGTGGGGGGAGAGTCGGGTGCCAGCCAGCCAGCCTGAGTGCGCGTCCAGCTGCTACCCGCGAGCTGGGCAGGCGCGCGTCGCCTATCACACAGCTCCGCGGGCTCGCGGCCAACCCGCGGGGTCTCGGAGCGCAACCCCAGCAGTGCACGAAAGCGGCCGCCAGGGTGGCGGTCCTTCGGCTCAGACTCGGGAGGCGAAGCGCGTTCCTCGCAGCCTCTAAGGTTCTCAGTTCTTAAGCGGATAAAACGTCAATGATCAAAGTAGGCTCTGGCTTCTCACCCGCCATAAAGGGCAAATTTAAAAGACGAAAAGTTTCTCCCTCTCCAGCTTCAGTCGCCAGTGGAGTGCTTAAGGGTTGGAAAAGGTTATCTCTGCGCTCTGGCACCGCACTGTTTGCTAGAAAGCTCCCTGCTTTCGCTTGTCCACTTCCTCCGCCGCCCCGCTGCTGCCTCCTTTCAAAGTAATGCTTTGCAGTCCTTGATCCAGGTAGAGACTGTGAGCCGAACGAGGCAGTCAGGGTAGAGAGGAGAGGCCCTGAGATGAACAGCCATTACCCCCATGACCCTACACAACTTCAGAGAATCAGCCTCTGAATTTAGGGAGCCCTGGTCTAGAAGCCCAACCTGTGCGGCTCTGAGTTGAGGGATGGGATGCAGGGGTGTCGCCCACGCAGATCTAGCTGCGTGACAACGCCGCCCCCTGCTGGTGCCCCGTGGAGCTGTGAGTCCACAAAATGGAGAAACTAGAAGCCAGGCTTTCTTAGCATAGGCCGGACCTAGGCCAAATTGGATTGAGCGATTAAAAGGAGACCTGGATCCCAACCTTGTTCTCAAACCCCACTGCTTCCTTTCAGGACATGTCCAACCATGAACGCTACCTAGCAACACATTTTGTATATATGAAATTGTCTGTGTATATGTGCTCGCGTGCCTCTGTGTGTATGACAATCTCACACGGGCTTGCATGTGACAGTCTAGCTATATAGCTCAGACTGGCCTAAATATCAACCACTTCTGGAGTGATGTGATTGCATCTGTGAGCCACCACCTCCACCCTGAGCTCTTCCTACACACCTTACAGCCTTCAAGCCAAGAAAGGGGCCATCGGGGGTTGGAAATAAAGGGATTAAGATGTAATGATTGTGATGGGCTCAGGCCTTGCACACCCGTTTGACTGTGAATGCTATTTAGGCTTCATCGCCCTAAGGAGATGTCAGTGGCTTAGTTCTTCCTTCTCGGGGGTGGGGGAGAGGGGACTGAGGCAAGCAACTGCAGCAAGGGGGACAAGTAAGAGAGGAGAATACTCTCCTTCCTTTCTTTCTTCTGGGTTTTTTGTTTGTTTGTTTGTTTTGTTTTTGTTTTGTTTTGTTTTTTGAGACAGGGTTTCTCTGTATATCCCTGGCTGTCCTGGAACTCACTTTGTAGACCAGGATGACCTCGAACTCAGAAATCTGCCTGCCTCTGTCTCCCAAGTGCTGGGATTAAAGGCGTGCGCCACCACCTCCTGGCAAGAATACTCTCAAAGATTTCCGTAGCTCTCTCTCTCTGAATTTAACGAGAGAGAGAGAGAGAGAGAGAGAGAGAGAGAGAGAGAGAGAGAGAGAGAATAAAAAATATTTTCTTGATAAAGTATCAGGAATGATTTTCTTCAAAGGCTGATAATATTGAGTCTTCTTAAAATAACGTCAAAGTGGCTGGTCATATATTAAATACATTGCTTAAAAAAAAAAAAAGCAATAGTTCAGCCCCACTCTCATTACTTTGTACAGCGTTTTAAGCTTCCATCAAAAAGCCTGAGGAAAATGAAGCTGGAAAATAGAGTAGCCTGTGAGCGGGCGAGCTCCTTACTCACACGTGCGATGTGTCCTAGGAGGCTGAAGGCTCAACTGCTTTAGAAAGTTGCCAGGGAGGGAATCCTGACAAGAGGGCCCAACCAGAGCTTCCACCTTTCCACTTCTTGGGCAGTTGCGTCCTATTCTCTAAGTGGGGAGACACCACCCCCCCCTCAGGAATGGGCTCCCTTCTTTGCACAGCTGCTCCCAAGGTCTCTCCCAAGAACAGGAGTCTTGGCTGAGACAGGCAGTTCGATGTGGAGGGCCTACTGTGCCATACCACGTGCTAGGGGAAAGAAGAGTCCCAGCCACCCGCCACAGTGGGGAACACCATTTCCTCTAGCTGGCAGTTCTTTGTGGATAACACTTCCTTAATAACTGAGCATTCCACATTGCCAGGCTTAACTAGACCCTCCTGCCTGCCTCCCACACTGGGACATCTGGGGCAACTCACTCTTGGCCGTGCCAAGGAAGGCAATTGAATTATTGGATTAATATATGCCTGCTGCATAGAAAAGCTACTGGTTACACACTGCTGAATGGAAGCATATGTTCTTCACTGCTCCTCTTCTGTCGTCAAAACGAGGTAATATTTATATTCTGGAAAACTGCAGCCGTCCTTACACGAAACTGCAAAGTTTGCAGTTGTGAGCACCCACTTGCTTTCTGTGGATGGCCAATGGAAGTACTAAATAAGAAACTCTGTGTTTCCCAGAACATTCACAGCCAAGACACTTCATAGCATGGTTATTCTGGGATTAGATTCACATGGACTTGATGTTTGGAGAAAGGATAGAAGGCTTTAGCTTCTGGGCTTATTTGGCAATTTAGTCTTCCCGCTTGAAAATGAAAAAGAAGAAAGACCAATGGCAATAAGATAAGGCTAAAGCCACCACAAGGAGCTGGAGAGACAGTTCAGTATTTAAAGGCACCTACTGCTCTTGCAGAGGACACCCCACACAGCCCCAGCTTAGTTAACAATACCAATGTCAGGCAGCTCACAATAACCTTAACTCCAGCTCCAAAGGAACCAAGCATTTCCACATGCCCCATAATATACACTCACGCATGCTGCGCGCGCACACACACAAACACACACACACACACACACACACACACACACACACGGGGCGGGGGGGATGGGAAGAGAGATTCAAGTGATTGAAAAAATTCTGGAAATACTAAAGCCACCACAAAACTGGAATCGTGTATTAAGACTACTTCTTGGGAAGACAAAATATCTTTATCTGAATGTTTTAAATGGAAAGCCTAATCCTCAAAGATCTGGCCTCAAACTCAGAAATCTGCCTGCCTCTGCCTCCCGAGTGCTGGGATTAAAGGCGTGTGCCACCACGCCCTGCTATGCTCAATATTTTAAATATGTTATTTCTTGAACTAAGTTCTCCCCAAACCACAGCTTTGCATTTTATATACCTACTACCTGGATTGGGAAGTAAAGCATTGGAAGGTCAAGTGTCTTAGAGAGGTGGCAGAGCCTTGGCACACCCATCCATCTGTCTGGGAGTCTCTTGCATCCTATGGGTTGGCATTCTCCCTGCCTTCTGATAATCTTTTTAAGCTTGGAATTAACCTGGAATTGTACTTTCTCTATTTCTTTCCAAGTAGTAGATGTTCATTCTGACATAGCATTGGGAGCACACATGTTTAACCTTGAATCCACTGCTAAGAGCCAAACTGACTGAACTGATGGGGGTGACTCCCCCCAAGCCCGGACAATGACCTCTGCAGTCATGGAGAACTAGCAAGCCAGCAGCTTCAATAGGGAAGTTTGCAGAAAACTCTCACAAAAGGAAACGCAGTGGGAGGTTTGGAGATGGCCCAAGAACACTAGTAGCTAATGGAGTCAGTTCTCTCTGATTCATATCTTCCCAAAGATGGCTTCTGAAGATAAGAAGTAAACAAACAGGAAACAGTTCCCCCACGCTCATATCCAGAAGGAGAGGAGAAAGAAGAGTCCAGAGAACCAGTTACATCTTTAACTTCTATCACCACAGCCCTCTGTCCAGCCTTCCTCCCATAACTGTGTTGTTCTCTTTCCACACCAGCTTCTTCTCTTCATGACCCTCCAACTTTTGCTGCTTCTATCCTTTGACCATTTCCACCAACCATGGCAAGCCTGCGGAAGCACACTGCAGTGTTGGCAGAAGAATACTAGGATCTGGGATGTGAGTTCTGGCCATCCACCTCATTCAGAGGACAAATCTCAGTAATTGGTGACAACCAGTTAGGTGACAGCCTCCTTCCCAATCATGGACACACAGGTGTCATCTCACAGATTTCCTGAGACCTCTTTTGCTCCCCAGTGAGCAGCGGCTCCATAGCAACTTATCACATCATTCTATGTAGAAGTTATGTCCAGAGGGAACTGTTTCTAAGAAAACTTACTGGTGCTTGTAAAAACAAAATATTTTTATTGTTTTCTTCAAGGAAATACATGTTTCAAAGACTAGCAACATCCCAGGATATAACATTTCTAAGCTATTTCAAAAATAATGTTATAAGTTATTGCTTAATATGTTATTAATAACTTTATTAGTTGCTTTCTGTAGTTGTAATAAAAGTATCATGACAAAAAAAATTATAGAAGGGTGGATTTATTTTGGCTTGTAGTTCTAGAGGGTTATGAGACCATCATGATGAAGAGGGATGGCAACCAGCAGGGATGGTGGCCGGTGCAGGAAGCGAGCGAGTGACCATACTCTCAAATTGTGAGCACAAACCAGAAAGAGCAAACTGGATATAGGTGAGGCATTTTACAGTGAATTCCTCCAGCAAAGCCAGACTACATAAGTCTCCCACAAACAGCTCCATCAATCGAGGTCCAACTATACAAATGCTGAAGACTCCGGGGGACATCTTTCGTTCAAACCATCATGGTGACCAATAGCTGTCATTAAAGTGATAACAAGTATCATTTTAAAATGTTTGACCCTTATCCCTCTAAAGTACATCATTGTGTCTTCAAGAACTATTCTGCTGCTTCTAATGAGTACAAGTGAGGATAGACTGGGTGATTTCTGCCTTGTGTGTAAGACTAGTCATAGAAGAATTAAGGTTGCACAATCTCCCGTAGCAGCCTCGTTGTAGAGTTCTATATTTGTGTTAGTAGATTTAAAACCAGGAATGCTCGTTTACTTTTAGAAGGACCCTCTAGCTACTCATGTGGTCCTCTGACTTGGCTACATCTTCACTATTGGATTGCTGAGTCTCTTCTTATAAGTGCCCTAAGGGGTTATTGTCAAGTGTATTCCTTTGATCTATCTGACCACAGAAAAATAACTCACAGTTATTCACAGTTGTAGATCAATGAATTTACAAAATTCCACAGAGACAGATAGCAGTTTGGTTGCCACGACTTATGGCATCACATTAAATTCAATACCGACAGCCCCGTTGTAGAATTCTTCATCAACGCTATCAGCCTGAGTTTTCTGGTACTGCCAAGGATGATGATAATGCCAGCTTTCCTTCCTGTGTGGACATCTTGGTGAAATGCTGACTGTTTCAATCAGTGTTGTAAGTACCATGCACCAGACGATTGTCCTTTCTCCAGACAAGAAAGGTGTTCAGATTCTACATTCATATGGTGAAATATAAATGTGAAATGTTTGCGTGTCGTCTTCCCAGATGCCAGGCGTGGATAAATGTCCTGTGACTTTGTGCTGCAGTACTTTCCCTCTGAATGTTTGTACTGAAAGATATTGGGCTTCTCTGAGAAAAAGATGATGCTTGCCTAATGGGACACATGAAACGCTGCGGAGGAGAGAACTCGATCTACCATTCTGTCTTTTTAAAGAGGAACACATGCCCAAATATTTGTGATCCTTGCCTAGTAGAACATGAGGTTATCTTCTATAGGTATGTTCATTTCATCTTGACGTGTATCAGCCAGTTCTTGTGTAGAACCTGAACTGATATATTTGATGCCCACTGGAACTTGTTTCCTTTACATAAGCTTATAGTGTTTAAAAGATATGTTTACAAATGCTAAACAGGGATTACATTTATCTATTTTCCATTGACAAAACAACATAGCTGAGGCTTGGTAAAGAAAAGAACTTGGTTAACTCACAGTTTGAAATGTTAAAATGGATAAATTCTGGGATCTGGAGCCATTTATTTGACTCCCAGAGAGGCTGTCTTGCTGTGTCACAACAAGGTTTATTGCATCATGGAGACAGGAATGCTTCCAGGGGAAACCTTGAAGACCTCAAGCTAGGGTGACTGATTCAAGAGCCCAAGGCCTTATCATCTTCCATTATACCTTCCTACTGAAGGATTTCCATCCCAACTCCACCACACTGGAGTTTGACCTTTGTCACTTGAACTTTGAAGGGACAGACTCAGATCATATCCAAACACGAACATCTACCACCTACTACCAGTTGTATACACTTAATCCTGAGAGTGTATGACTAATGGGCGAATCTGTGTATGCTGCAGAAGACATCTTTTCTCCCATACCTAAGTCACATGTTATGTCAAGCAGACATGTACTGCCTTGTGTGATATTAGAGAAAAATTAGCATGGACTATGGTTATCAATTTAAAAAAAAAATCAGAGGTTCTGAAAATTTGAGTACAAAACATATGTAAACAAGTTTTGAACACACCTAGGTATAGAACATAAATTAAAAATATATATTCGGCAAGTCAAACTCTAAGAGAAAATTCACCACCTTGGCAAACCTAAGGTCCTTAGGTAGGAGTAGAAAAACTAGCTGTAGATTCACTGTGTATAGTAACCCAAAACACCAACATTTATTTTTACTAATGTGATCCAAGGAAATTCTATTTTTTTTTCTTATATAGACAACATTTAATTGAGCATGGCTTACAAGTTCAGAGATTAAGTCCACTATAATCCAGGCAAGACAATGGCAGCATCCAGGCTGGTAAAGTGCAGGCAGAGCTGAGAGTTCAACATCTTCATCTGAAGGCTGCTAGTGAAAGACTGACTTCCAGGCAGCTAGGGTGAGGGTCTGAAGCCCACACCCATAGTGACACACCAACTCCAACAAGGCCACACCTCCTAATAGTGCCACTCCCTGGGCCATATATAAACCATCATATTCCACTCCCTTGCCCCCATAGCCTTGTCCAAACATTTGAGTCTCTGGGGGCCATACCTGAACATAGCATAATGCAAAATACATTTACTCCAACTTCCAAAGTTTCTTAGTCTATAGCAGTCTCAACAATGTTAAAAGTCCAAAGTTCAAAGTTTCTTCTGAGATTTTTCTAATCACTTAACTGTCTTCCCCAAAGCAAGACAGGAAACCACCTGGGCAAATTCCAAATTCTTCCTCTCCATGTCTGATGTCAAAGTGGTCTTCAGATCTCCAACTCCTTTTCATCTTTGTTGACTGCAACAAACTTCTTTCTCCTGGGCTGGTTCCACTCCCTGTTAGCAGCTTTCCTCAGCAGATAGTTCATGGCTCTGTCATCTCAAACATCTTGGGATCTCCAAGGCAACCTCAATGTTACAGCTTCTTGTTTCAACGTCTGAGATCCACACATGCTCTTCTAGGCTCCTCCAAAGGAGCTTCTACAGTTCTGCCTTCTGTAGCACTCTAAGCTCAGGTTGATCCACTCCACTGCTGCTGCAGATCTTAATGGCCATCCCATGGTACTGGCATCTAACTTGATCTATTGACCAAAGAAAAGGACTCAGAGTCCAGAGAAGTACACATTAGTTGAGACATAGTGAAAGGAGTGTGGATCTGTACAACCATGAAGGCATCTTCTCAGGAGATCAGCTCCTAACATGTCTATCAGGAACCCTAGGGATCAGGAGGGAATCAAGTTTAACACTTCCAAGGAAGCTGACTAAAGTTTCCATCAGTAAGATATCTCTGCAATGTGGGAGAATCACACTTCCTGAGTTTGGAAACATGTGCCTTGTGAAGGAATTGAGTAATTCATTAGCATGATAAACTCATATGTTCAATTTTTCTTAGTATAAAGGCTTATTAGAACACAAAAAGAGTTAAAAAAAATAAGGCAACTGGGAGCTTTTGGTTTAGGGGTGTAGAGTCTTTGCTTGGTAACTTTCCCCAGATTTCCACTAAGATTACAGAAAACTGTTTACAGTATCACTGGCAGAATGAGGCAATCAAATCCAACTGCATCTGCTGCCTGGTGATTCTTTGTGGGCAAGATCTCAGTACCTTCATACTGACGATGAAAACAGTGAGACACTGTGTTAGAAATGCTTCTTTGGAAGACGTGTCTTGCCTAGCATCTTCTATTCTTGGCATGCCCAGAGCGTGGCTTGTGTTCTTCAGTGGATTACAACGCCTCTTGAGAAGGTCAAAGTATTCAAGGGCTAGAGTGGAGTCTCAGAGGTAAAATGCTTGTGTCACATACTTAAGGCCCTGGGTTTCATTCCCAGCATTGAGAAAAAGGAACGTTAAAATATGACCTAGTCAGCCATCAATGGGAGGAGAGGCCCTTGGTGTTGCAAAGATCATATGCCCCAGTACAGGGGAATGCCAGGGCCAGGAGTCAGGAGTGAATGGGTTGGGAAGCAGGGCATGAGGAGGGTATAGGGGGCTTGGGGGAAAACATTTGAACTGTAAATGAAGAAAATATCTAATAAAAAAAGAAAAAATATTCAAACAAGATATATCATACATTGCACCATGTCTTCAAACAATGTAGAGGGGTTTGTTTTGTTTGATTTTTGTTTTGTTTTAATATCCTCTCACTTTCTAATTAAGGCCACCCTTACACCCATTGTGAAGCTCAGATATACATTGAACTCAAAACGACTCCCCTGCTCCAGCCTCTGAAGTGTTGAGATGACTAACATGCACCCACCACAATGCCTAGGCTGTTCTAATTTGTATGTTCCCACCTACCTCTAGACAAAGTGGAGGGGAGACATAAAAAGTATTTCTGTCATTAAACTAATGACCCTTGTCAATATTTTATGACTGATGCATTGGATAAACTATTACATTGATTCACAGCTCTTCTTAAATCAAAGAACCTGGTTTATCGAACTAATTCTTATACTACTTTGTGTCTAAAGAGAGTAAACATTTGAATAAAAAAAAAAAAACCTGAAAAGAAATGAAGTCCTTAAATGTTTACCTGTGAGTTTAACAGCCAGAAGCCAGTTTAAAGTTCCTGTATTTAATAGAGTATAACGGAGGCTTAAGTTGCCTTTTAAACTTAATTGAAGACCAAATCCATGTCCACATTTGATCTCGATTTGGCCTTAAAGATTTTAAATGTTTATTATATTGATAAAATTAACCAGTTGTATGAAAATTTCTAGTTTCTGCTGTATGGCAACATGAGCAATCCTAACTTTGATCTCTTCAATTCCAAATGTGGTGCAGGACCCTATAAGCTGTAGTGAGGATGGGGGCACCGGGCTGCTCAACCAGGGGGATAGTTGGAGTACATGTGTGAACGTGCTGATATCGCCTTCATTTCTCTCCCTAGTTTATTTATTCTTTTACACACCCTGTTTCTTCTCCCCTATTTATTAGAATAGTTAGTTGGCTGTAGAATCAATGATGTCAGAGACTACACTAGATACCACAAATCACCTAGCAAGATCAGCCAAATGGCTCAGCGCATAAAGACATGAGAGTATACACATCCACACACAGATGAAATACATATAATTTGAGCTATTTAAAAGCCACCTAACAAATAATCTGGACAAAAGTACATATGTTCTGAGCATCTGATACAAATAGACTGTAAGTTAGTCTCCAGAATTCTATGGGCAAGTGTGAGATCTCATACACAAGCCTGTGATCTTAGCTACCTGGTGAGGGCTTCCTAGCAGGCAGTGTGGCTCTGTCAATGACCCATCCTCACTGGAAAGTCAGTGACTCTTCATTTATTTTATTTTGCTGCTGTTCCTTTTTGGCTAATAAATTCCCATGACATATTTTAGGTATCGGCTGCATGAGAAAACAAGTCTTCGGTTATAATTAACATATCAAATGTAACATGAGAAAGTACCAGTGAGCTCTGCATGTATCAGGCCATGCTATCCAGACACATGGATAGGACACTAGGCCATCACCTGTGGCATTAGCTGCTGTTTCCTGCCTGCTGAGGTGTTTCTGGTTTACTGCTCTAACTGCCGGAGGAACATCCTCACAGTTCTGCAAGTGCTGATGAACGCTCCCTGGATCCCTGTATTTATCGGTTACATTTTTTTCCAGAATAAAATACGACTTACAAATAAATAAATAGACAAATCGATAACTAAAATAATACTGCTGCCACATGTCACCGTCACACACGTGATTAGTCAGAGTTAGGATAATAGCTCAAATCCTAGCTCCAAAATAGACAGTTCAGTCTGTCCTAATAAATTGTGTAATTTGGCTTCAAGAAGAAATTGAGTTTTTCCCAATGGTCCAGAGGCCTTAGATATCAGCTATATGTGTTCCTGTAATGCACAGTAAGGTGTCCTCAGTCAATGACACATCCTCCTTATTTATCTCTTGGTGGGAGCAGCAAGCCACCGCCCTGGGGAGAGCAGTATCAACAGCTCTAAATTAAAATGCTAAGATTAAACATTTCAAAAAAAAAAAAAAGTTTAGGTCTTTAGGTCGAGAACTGGATGCAGAAACCCTTGACATGAACAACTTTTTTTTTTCATTCCTTAAATAGATTCTTCTTGTGGGAGCTTATAACAACCAGTCTTTTTGATAGCACGCTACACTTCATTACGCAGGACCATATAGAACTCTGCACGATGAGACTGGGGGAGAAATAGAAATAGAATTGTCATCACAACCATTTTTGAGGAATTGTAGGGAACCAGCAAGATGGGTTATATTGGGGGGCAAATAAATACCTGGTACATATGCTTTAGAGAACACTCCCCTAAAGCTGGATTGAGAAGCCATAAACACAAGACATTCACGGAGAAACAGATTGAAAGAGCGTGTTCTAGACACATAGACCACCCAACTGTGCATCCGCAGCTGGAGGCCAACATAATGTTCACTATCAGAGGACAACAACAGTTGAAGGGACAAACACAAGCCTCCCAGGTTCTCACAGGGGACCAGGTTTGTAAGGCATCAAATCTTGGTCTCTGATGAGTTCTCTCTCAGGACATTCATCTTAATATTTTTGTAAAGTTGCCTTTTCTAAATCCTTCTCTTTTTTTTATTAGATATTTTCTTTATTTACATTTTAAATGTCCCCTTTCCTAGTTTCCCCTCCGAAAATACCCTATCCCTTGCCCCTTCCCCCCTCCGCCTGCTCCCCAACCCACCCACTACCTTTCCTGGCCCTGGCATTTTCCTATACTGGGGCATAGAACCTTCACAGGACCTAGGGCCTCTCCTTCCATTGATGACCGACTAGGCCATCCTCTGCTACATATGCAGCTGGAGCCAGGAGTCCCACAATGTGTTTTCTTTGATTGGTGGTTTAGTCCCAAGGAGCTGGGGGGGGGGGGGCTGGGGATACTGGTTAGTTCATACTGATGTTCCTCCTATGAGGCTGCAAACCCCTTCAACTCCTTGGGTACTTTCTCTAGCTCCTTCATTGGGGACCTTGTGCTCCCTCCAATGGATGACTGACTGAGTCTTTCTTGAACTCAAAGGCAGATATATTTCTGAATCTCCATAAATTCAGGTGTCTGCTGGTCAGGAGTACACAGATAATGTCCTTATGGACCTGGAACTGCTGGGACACAAATAGTAGCTATTAGTCATTAGAACAAAAGAACTTATGGGTCCTTCAACAGCACTATCCTTGTGCAAAGCAAGGAAGTTATCCATAACCTTCACGTCAGGACAATTCCCCAAAGCTAGGATATGAATGGTTCAAGAATGTGTACACCCTCTAATTAAGTTCTGAATCAACAACATTACTTCACTAGAACCTGCAGTGTTGGACTTATCTCTACCAGCAATCTCTGACCACACTGCTTTTCTGCATTCAGGATTCTATAGCTTTGACTACTACTACTACTGCAACTATTAAGACCTGGTAGTCTTTAGCCTCTGTGAAACTAAACCCTACCTTTTCTTCATCCATCTCAGCAAAAACGGTGACAGGTAGAATTTTTCAAAATAAAAATGGCTTTAATGTTAAACCATAAATGGCAAGGTAGTCATTATGGACATGATGAATCCTATAAAGTCACATTTGTCAAGTCCAAGTTCTTGATCCTAAAATGAGTGTGATCCTGCCTCAAAACACTATTTCCTTGCCAGTGGAGACCTTGCTCATGACTTGAGCAAAGTTTTCTGTCTAGCATATATTTTCCTTGTGTTTCTAAGTGTGGTTGATGTTTGATAATGGGATAAGATAGATAGTTTAAAAAGGATGATCTGCTTAAACCAGAAAGATCAAGAAATGCCTATCCACATTAAAAAAGGAAAAGAACAGGAAAAAAAAAAAAAACCAACAGCAACAACCACCACCAAGAACTAAAAGAGAAGTTAGGGAGTAGTCCTAGCCTAGGGCGCAATCTGTACCCAGTCAGGCAACAATCTGATATACTAGAGGAACTGAAACAAACTGTTTGGAGACAGAGCACCCAGAGGAAGGGGGTGGTGACAGGAGATTAGATTAGAACACGAAAGTCAAAGGTCAGATCTCAGAGGTTGTAGTGAAGAGTCAAAGAGTCACTGGTGACTATAAACAAGGGAATGAAAGGATTTAGCTTCAGAGATCACACTTGCCTCTAAATGCAGTTGGGAATGGAGAGGAGAAAAATACAAAGGAGACCGCTTACTACGTGGTCAGTGTTGGTATATGAGGATAAAGGATGATTTTAGTTTGGATTTCATATCATAGATCATAGTCTATAAGGATTATGCAGTCCTTTGAATGCTTTTTTTTAACCTAGAAACACCAATAAAGTAGACTAATGTACAGTGTTAAGCATGCAAAGTCATAGCACTATTTTCTATCATTTCCTTTTGTTTTCATGCATCTAAGTATCCACACAAGTACACAACTGTGTTGTGAAGCAACTTAAATTGAAGGAATCAACAAAGATTGAGTAGAGTTAGCTAGGAAAGGTGACCATGAGGAAAGAGACAGGTTTGTGTACTATGGTTTATTGCACCATAAAACAGCATATGCGAGGTTAAGATTAATTGTTGACTTGACATAATCTAGCATCTCCAAAGAATCAAGACTCTGGGCATGCCCAGGAGGGATTATCTTGAATAGGTTAGCCTCTGGACATGCCTAGGAAGGATTATCATGCTAAAGGCAGCCTCTGGACTGCTTCTGAAGGGTTATCTAGATGAGTTTAACTGATGTGAAGACCCATCCTAAAAGTGGGTGGAAGTATTCTCTGGGGTTTGGTCCTGAACTAGATCAAAAGGAAAGAGTCAGTGAAACACCAACAACTTATCTCCTTCTGCTTCCTGATTAGGAATCCAATGTGACCAGCTGCCTTAAACTCCTGACTCCAGGACTCAGCAGGTACTGAGCCTTCAGGAGTGAGCCAAAAGGAACCCTCCCTTCAGTTGCTGTGTGTTTTACCATAGCACTGAGACAAATAACTAAGACAGTAGTTCTTATATTTATTCACTAGTTATTTTTTAAACTATGACTTACAATAACTTTTAAATGATAAAAACATAATAAGATTGAACCATTAACATAGGAAAATGGTATACAACCAGGGGAATGTATTGACTTCAGAGGCCTTGTAAAGACTATTGGAATAGACACTGATAGTGACCAGTAGGTAATTCACCCCCCTTTCAGTGAGACACTGCCTTTCTAGAATATTAGCTCTTCCCAAAAGGTTTCATGTACAGGAGGAAACCTTAAATCTTAACGTTTATTTAGGCCTCCTTCTCTCTGAGGTTCCAAGTCAAGCTTTGTGGAATTTTCTCACAATGCAGTCTGGATTGTGGAGTCTCATGTACCACGTTATGACTATTCGAAGTGTTTGAAAATTTGGACCATTGCCATTGAGAGTAATAGAAAGGCATCCCGCACCGGGTTAAATACCAAGCATGTGTTTTACTTTGTCTGATGTGCGACTGAATGGCCTCTCTTAGGGGAGGTCATCTTAATGAGTTTCTTTACCCAGGTGTACTAAAGCACGCTGGGCTTGACCTGATGACAAATATACTTATAATAAATCATCACTGGAAATCAAAACTGGGCCCAGTAAAGAAAGAAGACAGGCCACGGGCTGTTAGGCAGTTGCCCAGATCCTCTAATTACAAAGCCTGCCTTTACCAGAGTTATTTCCTGCTGTGCTGACTGCAAGAAGTCTTTCCATTTCACACAAAGAAGCACACACCCTCTCTCTACAAACATGTTAAGACCCATAAGGCCAAACAAGCCATTTACAAATTGTTAGATGGGGCCAGCATCAGCTCCCTACTCTCTCAGCCATTTGAAGGAAGCTACTTTATTATTTTAACACCTTCTTCTTCAAAGGGGTCCCTTTGACCCCGGTTCTAACATATCTTCCTTCTCTCATCAAATATTGGTCTTCCTTTGGGGTAGTAACAAGTAAAGATTACAGCTGTATTTTGTTCTTTCTCTCTGTTTCTGTCTCTCTCTTTTTCTCTCACTCTGTCTCTGTTTCTCTCTCTGCTTTTCTCTCTGACTCTTTCATTCTCCCCCCCCACACACACACACCTCAATATATTTATTAGAGATAGTCTCATTGTGTAGAGCTGGCTGCCCACAGAGATCTGCCAGCCTCTACCTCCCAAAGGCTTGTATCACCACACCAGGTTTCCAGCTATAATTTAGTAACAGATTCTTAAAGATCTTTCATCTCAAGAAAACACTAGACTTCAATGATATAAAATCAAATCCTATGAGAACTATTTCCAGTTGTTTGTGGAGATGCCTGAGATGTTGCTTCTCAACCCAGACCACTCAGGTAATGGCAATAGTTACTACTCTATACATTTTGATGGAGCCACCCAGTGAGTTTCGCCCAGCTGACTATCTGTGCTGCTGATTCCACTGTTAGCCACTCTTGTGCCAGAGGAACTGCAGAATATCTGCAAGTAAGGAGCCGACAAACAGAGCAGCTTTGTAATTCTCACCCTGTTTCTTCATTCTCAAACCCCACCACCCTGTGTGTGTGTGTGTGTGTTTCAGTTTGTTCTTTGTTATTCACTGAGGAAGTCTGGTACATTTCAAAGCTTCCTCTTAGAGCAGATAAGACTAACAGTTTTAGGGCCAAGCAGGATTAATTATCAGGAAGCTGTTGATAGTTCATCGCTGACTAAAAATCTAGTAAGAATGATGTTGGTTAAAAATAATGGTGTCTATTTCAAGTTTGCGTCCCATAATATGTCACTAAGGATCACATTATTTCAGCAAAGAACATCTTCCAGGGAGCTCTCCTGTTAAAAGAAAATAGCTGCTCAGCTGGAAAGGTTCCAAACCACACCATTGCAAAACCCAAACACTTCAAACCATTGGACACTAATATTTAACTGTGTGTTCCTAGTAATCTTAAAGATCTTTTCCTTGGTAATTATTTTGGCTGTTGTTGTTGAAATCCAGGTGTCACATGGCATTTAGTTCCAATTTGAACAAACTTTCATGGCCTAGAGGTTAATGTTTTACACCTTCGCTCATGGAGACTATACCCTACAACGTTCTCTATGATTAGGAAAAACTATAATCAGCCTTTCATAGAGCTGGGGGACGCAGCGGAGGGCAGGGCTGGCCCGCAGCCGGATTGGGAAATGCCTGAGCAGGGTGAAGCCCTTGTCTCCTTAGTTGTCATTTAACTCTTTCTTTGTCTTCTCATCTCCTGTTCATTCACTTTGTACCTTGTGACCATCCAAACTTCAGCTTTCTTCCAGCCATGGGACTCACGGACAAGATGTAGCTTGTTAGTTGATGCAGAGTAGAGTATCAGAAGATGGCCATCATCCCATCACCATCTGCATCCAAACCCTCATCTTTCCAAGTTGGCCTCTCCTTCAACACGATGCTACTGTTGAGATAAGTGTCTCCTGAAGGCCTATACATTGAAGTTTTGGTTTCATCGCCCATAGCAATATCTCTCAGATCTCAGGGGTATGGGGTATTTAGCGCCGGTTTATTTCACCATGGCATTGCTTAAAAGAATATTTGTTTGGTAATAATTTCATACTTAGTGACACACATTTTCTAAGCCCAGGAATATGTCTCTAATTCTGATATCGTAGGCCCCCATAGAAGGTTGAAAGAGTGATGATGTGGACAGGGGATGTGATGACAGCTACCTGTTCACTTGACAGACTTTTTGTTTGTTTGTTTGTTTGTTTGTCTGTAAGGCTATTTTTTTTATTGTTTCTACATCTTATACCCCTTATTATCCTTTTTCAAACATATTTATCGGTTATTTTATTTATTTACATTTCAAATGTTATAAATAAACATTCCTGGTTTCCCCTACTAAAATCCCCTCTGCCACCCTCCCTCCCACCTGGTGAAAAACTAGAGTACTCTGAGTGAAACATCAGCACTAGACAATGTGTCAGACCCGACCAGCTCCTATAGGAACTAAGTTCATGGTCAGCTCCAAGACCACCCCTACCACCTACCCTCAACAATCCTTAGGTCTGCGTTCTGTTGCCTGCCTCCAGCCACCAACCATTCATTTTCTTACAGAATGATTTGCTAAGAGAGACATCACGATTCATGTAATCTTGAGCTTATACAAGTACAGAGTCTCCTTGGGCCTTAAACACTTTGTAAATGTAAATGTTTGCTGGGAATAACTAAAGGAATTGCCCCAAATATATACTTTTAAAAGCTGGCTACCATGGTTACTCCTGATCAACTTGGCAGTGCTGAAAAGCATCAAGATTCTTAAAGCATCCGTGTGGGTCTCTGAAGCTGAGTCCAGGGTAGATTAACTAAGGGTCAAGACTTGCTCTGCACTGAGCGATAGGATCCTACAACTAGAACGCTGGATGGAGTGAAAGGGGAAGCAGAAAACCCAAATTCTAAAAGCAGCAGGCACAGGTTTTCTCTCTTTCTGGCCACAAAATGGACAACTCTGGAACACAACACCCTCTCTACTGTGATGGGCTGGTACCTCAAAAAAAAAAAAAAAAAAAGAAATGAATCTTTCCTTTTGTAAGTTGTTTTATTTGGCATATTGTCTTAAAAAGGAAAAGCCTGATTCATACAGTATTAATACCATAAATAACACAAAAATCCAGAAAAATGGTCCATGTCTTCATTAGCTTTCTGATATGTCCTGGGCTTTTCTTTTCCTAATGTTTACATTTCGGGTTGCATACTCTTTGATGGTCTCTGTGTGTATTTCATGAA